>NC_056624.2:11774477-12374477 GCF_002870075.4 Lactuca sativa
TGGTACTTGTGTTGGTAAATGTAGTCATTTCTTCATCCTTATCATCTCTGTTTGAAACAACTTCTTCAATACCATCACAAAACTCTATATGGACTTTCTTTAGGTTGGAAAGAAGTTTTGCCATGAGAGGTGAAAACAAGTACTTAATTCTTCTGCACCCATACATGTATATGGTTGTGAGGTTGTAGAATGGGGATTCTGATTGTTCTTTTGGAAGAGTGACAAATTTATTCCAGTTACACTTCCACACATGACTCATGTTGTTCATATAACGGATATATAGATCCTCAAGGTAGGGAAGTACTATTTCTTGATTATGGTGAGTTGTTACCAATTCTCTACTTGTTGGACTCTCTATCTCAAACACCACATCCACTCCTTGACATTTCATCAATTTGAGTTTGTGGAGGTTCTGGGAAGAGTGTGTGAGACACGATAGGAATGAAATACCAATCTGTACGTACATATATTCCAATTAAACGCTATAATTAGTAACTTCAGTTGGTTAAAAATGACTTGTATGAACGATATATCAATATATAATTGCACATTCGTTTACAATTCAACTTTATAATTTTGGATTTGCGTTGGCTTATTCTGAATTTAGGTAAAATTTCAAGGAATATTTGGAAATTATGGATGATGTCTCCTTTTCAAGTAAAGGAATTTTAATAATTAGTTGTAACAAAATTATGTCATACGAGTGGCAAAAATCAAAAATCAAAAATCAAATTTTACAGTTATGCTTAAATAATAAGGATAAAAAATTTAAGGGTCCAAAAGAATCAAATCAATTAAGATGTTAAGGTATTTATAACAAGAAAAAAAAAGACTCTATTCGGGCAAACTAGATGAAAAACTAGTTTTTAGCTTATAACATGATTTATCAATAAGTTTACTTATAAGATATTTTGTAAACTATGATAAACTACTTTTATTGTTTTACCAATTGCTAAATTATAATAAGCTAGCTTATTATTATTATTATTATTATTATTATTATTATTATTATTATTATTATTATCAAATAGGACCAAACTGTAGTGCTTAATCTAATTATAAGAAGCAAAGCAACAAATTAAAGGGTGGTTAAGGTCGGTAAATATTATTTCCTCTTCTCTTACAGCCTATAAATATATGTATTTATTTTCAAATATCGCCCTTTTTGCAAGGTTAAGGGCCAACGAATTCGAACTTAATTTGGCATAAATATTAAGAAAACAACATTACTAACAACTAGAAACCATTTTCGAATTTAATATTAACAATAGATCATTTGAAATATTACTATAAATGACCGCAAAACATTTATTATTATTATTGCTACACACATAATTTGTAAAATCTTTAAAATATACCTAAATTTTTTGTAAATTTTCTCAAGTCATTATAAAAAAAAGTTTCTTTTCAATATAATTTATATTCTTTATTTATATGTAATCATTAAAAAAATACAGTGCTTGTATTTTTTATTACAAATATTATTTTTACACTTGACATTTTTAGTTATTAAACATGTTAAATTAGCCACATGATTATATCCAATAAAAAGCCACTTGGTTATGAATAATATACTTTTGGCTTTTAGATTTTGGCCACAAAAGTTTTAGGTTTTAGACTTTGGCTATAATATTTTCGTATGTTAGTAGGTTTATGTGTACAAACTAATTAAAAAATCGTCCCTGTAATTTATATAAAAGGTCCTAGGCAGGGATTTTTTTTTACGGAAAACAGTCCATGTGTTTCAAAAAATTAGAAAAATGGTTCATGTTTGATAGAAAATTATAGATTACACCCGTTGCAAAGCGGACATCGGAATATGAAGTTTAGGAGGGGCGTCTAGTTTAATTATTATAATAAAAAAATAATAGTTAGATAGATTTTATAAATGATGTGTAAATAGAAACTTTTATTAATGGGAAATTATGATATGTTGCATTTTATGTACTTATTACATTTTAAAAAACATTTTTTACTAATTGTTTATATAAAAAAAAAGATATGTTACATTTTATAAATGACATGTTAATAATAATATACATTAGCTTATCGGTTAGTAATGTTGTTTTTCTAACTGTAATTTTTTGTAATTGTTTAACCGCTTATCTCTTTGATGTCGATTAGTGGATGCATGTCGTGTGCGCGTGTTATTTGATGAGGTCTTGACAAGTCAAAAGGAAAAAACAAAAAGATTAAGGGGATGTGTCAAACCAAACCTTAATTAAACATAAACTAAGATTGAAATCCATACATACCTCTTGCTTTTCCTCTTGGCTACTCTTTTCCGATTCATTGAATATCCCTCTTTCTCCTCCGCAATCTTCGATCGAAATCTCCATAAGTGCCCCCAGATCAAAATTGGCACCGGTAGGTGTGAATAAATTTCTGAACCTCTTACATCGTTTAACCATTATTTTTTCAACAGCTTGAAAGCTACGGATGTTGACACCAGAGTTAACTTGATCACCTTTTATCCTCCACACCTCTCTTAGCTTCCCTAAACAGTCTACTTCAATGCTTCTCAAGTTGGTTTTGATGCCGCCTTCTCCAATTTCACCAGCACAATCCAAATCGATGTTGAATAAGACTTCAATGGAACCACACCACTTGACTTGAAGCTCTTGAAGATGATGTAGCAGAGGCATGGGATTGCATGGAAACAAATTCATAAGTTTATCGCAACTATTCACATAAATCTCTCTCAGATTAACTTCATCACTCGTCCTAAAGTCACAAGGCCATATCTCCTTCAAATTATCCATATGAATAATAGACAATTTCTCCAACTTAGGAACTAGAACCTGCATAACAATATATCATCCATTAATAGCCTCATCCAAACAATGCTTACAAACAACTTTTTAAAAACTTTTAATTGAAAAGATTATTTGAACTGTATCATCATAAACCATATTTACCTCTGCCTTCAAAAAACAGGATGTTTCCAGCTTATTCTTGGGATAAATGCTTGTGATATTTCCAATTCTGCTAAGTTTCAACTCCACGAGTTGTAATAACTCAATTCTGTTCACATTATGGCACAAACCCGATAGCTTTGGTAGCCCAAACAAACATAAAACTTTCAGCTTTAAGAAAGTAATTGTCTTTTTTCCAGCATTCTCACTACAGATGAGTTCTTCCATATTATCACATGAATCAACTTCAAGATGCTCTAGATTTGACAAATCTTTGGCTACACCAATTGTGAAAAGGTATCTCAACTCAGCACACATGGAAACGACAAGGACTCTTAGAATTTTGAATGATGAGGGTTGAGGAAAACGTGAGGACTTCACATCAAGATCACCAAGATCATTCATATCATCAACACTTAAACAAAGCATCTCTGTTTTCACAAACAACTCGTTCAGTCTAGAGTCCAATAATTCACCTTTCTTAGTAACCAACTTCAATGTGTTTTGGACAGCATACATGTGCTTCATGTAATCTCCATATAAATAACGTCGTCCCACTGAGATCTTGAATTTCTCAAGTTTTTCAAACGACATATTCTTTGGTTGGGCATTGTTTCGAAAGAACTCAATTTCTAATGCAGAAAGACCTTTTGAACGTTCTGCTATTTCATTATAGTTATCATCTGTCATGTTGTATATACCCTTACCTCGATGTCTAAATTCATCATAAAATCCCATATACAGCTCTTCCAGTTTGACTAAGTTTTTCAAGATACCCTGTTCTATATGAAGATCATCACTACCTCTCAGATCAAGTACCCTTAGCTTCTTTAGATTTCCGATTGTGGAAGGTAACATTTGGATGCAAGAATCAGCAAAGCTGAGCACTTCGAGGTTTAACAAATTTCCAATACTAGAGAAATCAAACATTTGTAATGAACATTCATGGAGATGAAGCACTCGGAGGTTGGTGGAGCATTCAGATGACAAGGGAAGCAATGGGTACTTCATTTTATCGTATGATATAACCTGAAGTTTTTGCATTCCTTCATAAAAGTTTTGAGGAAACCTTAGAGACTTATCTCCATGCATAAGTTTTAAAATCATTAGGTTTGGAAACTTAAGGTCTCCACAAAACTCACATATACCCTTGCATGTTAATGAAAGCCCTTTACAAGAGTCGTGCATATCATCTGCAGGCCACTCTAGCGTATTACCATGGTTGACAATCGAAGCATGCTCAACTTTAGAAAACATATCCAAAACAAAAGAACGGATGAGATCATGCATCTTGATGCACTGAACATCATCAACTTTTATCAACAAATTTGTATAGATGAGCCGCTCAATGCAAGTGTTGAGCCTAGTTCTTGCTTCTCTTATGGTATACACTTTTTTAAATAATTTCAATCCCCACCCATACCTCACCAACTCCTCCATAGGAATATTGGAATCTTCTGGAAACAATCCACATAGAAAAAAAGTGGATTTAGTCTCCTCGTCTTGGAGATTGTCATAGCTCGCTTTAAAAACTTTAGAGGCAACATTTTCAATGTCATGATGCTCTAAACGAGACAGTGCATCCTTCCATGCATCCGTACTTTTATCTCTAAGTGTACATGCCATGGTTTTAATGGCAATGGGTAGACCACAACACTTACTTACAATATCTTCTCCTATCTTATGGAGCTCAGGATCAGAACCTTCTACAAACTGCCAGAACAATCTTTTTGATTCTGCTTCTGTGAGAAGTCCCACATTAAAAATCGAATGACCTTCAACCCCCATCACAGTGCAAATATGTCGGTCTCGTGATGTTAACAGGACCTTGAAGTTAACACCTTGATTTGGAAATGGACTTAATCCAATATCTTCCAAATCAACAGACTGCCATACATCGTCGAGTATTATTAAGAATTTATCCTTACCTACATCAGATTTGGCCTTGAACCCTTGACGAAGCATATCGGCTCTTACTGACTTAGTATTTGCATTGAGCTCTACACCAAGGTAATATGATATAGCTTCCTGAATGGAAATGGGGTCTGTCTTTTCCCCTATAACCGCCTCAATGATATAACTGAACATTCTCTTTTCTTTGGCAACCTTCTTCAGCCTTTGCATCATTGTGGTCTTCCCCACTCCACCCATCCCACATAAGGCTATCATATGGGATTTGTGGTTCGGATCGAGTGCTTTGAGTGCTTTTGTAAAAGTCAACTCTCTTGATTGGAAGTCATTATGTTTAGTTGATAGTGTAGACGTAGATGACTTCATGGAATGAACCCTTCCTGGAGGAATGGGATGATCAGCCCAATTGATCTCTTTGTATCGTCTCATGACACTGTCGATCTCCTCACTTATCTCGACAGCACTCCTTCCGGCTGTGTGTCTAATCTTTAGATTAAAACAACTGCCAATGTTGTTAGGAACATTTTCCACTTGTGCATTGATCTTTCCTACATCATCCAGCCAACCCTTGACTTGAGCTGGAACCTCAAGATTGTTACTAATGTTGTGCCTTGTTTTCTCTTCAACACCAACTTTTGCAGCATTCAGTTCTATGATTTTGATACCCATGTCTCTCATGTACTTTGTGCACAAAATGAGGTAACGTAGGTATCTGTTAATGGGAATCATGAGAATTGGAACAACTTGTTTCATAATTTCATTAGCTGTTTCCATTGTTGGATATTCTTGTGGTAGCACCTGCATAGTAGTCAGCAATTGATCAAACACAATTCAATGGAAATTAATAATGAATGTAGCAATTGCATGTACTCTAGATTTCCATTGCATTAAGTAAGGACCGATGATGTAATCAATAAAATACAAGAAAATTGCTTTTGATTGGTATAATTTTAAAGATGGTTATAACAATTACATGCATCCTAGATTCATTTCATTGAGTAAGGTTTGAGTAGACGGATGGTGTAATGTGTAGAAAAATACATTCAGTAATCAAAGATCAATTTTACAATAAACTTTCTGCCAACTTTAAAGAAAATTAATATCAGTATTATTTAATGTTGTGGAACATGTGGAAGCCAAAACAATAATTAGGATGAAATTGTAAAGAAGGATTTAACAACGATGTCCAAGAATCAGTTTTATCCGGGGTGTTTTGGATTGCTAATTTAAAATAACTTATCCTTATTTGTAAAAGTATTTATTAGCTTTTCCCGGTATTAAAACAAAGTTTAAATAAAATTGGATTAGCTTATTCGGTGTAAAAACATAATAATTTGATAAGTTGTTTTTTAGCATTTGGCAATTTATTATGTTTATAGATGTAAAATGATCAATACAGACATATAGTTACTGTAGGGTTAATATGGTAACTTTGTTAAATTAAGTCCTAAGCTATTTAATATAAGTTAGAACCACTAACTTATCAAAAACATTTTATTTATGTCCATAAGCACTTTTACTTTTAATCTACCCAAAAACTAAAATTTATTTATCAACCAATGTCAAACTGCAAAAATTAATAAGCACCTTAAATAAGCAATCCCAAATAATCCTTTCATGTAGCATAAATAAGAGTACGGGCAGATTGAAAACAAAAACTAGAACTCAAAACCTTACTGTATGTCACCTACAACATTAGAATCTTTTCCCTGATGGTAAATTTGGTCCCTGAATTTATTATTATTTAATGCATATTCTTCAGTTTCACACTTATAATAAAGTTTTGAGAATTATATTATTATAATTAAATCCCCGTGATTTGCAACCACACCCGAGTGTTTATTAATAGATCTATCCTTTTGCCAAGAAACCTATAACTAAAATAAATTAATCAAAGATGAAATTGAAAAAACAAAAATTTGAATAATTTTTTTTATGACTTTCCTCCATCAATTTGTTATTGTTTTCATGGTTGGTCTTTTACAACTCATCATTATTTAGGAAAATAAAAATTAAAGTAAATGATATAACTTTTAATTTGGTTATTAAAGTTTAATAATCATTAAAATATTGCATATCTTAACCGGTTATATAAGGTAATATACTAATAATATAGTACGAATCAGCATCACATTTTCATTGAACTAGAACAAAGAATAACAACCTTTTTTTCATATTACCTATAATAAAGTTTTTTAGTTTGTATTATCCAAGTCTTCTCTTGATAATTAAAAACATGGCGGATGAAATTATAAACTTAATTAGACGAAGTTGATTGAAATCATTTGTATTTAAGATCGCTCTCCTCATGTGGGAAAATAGGTTTTTATCACGCGCACACACACACACACTACTTATTTGATATACTATGAACTGTAAATACTGAAAAAGAAGAGTTGGGATTATCATTATTTTTAATTGGAATACTGGAGTAAGGTTGTTATCATAAATAGTTCAAATATGTGATTTGTATAAAGATTTCATATCATAATCTAACGTGAATCTAATGGAAAATAATGATATTAAAAAAAGAGAAATTAAATATCCTCCTACATTTTCTTCCATTTAGAAAAAAAAAAAAAAACAAACAAACAGATTATGGTGTAGAAATTGACATTAAACCTTGTTTTGGAAGATTTTGTAAGAAAGAATGTTAGTGAAGAAACAGATTTCATAAAATAATCTGGCCATAAATAAGGAAATTAAAAGCCAGGATACTTTAAAAATGACTGCTAACTGCTTTAAATTTATGTTGATTTTCCGGTATGGAAAGACATGTATAATCCAACAACTATCCAACCTCGATTCCATTAGTGGAGTCAAATTGTATTAGCTTTGGCCCCTAGACTATAATGTAATTGGTAAAAATAGTCGGTCTCATAATCTAAAATGAAATTACAGATAAACTTGTGGAATTTTCAACATGATGATAGGAACAAAATTGAAGGCTACTTGCGAAGAATGATATGCAATTTTGTCTTTATTTAGTTTGGTTGGAGAAGATAGAAAATCTTAAAAAAATAAATAAATAACTATTGAGTTTGTTATTCTTTAAAACTAATTAGCATGACCAATGTGTTACTATTAGCTTGAGTTTTTCAACTTAGCAGATCAATTAATTCCAAATTAAAACAATTTTGTAGTCATTTAAGTCTCTCTCTCATCATCATTTACTACCATTATTATATCTGGGTTCGCTTCCTGTTCTTACCCAATCCCAAATTCATGCAATATCTTATGAATCATCAAGTCACAATCCAGGTTCAATTTAAAAAACATACACAAAAAACAATGGATTGTATAGAAAATGCTTGTAAATTAACACATAAGAAATTAGGCGAATACCTGGACCTTTGCTTTGTTCTTGCAATCGTCTTCTCTGAAACTCTCTCAAACTTTTGTGAATAACATACTCAGAAGGGTATTTAAAGAGAGAAAAGCTAAAGCATCAACACGGAAAAGCAAAAGCATTTAGATGTCAGGCCCTTGTAGGGGGTTTCGTATCCTTACTGCTTATTTAATTCTCGTCTCTTCATTAATGATTAAAGGTATATCTCTTATATGAACTTTTGTTTGTCTCATAAATATAAAAATAGAAAAATTTAGTGATTAGAAGCTAATAATTAGCCATAAGTAAATGAAAAAGGTTTATTATAGCATTAATTCAATGTCAAGCAAAAATAAGTATTAGATGCAGTCGAGAAGCTATCCATAAATCATCAAGATTTTAATTTTCAAAATTATTACTGAAAAAGTAACAACGAATTTACCATTGACGATGTCAAATATAATTTGATAATTTTCATTTTAAACTACTGGGTAACCAACTTATAATTTCCTTCACATTATAACATTTTCAACTTAGAGAAATTGTAAGTTGTAACATGTTAGCATTTATTTAATTTTGTTTTTCAATGACGTTAAATATAACATCCAAGAAAAGTAATTGAGCAGTACATATACCAAATTGGCATCCAAACATTACCACATCAAACATGTAACAAGCTTTGGAAAAACGAAATCCCAAACCTAAATCATAAAGTTTCTCAAAACTTATTCTTTTACATACTGATTATAATTTTGCTTTTTATGATCTTGATTTCTTTGGGCACATTTGTTGATAGCCAAAAGGTTTTCCTTTGAGATGGTTTGCAACGTAATGGTGACCAAAGTAGCTCTATGCCATCAATCGTTGAGAGTTTGTTGCATAATTTTTAACTTTTTACATTTCCATTGTTTCTTTTTCCAAGTATTTTATTGTTGTTAAATTTTCAAACTGATAAGTAGTTTCCCTTTGGCTCATTTTTATACTTCCTTTTGATATGTATTAGGCTGGAAATAAGGAATGTAACAAAATTTGATCCACCCAAAAAATATATAAATTATGCGCAAAGAAGATGAACATGTCCATCTTCAAGGGGGTCAACAAGATATGTACTAATAAATTTGTAATAACAGAGAGATCACGGTGCGTTGACATAATTTAAGTTCAGAATTTTAATAATTGGACTAAATGCAAGTAATAACAAAGTATTTTCATTTATTTCTCAACTATAGCATCTTACTTTCATTTCAGCATATTACAACCATGTATGTACTTTGAAACTTCTACCAATCATAGCAGTGAAACTTGTCGTGTATATACTTGGATGAGATTGTTATAATTGGGTACATTTTTCAAAGTAGAATATTGGAATAAACAAATCTTATGAAAGTATTTGTTGTCTCCCACTGAAACTGCAACCATTTTTATCCTCACCTGAACTCTCACACGGCAACAACCCAACCTCGACCTTTTACCCTTGAAGCAAGAAAAGTTGCATGATGTAGAAAAAAAGCAATAAAACATTAAAAAAATAGACATGTAGTCACAAATGGAATTGAAATGAATACTAATAATCATTTGGGAGGATAATGACACACACCAAACTTTGCTTCCTTGAATAAACACATGCTCAAGGTGTGAGATCTTTCCATCCTATTGATATCAACAAAACTACATCATCAGGGTTACAAGTTCTGCCAGACCTTTAGGCTTCCTAGGACATAATTATTAGGGAATCAAAACTAGGTAGCATCTTACATCTCTATTGTTTCAACCATAATAATAGGGTTAAGACCCTTTTTCAGCCAACAAAGGTATATTAACATCTCTATGGCTTCTCCTATATGATGAGTATCCTTGTCTATGAAGAATAGGCCCAACATAACCTCAACAATCACAAATATGCCAACAGCTAAACTTCACACTGAATTAAGAAAACAAAATATAATCAGTTGCCATAGCAACTTTTATTGTTACTTCCTCTGTTCTTTCTACTTATTTCTTGATAATATAACTACTAACAGCTGCAGATTTAATATATTCATCAATTAAACCATACAACTAAGAGACTAAACACCTAACCTCGAAAATTTACTCTTAAGGATACTACCCTGCATCTTGAAGTTATTGTATATTGAACATGTCAAATCCTAAAGTATACAAAGTTACAAACTATTGTCTTAAAATATTAAGCACTGATTTGTAATCGGTAACTATAATTACGTGATATAACATACCTTACACTGATTTTTGAGCATGCTTTTTTCATTCAACAAAACTCGCAATTTGATATATTGGCGTACCAATATTTAGGGTTAGGGATTTTACCCTGATAATCGTCTCGCACTCTTGAATCCTTATCTTTTAGCTGATTTCTTAACTGGTTGAGCCTCTGACTTATACTCGATCTTCATTATTATTGCTTAAATTTGGAAGTCACATTCAATTCACTTATGTCGTTATAAACTGCACACAAACACTTTACCCGTTTCTGAATTTGGGAGACGAACAGACGAGGTAAAAACAGAAAGTTCTTTTTCTAATAGTCCCCATCATTTCACATTTTGCATAAAGGTACCCAAAATTCCACACTAAAACCAAAATATACCCTCACCAAAACAAGTTTATACTTCCTCATGCGAAAAATTAGTAATTCAAAATTTGTGTGCATTTTATACATTTTGATGTTTAGTTGCATGATATTTTAGAATATATTATTAAGAACGCAAGTCTATGTCTCATCTTAATCTACCTGGCGGGACAAAAAGTTGCATCAACAAGTGTTTGCTTTCCTATGACAAACAAGGTGTCTCAAAAGGTACTTCTATTTATTATAACATCTTATTTTCATTTTTCCGTATTGCAACAATGTACTTCCAAATTTTTGTTTATTTATGAATGCATTATACTATAGAAAAACTACTTAGTTATAACATTGTACTTTCAACACTTTTCTTATTGAGATCACTTGTACTATGAACATTCTACCAGATTATATCAGTGAAAGTTGTTTTGTAAAGAAGTGAAAGTATGATGATATAACAAATACATAATTGAAAATAATTTTAACCCTCAAATGAAGGCGTTGACATTTTATTCTTCAAATATCGATTAATAATCACTTGTATAGTTCCTAACTACCTAATTCATAAGCATGAAGTTTCTTTTATGGGATTTGTCACATCGATTAAAAGTAAAACACTTTCTATTTTGAGTTGGGGCCAAATAGAGAAATGGACAACGTACTTTCAACATTCTATTGATTTAGCTCATTTGACTATTTTTCATAGTGATTAAACCATTGCATTTTTGTTGCTTACACTACAAGAAAGTACAGCATTACCGGCGACAGGCGTCGTCGCTAAAAGTGCGGCTTGTCGCCGCTAATACTACTAGCGGCGACGTGTCGTCGCTAAAACGTCGACGCTGATATTTTGTCGCTATTAATTAAGCTGTCGCCGCTAATGTGTGGCTGTCGTTGCTAAAGACTTGTCGCCGCTAATAAGCTCACGCCGCCGCTAAAGACGTGTCGCCGGTAATAACCTATTGTCGCCACTAAAGGCGTCGCCGGTATTGGTGTTTTTCTTTTATATATATATATATATATATATATATATATTTCACATTAAAATTAAAAAAAAAAACTGATATGATATTAATTAATCTAATCCTATATCATTCCATTCCAAAATATTAATACAATATCCGTTTAAAATTACTCGTCTGATTTAACATATAACAAAATATCAAAAATACTAGTCTAAAATACTTGCACAAATAAAACATAAAAAAATCCTACAACTATCTACTCGTCATCATTGCTCTCCTCGTTTCCTCCGGTTTCATTTCGTTGTGGCAATGAACGAAACCAATCTTCAAGTGCAGCACTACATTCCGGGTCTTTTAACATTGTTTGAAGCATTTCCAACTACAAATAAAACAACATAGTCTTATAAGTTAAAATAGCATTATAACATTCTATATACAAAATATACATTCCACATATTGCGTATAAAACATTATAACATTGTACTATAACTAACAATTACCAAATTTTGAAACTATTACTAAACTAACAATTACCAAAACATTTTAAACAATTACCAAAATTAAATAGTCATGTCACCTGTGATTGTGGTGGTGGATGTGTCAGTGGTTGTTCCTGATCGTACATCGACACAACCGTAGAAGGTTTACGCCCGATGCCTCTGATATGGCCACGTCGAACACCTAATATTTTTTCAAAACAATTTTGTGTATCCTTTGGTGTTAGACCGCTGGCTTCAGAAGATGCTTGAGTTTGTTGACTGATCTCAAAGAGTAAAGCATTCTGTATTTTCAAAAAAGAAATAAATATAATAAAAATTAGATTACTAACTACCCTTTAACGATATAATCACTTATATGATAATAAAAATTAACCACTTACGTATTATTGCTCGACTGCAGGACTACTAAACACCCCTTGGCAATCAGTATTGGCCTTACGAAATGCTTCGATTCGAGCGATGTCCTATTTAACATTAAAAATTAGATTAATTATAATTTAAATAAACAGTTAAATATATCATAGCTTACTTCTTTGAAACATGCATTGCTATACGAGCACGATCCCCGTCGGTTTACAACTTGTTGTTGTGCACGGACTCCTTTGTTTGACGCCGAACGCTTTAGAAATTCAGGAGTTTGAAAATGCTCGACTGCTTGTGCCCAATTTTCACGTGACATACCATCGGGGGGGTTGGCTAATGCCCTTGGGATATCTGTAAGCCCCCCGACATTCTCAAAATAAGTATGCGTTTTATTTTTTCGGCCTCTATAAATTCTTTGCAAGGTCGCATCAATGCTCTGCAACAACTGAGCACGCTCGGGATCCAAGTTAACCTTGTCTAAATCAAACTTATTCTGCAAATACAAAAAAGTTAGTTAGTTAAATACCAATTAGAACTAAACTTAAAATATTGTCCAAGTTACCTTTAAATGAACCACTGTGGCATTCCTTAAAGCGGGGGAAACATTATCCCAACCAGATACGTTCAAAGGGATGTTCATCCATATATACTTCCCAATCTCACGAGTAAACCAATTACCATGGTTCCCGACAGGGGAATATGTCAGCTCCCTATCGAGATCCAAATCTACAGGCTTTCCCTTGTTTGCCCTTATTATCTTTGATAGTTGAATGTTTTTTGCTAGGCCTCTTCTTTTTTTAGGGAGCTCAGCTGAAAAATATAATTAAAAATATTAGTCACGATAGCTTATAATAAATGGATCAAAACATCTAACAAATATATCATAATAAGACTTACCATCCTGTTCGTGTTGACCACGACCAAAGCCTACGGGAGGTGGTGGATCCCCGGCTCCATCACCTCCATGTCCTAAACCCATAACATCTGCCATCACGTACAAGAGTATCGTCCAACTAAACCCCATATACAGCCTGCAAAATTACAATATTAATAGAATTATAGCAACATATTTTTTTTTCATTTTTTTCAACACATCACATACATAAATACATTTTTTTTTCATTTATTCCACATATTACAAACATAAATACACACGTTATATATACAAATACACATAATCTGGTTTTCTACACATACTTATTATAACATCATACTTTTTTTTCTATTATAGCAACCTAACTTTTTTTGATTTTTTCCATACATACAAATTGCATATATAATTTCAAAACTCATACATTACATATATAAATACATTTTTTTTCGATTTTTTCTACATATATACATACATAAATACATATATTATATATACAAATACACATAAACATGTTTTCTACATCTAAGTTTCATGTTAAGGCAATGTGGTATAACTTCAATGTAATCTAAACATAAATTTCAACAAAATACATACAATCCAACAAAATTCCCACAAATGTGAACAAAACAAACATAATAATTCAACAATCCAACAAAATGCATAACCAACAAAATACATACAATCCAACAAAATGCATAACCAATTCATATATCAAAATACAAACATAATCACTCAACAAACTTGAAAAATACTCACTATTTATCATCTAAAACAGAAAAATCATAAAGAAGATGAGAAATTTGACCTTGGTTGGGGGCAATTTCGGAATTTTGGCTAAATGTCGACCTTGGTTGGGGTTGTGGCGGTATTGTGGCTGCCTTGAGGGAAGGAGAAGCTAGCTAGCACCGGTCCAAGAAGCAATGCGTCCACCAAGTTGAAAAATTGCGAGATATTGAAGAAAAAACGAGAGAGAAAGAGTATGGGTAAGCTGTGAATGGCAGAAAGGTAAACAGTGATCGGTATATGCGTTTAGCATTAGTGGCGACGGCTATTAGCGGCGACGTAGGGCATTAGCGGCGACAATAGGGCATTAGCGGCGACACGCGGAGGGAAAACTCAGAGCGCCTTTCCGCTTTTCTTAAAAACCGTTAGATTGAAAACAAATCGGACGGCTGGAGTGAAAATGACGCGGATCGCTAAATGAAACCGTTAGCATTAGCGGCGACGGCTATTAGCGGCGACAATAGGGTATTAGCGGCGACACGCGGAGGGAAAACTTAGCGCGCCTTTCCGCTTTCCTTAAAAACCGTTAGATTGAAAACAAATCGGACGGCTGGAGTGAAAATGACGCGGATCGCTAAATGAAAGCATTAGCGGCGACAGCCAACAATAGCGGTGACACGTAACGCGTCTTTTATGTGTCGCCGCTATTGCTGGCTGTCGCCGCTAAAGGTGTCGCAGCTAATGCTTTCTTTTCTTGTAGTGTTAAAACACTACTAGAAATGTGTGGTTTTTCCAATGGCCATATCTAATGTATTCCGTCACTAAATGTCATTTCAAATAGATTTTTGACGGGAAGTAGGTTTTCGTAAAAATGATCATGGGTAAGTATTTACGATCGGTTTCCGATGGATTTGTGAAGAATTACAAACGAACTGCTTTGTTATGGATTTCCGATAGACTATTTCAGTTTTTAGTGACAGATGATTTCGTCACTAAAATGAGTAAGAAAAATTTAAGAATCAGATATTTTCTGCCTAAATTGCGGAAAAAAAAAACCCAATATATGAAAACTATAATAAAATTCTTATTCATCCACAAAACAAATAAATATTAGAATAAACATTATCTGTTATAACATTGTAGTTTGCATTTACTTAATGTACTTCATACACTACAAGAAGATTGGGCAACAACGGTGACACATGTCGCCGCTAAAGGGTATGCTTGTCGCCGCTAATACCTTTAGCGGCGACATGTCGCTGCAAATGCGTCGCCGATATTGTTTCGTCGGTAATACGCTGAATGTTGCCACAAATACTCATGGTCGCCGCTAATACAAGGCGTCACTGCTAATACTATCCGTCGCCGCTAATAGGGTGTCGCTGCTAATAACATAGTGTCGCCACAAAAGCTGTCGCCGCTAATACTCTTTTGATTTTTTTTTAAATTTATTTAACATTAAATTTATAATCAATCCAATTATTAATCCATATAGCATTTGAGAAATCTGATATGTTTTTATAGAAATATTAATACATATTATACAATCAATCCAAAATATTAATCCATACCACATTAAGTATTCTTCCAAATTACAAAACGTTTCATAAAATCCTAAAATAACTACTCGTCGTCATCATCATCTCCTTCATTATTTGGTGGCGGCAATGAGTGAAACCACTCTTCCAATGCTGCAGAACAGGCCAGGTCTATAGTATTGTTTGAAGCATTTGCAACTATAAAGAAAACAAAATATATTAACAACATATCAGAATAACATTATAATTAATTATACCATTCTACAAAATATCAACATATCAAATACACTTAAACATACATCTACTTTCCATTATAGCATTGTACTTTCCAAAAATTACCAAACTACAAAATATGAACATATCAAACCATAACCAACATATCATTATACCATTCTACTTTCCAAAAATTACCAAACTACAAAATATTAATATATCAAACCATAACTAACATATCATTATACCATTCTACTTTCCATTATAGCATTACTTTCCAAAAATTACCAAACTACAAAATATCAACATATCAAATCATCGCCAACATATCATTATAGCATTCTACTTTCCATTATAGCATTTACTAATAATGACCTGTGATTGTGGTTGTTCTTGTGTCATTGGTTGTTGCTGATTATACATAGACACAACGGTAGGGGGTTTACGTCCAATGCCTCTGATATGTCCGCGTCGAACACCCAATATTCTTTCAAAACAATCTTTTATATCAGTTGGTGCTAGACCGTTTGCCTCAGAAGTAGCTTGGGTTCATTGGTTTATCTCTTCGAGTAAAGCATTCTGTATTTTTTAAAAATCATAAAAATTATATTACTAAATACCTTTGACGATATAAACACTTATATGAAAAATACAAATTAACCACTTACGTATTGTTGCTCGACTGTAGGACTATAAAATACCCCTTGGCGATTGGAATTAGCTTTACGAAAAGCTTCGATTCGACTGATATCGTATTTAATATTAAAATTTAGATTAGTTATACTTTAAATAAATATTTAAATATATCATAACTTACTTCTTTGAAACATGCATTGTTGTATGAGCTCCACCCCCCTCTGTTTACAACTACTTGTTTTGCACGACATTCCTTGTTTGACGTCGAACGCCTTAAAAATTCTGGCGTTTGAAAATGTTCGACTGCCTTCGCCCAATTTTCATGTGACATTCCGTTAGGGGGGTTGTTTAATGCGGCTTGGATATCTGCAAGCCCCCCAATTTCCTTAAAATAAGCCTGAGCTTTACTTTTTCGGCCTCTGTAAACTTTTGCAAGACTCGAATCAATGCTCCGCAACAATTGAGCACGCTCTGGATCCATGTTAACCTTATCCAAATTAAAATTATTCTGCAAAACACAAAAAATTTAGTTAATTAAATAACAATCACAACTAAACTTAAAATTGTATCCATGTTACCTTTAGATGTACAACTGCTGTGTCCCTTAAGGCAGGGGAAACATTGTCCCAACCAGATACGTTGAAAGGGACATTGTTCCACAAATACCTCCTAATTTCATGTGTGAACCAATTATCACGCTTCCCGATAGGGGAATATGTGATCTCCCTGTCGAAATCCAAATCTACGGGCTTTCCCTTATTTGCCCTTATCAACTTTCCCAACTCGATATTTTTTGACATGCCCCTTCTTTTTTTTGGAAGCTCGGCTGAAAAAAATACAATTAAACCTATTAGTCACGATAAATTATTATAAAATAATAAAAATAGTTAATAAATATATCATAATAAAACTGACCATCCTGTTCGTGCTGACCACGACCAAAGCCTCCTGGAGGTGGTAGATCCCCAGTTCCATCACCTCCATGTCCAATCCCCATAACATCGGCCATCATGGCCAAGAGTATCGCCCAAGTAATCCTCATCTGCAACCTGTAAATTACAAGATGTACAATATAGAAATACAATATGAATAAAAGTTAGTTACCCTGCGAAATTGTAAGATATACAATATAGACAAACAACATAAATAAAAGTTAGACAAACAATATGAATTAAAGGTACATTTCAAATAAAGTTTCTATTACAAAAAAATTGATTTTTTAATCAGAATCTTCATCATATACTTCAATGTCTTCTTCATCCGTATCATAATCAGAATCGCCATCATCATAATCAGTCTCTTCATCGGAAACATTATTGATTCTACCTGTTGGCGAAGGTACTTTAGTCTCGTCTTCATCGTCATAATCAGCATTGTTTTGAGCTAAATCAACATTGTTTTGAAAGTATTGTGAGAAGTCGATAAAAAGTCTAGCTCCAGATGAAGAGTTGTTTCGAACTATATCAACATTTTCGACCTCCACATTGTCGACATCTTGGACAGAGTCACTGTAAGCATTTTGGACACGAGGATTGTCGGATGGTAGATCCCAAATATTTTGATGGTTAACATGCTCGACGACACAAAGAGGGTTGCTGTTTCGGTTTCTTCTATGATTAACAGGCTCGCAGATGTAGAACACTTGTTTGGCTTGCGAAGCATATATGAGTTGATCATCTTGGTATGCTTCTTTTTCTGTGTCGATACTTATGAAATTATCATCAAGAATATCTCCCGTATCAAACCACTTGCACCCAAATATTAAAGTTGAATAATCATATGGATATTGCACCTCCATAATCTCTTCTAACTGGCCATAATATTTCTCTCCATTCTCACCAACCGCTAGAACCCCAGAGTTTTGCGTTTTGCGTTGTGCATCACGACTAAGTACCATAAACCTAACACCGTTGACTATGCACGCAATGTAAGTATAAACATCCATTTTTGAACCCATTGAAAGGGCTGACAACTCTTTGTGGAACTAAGGAGACTTTTCTTTTTCCATCTGATAAACCTATTAAGCATATGTTGATGTGTTATGTATTCTTGATTCATTAAATTTATGAAAGATATTTGTTTGTTAATTATGATTACCTTTTCAAGAAACCAGTTGGGAAATTTGGTCTTTTCGTCACTTTCAGGATGTTCAGATCGGAATTTTCTATATTTATGAATATATATATATATATATATATATATATATATATATATATATATATATATATATGTATGTATGTGACACCCCGAGATTCAGGTGCATTTTTTTCACCCTTTGGTCATGATTAGTCCTTGAGTGGAGGGATATAGCAAGTAAGTACGTTGGGCGTACCAGAGGGGTACGCTGCATGTACTCATACGCTTAATTTGGACGCGGAGTCGCCAAGGTACGCTGGGCGTACCCAGAGTTACGCCGGGCGTACCCGGCCCAGGTGCAAAACCCTAATCCATCTTGTGCACTATTTAAAGGGTGCTAAGGCTCATTTCTCAGCCTCCATATCAGTGAGTGAAACCCTACGAGAGAGCCTCCCATCGTCCTTAGTGTGTGAGAGTGTTGTTGGAGCTAATTGTGCTTTAGTGACTTAGTGAAGGAGAAGGAAAGGAGCTCTTGGAAGCTAAAGCTTGAGGTGCCATTTTGGATCTGAGATCTACAGAGAAAAGGGCTACACTTGGAGGTATAAAGTTCAAAACTTTCCTCTTCTTTTGGTTGTTGTTGCATGTGCCATTTCTAGGGCTAAAAACCCCAAAGGTGGAGACTTTATGAGTGTAAAGTGCTCCATGGTCCAAGATCTGTCCCTATTCAGTGGTATTAGTGGTTTAGAACCATAAAGTTTCCATCTTGGATGATAGTTTGAGGTCATGCTTGTGTAATAAGCCTTCTAGAGTTAAGGGATGGAACATTATGGGAGTTAGTGGCTTGTTCAGCCATGCAAAGGCTTAAATTCATCAAGTTTATGGATTAAGAGGCTTAGATGTGGTCAGATCCAGAATTTGGACATGGGTCTTAACTGTTTAAGACCTCAAGAGCTAAGGGGCTGAAGCTGGGGAGTACGTCGGGCGTAATCCCAGTACGCGTCGCGTACTGGGTGGCGTTCCCCGATTCTGAGATGCAGCCGGGTACACTCAGCGTACACATCTGGTACACGCAGCGTAACCCGGAAAGTTGACTTTTGGTTGACTTTTAGGGTATGGTCTATTGTGGGGCCTTTTGAGTTATGAGAGGGGTAAAATGGTCTTTTACCCTTCTGAGAGTGTCATAAGAGGGCATAGTCTAGCCTTTGAGAGTTATATTAAATAGAGTATTTATTTCATATGATTAGGCGGAGGCTAGGCCAGCGTTTACCAAGTCAGAGATTTACCGAGATACCCGAGGTGAGTCTTCTCACTATACTTTACCTAGTGTGGTAACAGAGTTATGTGACAGAGTACTATAGAGTTATATGCCAGTGTATTTGCATGTTATTTGTGCTTGTGATTTATTGTGATATGTGATATGCATGATTCAGAGTTACAGAGTTGGGACTTTTGGGTCCCTAAAGTTAGGGCCAGAGGGCCCACAGAGAGTTGGGGCTGGAGGGCCCCACTGAGACACATTGACCAGAGGGTCAATAGAGTTAAAGCCTCGAGTGGCTATTATGTGTTAGAGTGGTATTTTGGGGAACTCGCTAAGCTTATGCTTACAGTGTTGCGTGTTATGTGTTTCAGGTACCAGTGATGACCGTGGGAAGGCGCCGACTTGATTCGTACACACACATGGGATTTTATGTATTTGATCTTGGGAGATACTTTGTGAAACAAAGACATGATACTATGACATTTTATGAATGAATGAGTTTGTAAAAGTGTGTTTGAAAATGCAAAAAATTGTTTTAATTTTTACGGTGTTACAATATATATATATATATATATATATATATATATATATATATTAACTTGATGAATGGGAAAAAGTAACAATAAATAATGAAAGATAATTAAAAGTAAGAACACTTACTCGATGTATTGTCTGACTTCTTGACAACTATTCAATATAAACCATTCAATATTACGTTTCTCCATTATATCAAGATGTTTGATTTGCGTTGCACTCGTTGGTCGACACTTGGACTCAAACATCCAAAACTTTGTTTTTTCAATGACAACGTCTTCGTTTCTTTCAAGGCGATTGACATCTCGAAGGTACATCGAACAAAATGTCAAAGCTTCTTCAGCAATATAACCTTCAGCTATACAACCTTCCGGCCTCGCCTTATTTTTGACATAGTTTTTTAGTTATTCATATACCTTTCAAACGGATACATCCATCTCATACATACCGGGCCTCCGGCAATCGTTTCATCAGGTAAATGCAAAACTAAATGAATCATAATGTCGAAAAACGCTGGCGGGTAAATCAACTCTAACTTGCACAAGATTCTAATAATGTCTTCTTTTGCTTTCCTCATGTCCTCCACCTTTAGTGTTCTGGAGCAAATTTGCTTCAAAAACATACAAAGATCTACAATTGGTGTAGAAGTTTCTTTTTCCAATAACGCTCTAACTCCAATCGGTATCAAACGTTGCATAAGAATGTGATAGTCATGAGACTTCAACCCAATAATGTTAGTATCATTATCTACCACTTTCTTACTAATGTTAGATCCAAACCCATCAGAAAATATAACATCTCTTATAAATTGAAAAAAGATTTTGCGGTCAGGTTTCTTGAATGAGTAGCTTGCATGTGGTCTAGTGAACTTGTTACCCTTTTTTTTGCAACCATTGATTACGCCGAATATTCATATTTTTCAAGTCCTCACGTGCATTTGATGTGTCTTTACTCTTATCATTCATCATAGAAGTACCCAAAAGACTCTCACCCACATTTTTCTCAACATGCATCAAATCTATGTTGTGTTTCAGCTGTAGAGAAGACCAATACTCAAGCTCGAAAAATATGCTACGTTTCGACCAGTTCAACTCAAATACTTGCCGATCCATGTTTTCTTTGAGAGTGTTAGGATGTTTACCCGGTTTACAAAGTATTATACAACCTAGTTGCTCTTGTATGTCTTCATTAGTAAAGTGTCTCCGAGCGGGTCTTGTCTCTGGTTGCTCATTAAATTTAAAACTCGTCCTTAATGGATCATCAGCATCTAAGACCCGACGATGACCGATATAAACGACTTTATTTACTGCACGTACGAAGGAGTGTCTTCATTGCAAGTCGGGCATGCTCTATACCCTTGTCCGCTCCAGCGCGATAAACTACTACGAGCTGGAAAGTCGTTTATTGTCAATAACAACATAGCTTTCATCGTGAAGAATGTGTTTGTTGTTGCGTCTTTAATGCGTATGCTTGATTGCCATAAAAACTTAAGCTCTTCCACTAACAGCCTAAGGAAAACATCTATGTCCTTTCCAGGCGCTTTAGGGCCGGGAATCAACAAGGCCAACATGAACGATGACTCTTTCATACAAAGCCATGGTGGCAGATTGTAAGTGGTAAGTACAACCGGCCACGTACTATGCGGATTACACATGTTACCAAATGGATTAAAGCCATCAGCTACCAGCCCTAGTCGTACGTTGCGAGATTCACTCAAGAAGTCAGGGTAATCTACATCAATTTTTTTCCAAGACTCTCCATCAATGGGATGACGCATCACACCATCTTCTGATCTCCTAGTACTATGCCATATCATATTTTTGGAAGTGTACCATGAACAATACAAATGGCGTAGTCTAGGGGCCATTGGAAAGTACCGTAACACCTTATGAGCCACTTTATTACCCTTGGTGTTTTTATCAATCCACCGACTCTCTTTACAAATGGGACAAACTTGCAATGACTTGTGTTCCTTCCAGAAGAGAAAACAATCGTTTTTGCACACATGAATTGACTCGTACCCCAATCCTAACTTCTTCAGTTTCTTTTTTGCTAAATAATATGAACGGGGAACCTTGTTGTCTGGTGGAAATGCTGAATGCAACAACTCAATGAGTTGATCAAATGAACTATCAGTCCATTTGTTGTTGACCTTCATATGCATCAGCTTTGCTAAAAAGTCAAGGAATGAAAACGTACAACCAGGATATAACTTGGTTTCGACTGCCTCTAACAACTCTTCAAAATCATCATCGACACCACTGCCCCCTGTATTCGAGGTTCCTTCATCGAGGTTTATATCATTTTCTCTCGACTCCCACATAACGTCGTCAATAACATCAGCCATCTCGTTGCTTGGCGAGACGACATCTACAACTGGAGGGATTAAAGGTTCACCGTGATATATCCATGTTTTGTATGATTGACTGAAACCATATATACGAACATGACGTCTCATTGTTTTCGGATTCATGAAGTAACGATTATCACATTTCTCACACGGACATCTGGTTTCACCTTTACAATCTAGGTGTAACATGGATCTCTCGACAAAAGTGTTGAGTCCTAGCTGGAACTCGGGAGATTGACGATGTGGATTAGTAGTCCAGCTTTTATCAATAGACATGATGCAATTGAAACATAATTAAAGCTAAAGTTGTAATGACCAACATTAAGTCACTAAAAGTATATTTATATTATTTTCTAATTAATTTAATATTTTATTTTTTGTTATTAGTTTATTTTTTTAAGTAATTTTATTTTATTTTAATATTAACATTAATTTGATTTTAGAACTACTTTAAGTTGATTTTCCAATTAATTAAAAAAGTAATTTTATTTTATTTTAATATTAACATTAATTTGATTCTAAAGGTAAATTAAGTTGATTTTCTAATTAATTTAATATATTATTTTTTGTTATTAGTTTATTTTTTTAGGTAATTTTATTTTATTTTAATATTAACATTAATTTGATTTTAAAACTACTTTAAGTTGATTTTACAATTAATTAAAAAAGTAATTTATTTTACTTTACTATTAGCATTAATTGATTCTAAAGGTAAATTAAGTTTATTTTCTAATTAATTTAATATTTTATTTTTTGTTATTAGTTTTTTTTTAAGTAATTTTATTTTATTTTAGTATTAACATTAATTTGATTTTAAAACTACTTTAAGTTGATTTTACAATTAATTAAAAAAGTAATTTTATTTTATTTTTATATTAACATTAATTTGATTCTAAAGGTAAATTAAGTTTATTTTCTAATTAATTTAATATTTTATTTTTTGTTATTAGTTTATTTTTTTAAGTAATTATATTTTATTTTGATATTAACATTAATTTGATTTTAAAACTACTTTAAGTTGATTTTACAATTAATTAAAAAAAGTTATTTTATTTTATTTTAGAATTAACATTAATTTGATTCTAAAGGTAAATTAAGTTTATTTTCTAATTAATTTAATATTTTATTTTTTGTTATTAGTTTGTTTTTTTTAATTAAATTTATTTTATTTTAATATTAACATTAATTTGATTTTAAAACTATTTAAGTTGATTTTACAATTAATTCAAAAAGTAATTTTATTTTATTTTAATATTAACATTAATTTGATTATAAAGGTAAACTAAGTTTATTTTCTAATTAATTTAATATTTTATTTTTTGTTAGTAGTTTATTTTTTTAAGTTATTTTATTTTATTTTAATATTAATTTTAAAACTACTTTAAGTTGATTTTACAATTAATTAAAAACGTAATTCTATTTTATTTTAATATTAACATTAATTTGATTCTAAAGGTAAATTAAATTTATTTTCTAATTAATTTAATATTTTATTTTTTGTTATTAGTTTATTTTTTTAAAGTAATTTAATTTTATTTTAATATTAACATTAACTTGATTTTAAAACTACGTTAAGTTGATTTTACAATTAATTAAAAAAGTAATTTTATTTTATTTTAATATTAACATTGATTTGATTCTAAAGGTAAATTAATTTTATTTTCTAATTAATTTAATATTTTATTTTTTGTTATTAGTTTATTTTTTTAAAGTAATTTTATTTTATTTTAATATTAACATTAACTTGATTTTAAAACTATTTTAAGTTGATTTTACAATTAAGTCAATTTCATCCAATTAAAGCCAAACATTTGGTCACTAACAAAATTAAGCACTTTGAAACCATATACAATACATTACTAGAAGTAAGTTGCTATTAATAACCTAATTAAGCCAAATGTATACATCAAATTTGGATATTCAAATTTCATCCAATTAAGCCAAATGTATACATCCAATTTCGTACAATTTGCATATTCCAATTTCATCCACTTTACATATTCCAATTTTATCCAATTTCCTACAATTAAGCCAAATGTATACATCCAATTTGCATATTCCAATTTCATCCAATTTCATACAAATATATACATCTAAATTTCATTCAACAAAATTGAATGAAATTGAAAATGCATACAATCCAACAAAATAATCCAACAAAATTTATACATCTTAATTTATACATCTAAATTTCATACAAATTTATACATCTAAATTTCATTCAACAATTTTATACATCTAAATTTCATCCAACACACAATCCAACAAAATGCACAACAACTTCATATCTCAAAATAATAACATATCACTCAACAAAATTGAAAATTATTCACAAGTTATCATCTAAATGAACACAAAAATAGAAAAATCATTAAAAAAAAAGAGGAGGAATTTGACCTTTGATTGGGGGCAATTTCGGAATTTAGCTAAATATCGCCGGATTTTGGGGCTGTGGCGGCCTTGTGGTGGTCATGGGGGAAGGATGGGCTAGCACCGGTCCAACAAGCAATTTCTACTCCACCAAATTGGAAATGACACGCGAAATTGAAGAATGGCCGAGAGGAAAATGAGAGCAACAAAAGAATGCGGAAAAAAATGGCAGAAAGGGATATCTGCGTAAAGCATTAGCGGCGACACGCAATAGCGGCGACGCTAGGGCATTAGCGGTGACACTAGGGTAATAGCGGCGACATGTGGAGGGAAAAGTCAGCGCATCTTTTGGCTTTCCTCTACAGCCGTTGGATTGAAATGAAACCGGACGGTTGGGGTTAAATCGACGCGGATCGTTGTAACAAGGCATTAGCGGCGACATACAGCAATAGCGGCGACATGTAACGCGTCAACTACATGTCGCCGCTATTGCTAGGTGTCGCCGCTAAAGGCGTCACCGGTAATGCCAATATTTCTTGTATTAATAAAAGTAATTTAAATACAAACCAATACAATGCATTTCAATTGTTGTATCCTACTTTGTACAGGATATATCTTGTACTCAATTTCGATTCAAAATCATAAAGATGGTTGTCCACTTTTTGGAGGAATTAGGGTTTATGTTGGAGATTTGGATACCACTTGGATCGTGTGAACACTTTTCGAACATATGCTTAGGTTGTAAGAAATTCAGCGTAGGATAATCCAAGAGGACACTTACGATTCTAGGTATAGAAATCATAAGCCAAATTGCTAAAAGGATTCTATGTTTCATTGAAGAAAAAAAGATCTAATGATTTGTGTGTGTCTCTTCTCAAATAGAAGAGCTATTTATTTATAATAAACAAGATTAGGGTTGGTCGTCAGGGTTTCTTTGAAAGCAAGTCATGGAAATCCAAATTTTAATGAGGATTTAAGGTTTCTAAAACTACCGAGTTTTGTTAGTTTTACCATAACCACCTTCAAGGATTTGAATTTCCCACTATGTTCACATATGTAAAATTCGGACTCCAGCCAGGGGCTCTGTCCCTTGGACCCCACTAGGGGCGCTGCCCCTAGACCCCGCCAAAGGGCGTGCTGCCCCTTTGGAAACCCCGAACCCCCGACTTGTTGCCGAACCGGCTTCTAATTCGATCTTATACAGGTGTGTACTCCGCACAAAGTCGTATATATATTAGAGTACAAATTCTGAATCCCCTTAGCTCACATGTTAGTTCGAATTACATAAAATTATATGGTGACACTAAAATCACCAACACCACTTAGATGAGCGAATCTAAATGTGAGTATAAAATTGTATCTCTTAACTCTTGGATATGAACCATAATAAAAACCAAGATTCAATACATAAACTATTTATAAAATAAAGAAAATGGACAAAACAGAAAATTGTATACTTTACTCCCGCTGCCAATTTTGGAAATCTACTTTAATTTTTACCCATTATAGGTATATACTTATTTAATTGACCGACAATTGCAATGCTTTAAGTGATTTTTCTATACAATCCTATCTACATTTCGTTTTACGATAGAAGTTACTAGTTAAGATGTAGTAACATGACTAAAAACATGTCCGAGCTTTATAATGTATTACAATCAATGATTTTGAAGCAATATTTTTCTATATCTTTTGAATTTCCAAGCTTTATGATGTATAGGTGTATGTATGTATATGCTTATGTGGACGAGTATATGTATTTGTGTATTTGTATGTATATATGATACAATCTAATTTTAATTAGCTAAACTACCAAAATTAGATTAAGAGATAGAGACACTTGTGGAAAATTTTATGATAATTAACTTCAACCATCCGGTTATAATTTGTAGATAAAATAGGAAATAACTCTATGTTGATAAAGGTACTAGCTTCTTATTGACTAAGTGATGAATGAAACCAAGTGTCACCCCTGGAAACATGAAAGTGGAAATCATAATTGTTACTTCACTCTTGATAATTTGTTGGTTTCTTCCTCATTCTTTTGGGTCATTTAATCTTGGTACTATTAGGCAATTCATTGATGGATCTACCCTAGTAGGTCAAAGGGTTGTATAAACTGCCCCTCCCTTAACAGTGATCTCTTCATCTAACTCCATTGCATAATTGTCTATGAAGCAAAATTATGGAAAGAGAGCATGGATGTCTTCATAAAATTCCAAGACGGATTATGATATATCCTTGAAATGCCAAGCGACTAAGACCTGTAATGTAGTGTAGTGAAACAAATGGTCGAGTAACTGGCTTAGAGTATTCTTCTATCTCTTGTATGATTGGAAGAGATCGTGGAGTTGTATTGACATAAGCTTGTCAGAGTAGTAAGATATGAAACATGTGGTCTACCATGGAGTCTATAAGTAGGTCTAAACGGTACGCTACGCCTTCGATTCGTTTACCGGTTCTAAAAGTTTCATATAACCACTTGCTTAACTTTTTTGTAGCTTGTGAGTGAGTACAATGTTGACGATACTCTCATTCACATAAATAGACAATGTTTTCCACCTTGAATCCCTGGCCGATTTTGTGAGTATTTTTCTAGATCTGTTATTCCTTGTTGGGCTCGTCATAAATTTTCTTTTTGGAGAGATTGAAGTTGGTTATGTTTTGTGATTGTAACATTAATGGATGTTGAAGAGGAATCATCAGGGTTGCATCGATTGATATCGAGAATTGGGTGACAATAAAGTACTTGGAAGGGCAAAATATTAATGGCGAAGTGGTGTAAGGTATTATACCAATACTGAACAAGATATGTGTATGTATATTTGTGTAACGCCCCAATTCTGGTATGTTGTTAAAATGTTTATCTTTTCGAGTTTTCAAGGGGGACTCGACGAGTCAGTAGCCTGACTCGTCGAGTAGGGACGGGATTTCGAGCACGTGTAAGTAGGCGACTCAACGAGTCCATATTCGTGACTCGGCGAGTCCGCCAGTCTGGAAGAAACCCTAAATCCACGGGTTTTGCACCCTTTTTAAACCATGTTATGAGCCCCAAACTCGCCTCCTTCACCCTCAAAGTGTCATTTAGCAAACCCTAACCATTCCTTGAGTATTTTGAGCATTTCTTGTGTGAATCTGGAAGTTTTGAAGAGAAGAAGAAAGCTAGATCCAAAGGAGAAGAAGGAGATCCAAGATCTTGCATACACTACAGAGTTTATTGAGGTATAAATCGGATCCCATCTGTTTCTATGATTGATTCTCCATTAGAATTCCCATTTAGACCATTCTTATCCATTTATTAGCTTGATTGTAGTAGAGAGATCACATTGGGTTGAATAGCCGTCAGATCTAGCCATGTTTCAGTCCGAAAAACTTAGATCCAACACCTTTATGGAGCCATTTTGCATGAAAGCCCTAGATCTACTCTTTTAAGTGCCTTTAAAGCTTTATGGAAGTCTATGTACACGTAAATATAGGATCTTTACATGTTAATCGAGCCTTAGGAAACCAGATCTATAAGTTGTATGCATTGGTTTTGAGAAAAATCAATTGTACAGTAGTTACATGCAACCGACTCGGCGAGTCGTTCTTCGGACTCAGCGAGTCGGGTCACGAGTCCCTGTTTTTCCCATTCATGAGTTATGTCGAGTGGAACCAATGAGTAATGGTTGGACTCAATGAGTCGGAGATCAGACTCATTCATGGAGGGACTCGGCGAGTCAGTGCCCTGACTCGGTGAGTCCAAGGCAATCTTCATATCTCAAGAACAGACTCAGCGAGTTGTTCATACAACTCGGAGAGTCACAGTCAGAGTGTTCATATGTTGAAGGAGAACTCGACGAGTTGTTCATACAACTCGGCGAGTCGGATGCAGATCGACTGAGTGTTAGTATCGAAGAGGAACTCGTCGAGTCTATGTCAAACTCAACGAGTAGTAGCGAGCAGAAATGAGAAATGAGAGTAGGGACTCGGCGAGTTGGCGGCACAACTCGACGAGTCAGGTCAACTCTATGTTGACTTTGACCAAGAGGTTGACTTTGACCAGGGGTGAAATAGTCATTTTACCCTCAGTATAGTTATCAGTATTTGATTGAGTGTACTTATGGAAATAGTAGCAGGGGAGATACCGGAGCAGCAACAGACAGTTTCCAGAGCAGTTCATTCAGCAGCCAGACTACGAGGTGATTTTCCTTCCAGTAGGAACGAGTCTACAGCCACAATGTCGGCCTGTTTAGTTAGCAGTCAGTTCCGGACTTCGGTCCGATGCAGTAGTTCAGCGTGCTTGATGTCTTTATGATTCAAGCATGTCTATGTGTTATGTTTTTCAGACTTCAGTCCAATGCAGTATGCAGTATATGTGTTTATGCTAGTTGATATGTGTTTATGCTATGCTATGTTCGGTCAATTCCGGACTTCGATCCGATGCAGGGGACAAGGTCCCAGACAGTTCCGGACCTCGGTCCGATGTAGTTAGTGTCGGACTTCGGTCCGATGCAGGGGACAAGGCCCCAGTCAGTTCCGGACTTCGGTCTGATGCAGAGGGCAAGGCCCTGGTCAGTTCCTGTTGGGTTTTGAGCAATCTAACACTTCCTAAGTGTGCATGCAACCCTAATAAACCTTGGATCTATGTTTGTCTAAATACATGCAAAATAATAATTTTCCAAGGTTCATAACCTATCTAACATGGCATGGGGTACTTTTAAACATAAAAGAATTAGATGAGATTACATACCTTTTGATGAGTTTGATTCCTAAGGAGTTTGAGGGCCAAGCACCAATAGTGTGAATGCCTCAAATGGAATCACAAATCACCACAAACTCTTGGAAAACTTTAAGAGAGGGTGTATACACACTATAATTTCGGCCACACACAAACACACACACTAGTGGCTATTTCATGCAACATAATCATGCTTATATAATGTGCATGGTTAGGGTGAAACCCTAATAACCCATGACCTTTCCTTTTCCAAGGATCCATGGGTTAAAAGCTCCATGGATCATCCATGGACTTCCATACAAGCCTAGCCCATTAACAAATGAGTGTTAGCCCACACCATATAAAACCAATAGCCCACAATCTAATTAGTCTTCCTTTTAATCTCTAAATTAATTCATAATTAATTTAAGACTAAGACTAATTAAATAACATGACTTCATATTAATATATTATAACTTATAATATATTAATAATCATATGTGTATAACTCTCATAAAATTATCCATAAATAGTTCGGGTGAAGTGCAACCCAAATGGACCATGCCAGGTCGGGTTAAGTATATACCAAATAAGTTATGGACTTAGACACCTTATCCAACAGACTCCCACTTGGATAAGTCTAATAACTGTATTTGCCTATATTACTTCAGGAACCAACCAACAATCGTAGCTCTCGAAAAATCTATTGAACTATGAAGCGCCATTTTAAGATAAGTGATCATATAATCCTCTGTTCTCATGATATTAGCCGGACAAACACACGGAACTATGTCTTGCTTATTTTCTGGTAGTTGTTTCTCGATTTCCGATTTGTTTGACAAAGAACTCAACTGAACACATCAATTTAGTTCTGACCGGGCCCGGTACATGGGTCAACACAAAATCATAGAGGGGCCCAGATATCGCTTCTATTTCTAGAAGGAACAGATAAACTTCGACTCATATGCTTGTTCTACTACTTGTTGAATTGTACACAAAGGCACGTTTTATGACATCAAGTTACTGATGCGTTTACGTGCAATCAATGCACAACCAACTCATAGGTAACAACTCATATCTCTAGGTTTGAAGACTTAGATGATATTATCGTCTCACAATCACTCGAGATAAATTCCATGAAGTGATACAAGTGAGCGTGGGTTTATTCCAATACTCATAACTTATGAGTACTCATGAACGTTGTAGCAACCATTGCCATGTCTAAACACTTTTAGCCATCTACAAACCCAATTCATAACAATCTTGATTCATACCTACTTCCGACGTATGACCGATTTTGGAGGTTTGAATAAATTAATTGTTCTGGAAGTCAAAACATGCAAAGCTGAAACAATTGTAAATAATTGACAATGATAGCAACACCTTACTCATAAATAAATCACAATTTTATTCGTCATCAAATGTCGATTACATTTTACAAGTTTCAGAGAATCTATCTAATCTGTAAAACTAATATCGTCCCTCAGCCCGATGCGCCTCGCATGCTGAAAATGCTTAGCCCTCGTCAGTCCCTTTGTAAGGGGATCCGCAGGGTTCTCATCTGACGATATCCTCTTTGCCACGAGGAGTCCTTCTTCTATCTTGTGTCTTATGAAGTGATATTTTCTGTCAATGTGTCGGGATCTCCCATGATCTCTTGGTTCTTTAGCTAAAGCAACCGCACTATTGTTGTCGCAGAAAATTTCCATAGGCTCCATAATAGCTGGCACAACTCCAAGGTCTCCGATGAAGTTCTTCAGCCATATCGCCTCCTTCGCTGCTTCACTCGCTGCTATATACTCTGATTCACAAGTCGAATCAGCCACCGTCTCCTGCTTGGAACTCTTCCAAGAGATTGCCCCTCTATTTAAGGTAAAGACCCAGCCCGACTGAGAGCGAAAGTTATCCCTATCAGTCTGAAAACTAGCATCACTATACCCTATTACTCTCAAGTCATCACTCCCACCAAGGGTAAGGATCCAATCCTTAGTCCTCCGCAGGTACTTGAGAATGTTCTTTACCGCAGTCCAATGAGCCTTGCCAGGGTTCCCCTAATACCTGCTGACCATGCTCAAAGCAAAGGCCACATCAGGGCAGGTACAAGTCATAGCATACATGATCGAGCCAACAACGGAAGCATGCGGTAATTGGCTCATCTCAGCTATCTCTGCCTCTGTACTCGGACTCTGAGTCTTACTCAGATTGGTATTGCTTTGGATCAGTAAATCTCCTTTCTTGGAATTCTGCATGTTGAACCTTTTCAACACCTTATCCAAGTAGGTACTCTGACTAAGTCTAATTAGTCTTTTACTCCTTTCTCTTAATATCCTTAGCCCTAGGATATAGGCAGCTTCCCCTAGGTCCTTCATAGCAAAGCACTTCCCAAGCCAGGACTTAACCTCCTGCAAGGTTGGGATGTCATTTCCTATAAGTAGTATGTCATCCACATATAGTACCAAGAAGCTAACTATACTCCCACTAGCTCTGACATACACACAAGACTCATCTTTACTTCTCGAGAAGCCAAACTCTTTGACCTTCTCATCGAAACAAAGATTCCAGCTACGAGATGCTTGTTTTAATCCATAAATGGATTTCTCAAGCTTGCATACTCTATTAGGGTACTCTGCACTGACAAAACCCTCTGGCTGATTCATGTACACATCCTCAGCCAATTTTCCATTAAGAAAAGCGGTTTTGACATCCATTTGACATACTTCATAATCATGAAATGCAGCAATGGCTAGCATAGCCCTAATAGACTTAATCTTTGCTACCGGCGAGAAGGTTTCATCATAATCAATACCCTGAGTCTGAGTAAAACCCTTCGCAACCAGTCGAGCCTTATAAGTATGCACTTTTCCTTCCATGTCGGTCTTCTTCTTGAATATCCATTTGCACCCGACTGTTTTACGGCCTGGTACATTGTCAACCAATTTCCAAACTTGATTGTCATACATGGATTGTATCTCGCTGTCCATAGCCTCCTTCTACTTAGCAGACTCCGGGCCTGCCATGGCTTCCTTAACACTGCTAGGTTCATCTAAATTTACCAGTGTACTATCGCTGATAAATGTATCACCTGCCTTAGTAATATGAAAGCCATAATAAAACGAGGTGTGTTCCTAACCCGTGTGGAACGCCTCGGAGGTACAGATTCGTCAGCTGGCTCAATAGGAGTTTCCTCCTCAGGTTGATTGCTAGTGTCTGAGGTTTCTTCACCAATTGATTCTTGGATTTCCTCAAGATCAATTTGCCTCCCACTGTCTCCTTGGCTTATAAATTCTCTCTCACGAAAGACCCCTCTTCTTGCTACAAAGACCACATTCTCACTAGGTCTGTAGAAGAGGTAACCGAAGGATTTCTGTGGGTAGCCGATGAAAATACACCTTTCACTTCGGGGTTCGAGCTTATCATGAGTTTCACGCCTCACGAAAGCTTCGCAACCCCAAATTTTGATGTGGTCCAAATTGGGAACCTTCCCAGTCCACATCTCATGAGGTGTTTTGGTAACCTTCTTTGTAGGGACTAGATTAAGGATATGGGCGGCAGTCTCTAAGGCATACCCCCAAAAAGAGATTGGTAGCGAAGCTCGACTCATCATAGAGCGAACCATGTGTAACAAGGTTCGATTACGCCTCTCAGCTACACCATTTAGCTGTGGTGTCCTGGGAGGATTCAATTGTGAGACAATCCCACACTCCTTAAGATAGTCAAGGAACTCAGTACTAAGATACTCACCACCTCGATCGGATCGAAGCATCTTAATGTTCCTGCCCAATTGATTTTCTACTTCCTGTTTGAATTCCTTAAACCTTTCAAAGGTTTCTGACTTATGTTTGATTAAGTAGACATACCCATATCTACTAAAATCATCAATAAAAGTCACATAATACCGATTAGCATCCCTTGTGGCAGTTTTGAATGGTCCACATACATCAGTATGTATTAGGTCCAACAAACCCTCACCCCTTTCACAAGTTCTAGTGAACTATATTTGCCTATAGACAAGACTCACAACTATCATCCGATTTAAGGTCGAATGACTCCAAGACTCCACTCTTTTGGAGTTGGCCTATGCGTTTCTTGTTTACATGTCCAAGACGACAATGCCACAATGATGCTTTATCTAGGCTAGTAGAAGAATCAATATACAACACATTATTTCCTAAGTTGTCTACAATCGACACAGTTTCATACACACCATCACAAGGTAATGCTTTAAAATAAAACACATTTTTAAAGAAAGCATTAATACCACCACATTCATTATCAAACGAAAAGGTAAAACCTTTTTTGTACAAAGCATGAAAGAAAATAATATTCCTAGCATAAACTCCAATCTTGGAAACAGGTGAAGCCTTCCTATTCCCCATGATCAAGTTTATCTTCCCGTGCTCCACATCCTCACTTTTTCTTAGGCCCTGCAAATCAGAACATATGTGAATACCACATCCTGTATCAAGCACCCAAGAGTTAGAATATGGTGAGTTGTTAGACAATATTGTGTAAATACCTGCGTGGGTAGGTTTCACTTTCCCATCCTTCAGATCCTGCAAGTATTTAGGGCAGTTTCGCTTCCAGTGCCCCTTGTCCTGGCAATAGTAGCAATCAGCATTCGTGGGAATGGCAGAAGGAGTGACAGAACCGCTCTTGGTCCTTGATGAGGAGCCTTCAATAGACTTTCCCTTGGTACCCTTCGAAGGGTGCTTCCTCTTTTTCCCTTTGCCTTGCCCGTTAGCCAAAACAGGGGTAGATGTTGGAGTACGAGTAGTAGAGGTAACAACCGCCTTGCCCTTAACATCGGTTTTAGCAGTCTTCAAGAGTCCTTGAAGTTTGCTAAGGGTAACTTCCTCCTTGTTCATATGATATGTCATATGAAAATGGTCATAACAAGAAGGTAAGGAGTGAAAAATGATGTCAATTGCCAACTCCTCAGGGAAGTTCACATTTAGCTTCAGCAAATGGTCCACATACCTTAGCATCTTTTGCATGTGGGCCGTGACGGATTCACCGTCCTTCATGCGGGTTGTTATTATGGAGGAGATTATTTCATACCGCTCCTGACGAGCACTCTGATGGTACCTTTCCATCAGGTCTTGGTGCATCTCAAAAGGGTAGAATCCCTCATATGACTTTTAGAGCTCGGTTGTCATCGTGGCCATCATGATGCATGCCACCTTAGTAGCATCTCTCTCATGTGTCCTGAATTCAACGATCTCCTCAGGAGTAGCAGTAGACTCATCAAGCTCTTTTAACTCCTTATCGAGGACATATTCCTTGTCCTCATAACGAGTTACCATCCTGATGTTCCTTATCCAGTCCATGAAGTTGGAACCATCAAAGATGACTCTCCCACAAAGATTCATGAGAGAGAAAGAACCAGTTAGGTTAGAGCCCGAAGCATTAGTGTTGGAAGACATCTGAAAGAAGAAAGTAAGTTTATATTAGATATATAGAGTCCTTAATAAGACACTCAAATGTAATATTAAGGCTAGGATCCAATCACAATATATTATACTTAGAAGAGGGATGCCGTAATCTAAGTAATAATATATTTGAAAGGTAGGTGAATGACGATTCACCAATTTCCACCATGAAAAACAAAATGAATTATTAGGTTTTAATTGGATTTGAAATTCCTAGATTCTTTTGAGATTCATTGAACTTTTCAATGGCATGTTTCAATCTCGATTGTGCCCTTCAAGTTTTGTGACTGGGATGCCGAGGATCACAAAAAGCAAGGTGTGAATAACCATGCTAATTCACTTGGTACTCCTAATATTATCACCTAATCAATGTGCCGGTTAACCACACACGCTCCATTGATCTATGACAAACATTAAGTCACCCTTCGCGATCCTTACCAGTCGAAGTTAGTGTGCCGGTTAACCACACACACTCCACCAACGACTTGGTAAGGTACAAAGTGTGAATTCCATGGACTAGCACCATGTTCACATTTTTCCTAAAGTAACTAAGATTGGGAATTAATAAAATACTTAGTTACTTTATAATATTCATCATACTTAATGAGAATTTATAAGTCCTTGTCTTACCCGTTCGGCTAACGACCCTCCACCAGTCAAGCAAGCGGTGGGTGAGAGTGGACACCCATTAAGTCGCCATTTTATAGGCAACAACCTTATACCCACCTTATAGACCGGCTTCGTGAATGAGGCCTACTAATGGTATAACGACTTGTTCTTATACATATATATATATATATATATATATATATATATATATATATATATAATTAACCATTAATGTTATAAATAGTATAAGTGTTGAATTTTAACTTTTAAAACTCTAAGTGTTGGAATTAAAGATTATTAAAGTGTGTGAAACTTTTGCAAATTCCAAAACTTGAGGGCAAGTTTTGTAACTCTTCAAAACTTTTCATTTCAGAACTTATGAATTAATGGTTCATAAAATGAAGACTCTTCATTTTATGTAACTTACGTGTTTTTAATGTGTGTTAAAGAAAAGTGACCTTTGGATATCCATAACTTTAGGACAAATTATGGACTCCATTAAAACACATAAATGATCAAGAATTAATCCTAAACAATTCAGCAAATAATTCCTATCATCTTCTAAATTCATAAGAACATGAACAGGATTATCAAAGTTTCAAGAATTATATGAACACATACAAAGCATGAAATTTTGATATATGTTATTGTAAATGGATTAGAACAACCATTACACCAACTAAAATAAGTTTTAAAACATCAAAACAGTTTAGGGTAAAGCTTCTAGTCCATTTCCAGCAGCAAAAGTCAAAAATCTGCATTCTGAACCTTCTACTCGCCGAGTGCACGAACCTACTCGGTGAGTAGGATGAATTTTGCCTTGGACTCGGCGAGTCCATCATGCAGACAGCAAAAATTTCAAGTTTTTTCACTATTTTGCATCAAGTATCAAACAAGCAAGCCTAGGCTCTGATACCACTGTTGGGTTTTGAGCAATCTAACACTTCCTAAGTGTGCATGCAACCCTAATAAACCTTGGATCTATGTTTGTCTAAATACATGCAAAATAATAATTTCCAAGGTTCATAACCTATCTAACATGGCATGGGGTACTTTTAAACATAAAAGAATTAGATGAGATTAAATACCTTTTGAAGAGTTTGATTCCTAAGGAGTTTGAGGGCCAAGCACCAATAGTATGAATGCCTCAAATGGAATCACAAATCACCACAAACTCTTGGAAAACTTTAAGAGAGAGTGTATACACACTATAATTTCGGCCACATACAAACACACACACTAGTGGCTATTTCATGCAACATAAGCATGCTTATATAGTGTGCATGGTTAGGGTGAAACCCTAATAAACCATGACCTTTCCTTTTCCAAGGATCCATGGGTTAAAAGCTCCATGGATCATCCATGGACTTCCATACAAGCCTAGCCCATTAACAAATGAGTGTTAGCCCACACCATATAAAACCAATAGCCCACAATCTAATTAGTCTTCCTTTTAATCTCTAAATTAATTCATAATTAATTTAAGACTAAGATTAATTAAATAACATGACATCATATTAATATATTATAACTTATAATATATTAATAATCATATGTGTATAACTCTCATAAAATTATCCATAAATAGTTCGGGTGAAGTGCAACCCAAATGGACCATGCCAGGTCGGGTCAAGTATATACCAAATAAGTTATGGACTTAGACACCTTATCCAACAGTTCCGGACTCTGGTCCGATGCAGTGGGCAAGGCTCAGTATGTGCTTTATATGTTATTGTATGGTATGTGGTAGTTTGGGGGAGCTCACTACGCTTCGTTCTTACAGTTTCAATTTTGGTTTCAGGTACTTCCGCAACTAAAGGAAAGAGCTCGGGATGATGGCATCGCACACACCACAACTTCAATTTGTCCTGGGAGTTGATTAGCTTTTCGTAGATATGATATGATACAGTCTTGATATAGTTTTCTCGGGATACTTTGTTATGGTTTTGAGATATTGACGTATGGGTTTTTATTTTATGATATGGATATAATTATTAAACAAAATTTTTTGGGTCGTATTTGGGTCGTTTCAATTTGTGCGTATATGCATGTGTATGTGTCTACGTGTATGTATGTATATCTGTATGTACAGTTATACATACATACATACATATATATATATATATATATATATATATATATATATATATATATATATAGAGAGAGAGAGAGAGAGAGAGTTATTCAATCAAGAACAATTCTTAATTTCAGAATATCTAGAACAAATTCGGACCACATAATTTTTTTTAACTAAAATAATATATATATATATATATATATATATATATATATATATACATATATATATATATATATATATATATATATATATATATATATATATATTTATATACATAAAAAAATTTAAAAAAAAAGAAAAAAATAAAAACCTCACAAACTAACACCACTCACTACCCAACAAACATCACCCACCACCACCACCACCTACGACCCACCACCACCACCACATACAACCCACCACCACCACCACTAACCAACCATCACCACCACCCACCACCATAATTCAAAAGTAGGATCTCACTGAGAAGGTACGGGAGTATTATGCGTAATTGAAAAACTAGGTCCAATTGAGAAGATATGGGAGTATTTAGAAACGCAATCTTAAGATTTTTAAAACTCATCGGAAATCATCATAAAAGCCGGAAAGATCATCTGAAAAGGCTCTAGAACTCCCCTGTGCAGCATTCTAGGCTTCAACTAAGAAGGAATGGGATTATTTATAGGGAAAGTTGGGCTTCAATTAAGGCTCTACAAGAAGCACAAACTATGTTTGAGAAACACGAACCGTGCTTGGCAGCGGGTCGATTCCATGCATAATTAAATGAAGTAAATTGGCTAAATCGAGACTTTTTTTCGGAACACTAGCATGAAGCATAAGTCGTGTTTGGGTATCCAGGTTGTGCTTGCTCAACACAATGTAAAAGAAAATTGAAAAATAAGAAAAACATAAAAACGAACTTCGGGAAGGAAGCACAACCCATGCTTGGCAATTGGAGCTTTCAAACCATTAGAAAAGAATTCAAAAATCCTCCGGTTAAGTTTTGTAAGTGGAGCACAAACCATGTTTGGTGAAGCATGGTCATTGTTTGGTCGTTTTAGCGTTTTGAATCTAGATAACCAACAAATATGCTCCAAATATTCCTTGGTTATATCCTAAAGCTTCCAAACTACCGCTCCACTTCAAATTACCTGAAATAGACTCCAAAACATGAGCAATACTAGATTCAGACGAAATACATGAGTTGTCCATTATTTAAATTAATGTGAACACAAAATCATAAAATATGATGCAAAATACTATTATAAACTAACATAATAGATGCATAAAATGGCATCCAACAGACAACAAATAAACCATCATCATCGGGTACACAATTACTCATCATGCAAGAGATGTAAACAATGTAAGAAGCACCGGTGGAATGGCATACTACCTAACTGAGAACTTGATTATGTGGGGATTACACAAGCAACAATGTGTTGCTTTATCTTCGTGTGAGGTGTAATTTACATCAGCTACTACAACCATGTCTCAAGGAATTGATGGGTTTTAGCCATATGAACATTCCTATGTGCACATGCAACCCTAATGCTTGGATCTAGGTTTCTCTAATTGAACATACATTGAATCCAAGACTTCTAATGGCTAATAGACTATAATAACAATATGAAATCAGAGATTAGAAGTTTACCTTGAGTTACTTGCTTGATCTTCTTGTCATTGAGGCTTTAGAGTCACAATTGTCACTCCTCTAATGGCTTACAAACACCAACTAGCAAGAAGATGATTTAGGAGAGAGGAGATGGAAGAGAAATCGGCCAGGGTTTCTTCTCTAAGCACAAGTGCCGATTTCCTTAACCCTTAGGGTCTATTTATACTAGTTAGGCTCCTAGGGTTTCACCCTTAAACCCTAATTGGATAACTTAGGCCCTAAGGAATCCTAATCCCTTCATGATAAGCCTATGGAAGATTTTAAGGCCTATCCCAAGTCCTTAAAACTGAACACCCTTTATCCATAAGGCATTTACAGCCCAAACTATAACTATCACACATTTGACAGTTTATGCCCCTTTATTCAATTAATCTCTTTAAGTCACCAAATTAATTCCTAATTAATTTATGACTTATATTAATCAAATAAAAATATTATTATTCCTTATATTATTCTTATAATATATTAATAATATTCCTTCTCTCATTATAAATCATCCTGTCAAGTTGCTATGGTGAAGGCAACCCAAAAGGACCATGCACTACCGGGTCAAATACTTGCCTAATATAGTTGCAGCCTTAGACACTATTCCAACAGTCTCCCAGTTGAATAAGTCTAGTAACTATATATACAAGTATAATCTGATTAGCAATCGTAGCTCTCAAAGATGCTGTCAAACTCTGATCTAATCAATCTTGTCCTTCAGATAAGGGATCGTACAGTCCTCTATTTAGATATCATGCTGACGTTATGTGTTTTTAATGTGTGTTAAAGAAAAGTGACCTTTGGATATCCATAACTTTAGGACAAATTAAGGACTCCATTAAAACACATAAATGATCAAGAATTAATCCTAAACAATTCAACAAATAATTCCTATCATCTTCTAAATTCATAAGAACATGAATATGATTATCAAAGTTTCAAGAATTATATGAACACATACAAAGCATGAAATTTTGATATATGCTATTGTAAATGGATTAGAACAACCATTACACCAACTAAAATAAGTTTTAAAACATCAAAACAGTTTAGGGTAAAGCTTCTAGTCCATTTCCAGCAGCAAAAGTCGAAAATCTGCATTCTGAACCTTCTACTCGCCGAGTGCACGAACCTACTCGGTGAGTAGGATGAATTTTGCCTTGGACTCGGCGAGTCCATCATGCAGACAACAAAAATTTCAACTTTTTTCACTATTTTGCATCAAGTATCAAACAAGCAAGCCTAGGCTCTGATACCACTGTTGGGTTTTGAGCAATCTAACACTTCCTAAGTGTGCATGCAACCCTAATAAACCTTGGATCTATGTTTGTCTAAATACATGCAAGATAATAATTTCCAAGGTTCATAACCTATCTAACATGGCATGGGGTACATTTAAACATAAAAGAATTAGATGAGATTACATACCTTTTGAAGAGTTTGATTCCTAAGGAGTTTGAGGGCCAAGAACCAATAGTGTGAATGCCTCAAATGGAATCACAAATCACCACAAACTCTTGGAAAACTTTAAGAGAGAGTGTATACACACTATAATTTCGGCCACACACAAACACACACACTAGTGGCTATTTCATGCAACATAAGCATGCTTATATAGTGTGCATGGTTAGGGTGAATCCCTAATAACCCATGACCTTTCCTTTTCCAAGGATTCATGGGTTAAAAGCTCCATGGATCATCCATGGACTTCCATACAAGCCTAGCCCATTAACAAATGAGTGTTAGCCCACACCATATAAAACCAATAGCCCACAATCTAATTAGTCTTCCTTTTAATCTCTAAATTAATTCATAATTAATTTAAGACTAAGATTAATTAAATAACATGACTTCATATTAATATATTATAACTTATAATATATTAATAATCATATGTGTATAACTCTCATAAAATTATCCATAAATAGTTCGGGTGAAGTGCAACCCAAATGGACCATGCCAGGTCGGGTCAAGTATATACCAAATAAGTTATGGACTTAGACACCTTATCCAACAGTTCCGGACTTTGGTCCGATGCAGTGGGAAAGGCTCAGTATGTGCTTTATATGTTATTCTATGGTATGTGGTAGTTTGGGGGAGCTCACTAAGCTTCGTGCTTACAGTTTCAATTTTGGTTTCAGGTACTTCCGAAACTAAAGGAAAGAGCTCGGGATGATGGCATCGCACACACCACAACTTCAATTTGTCCTGGAGTTGATTAGCTTTTCGTAGATATGATATGATACAGTCTTGATATAGTTTTCTCGGGATACTTTGTTATGGTTTTGAGATATTGACGTATGGGTTTTTATTTTATGATATGGATATAATTATTAAACAAAATTTTTTGGGTCGTATTTGGGTCGTTTCAATTTGTGCGTATATGCATGTGTATGTGTCTACGTGTATGTATGTCTATCTGTATGTACAGTTATACATATATATATATATATATATATATATATATATATATAGAGAGAGAGAGAGAGAGAGAGAGAGAGTCATTCAATCAAGAACAATTCTTAATTTCAGAATATCTAGAACACATTCGGACCACATAATTTTTTTTAACTAAAATAATATATACATATATATATATATAAATAAAAAAATTAAAAAAAAAAAGAAAAAAATAAAAACCTCACAAACTAACACCACTCACTACCCAACAAACATCACCCACCACCACCACCACCTACGACCCACCACCACCACCACATACAACCCACCACCACCACCACTAACCAACCATCACCACCACCCACCACCATAATTCAAAAGTAGGATCTCACTGAGAAGGTACGAGAGCATTTATGCGTAATTGAAAAACTAGGTCCAATTGAGAAGATATGGGAGTATTTAGAAACGCAATCTTAAGATTTTTAAAACTCATCGGAAATCATCATAAAAGCCGGAAAGATCATCTGAAAAGGCTCTAGAACTCCCCTGTGCAGTATTCTAGGCTTCAACTAAGAAGGAATGGGATTATTTATAGGGAAAGTTGGGCTTCAATTAAGGGTCTACAAGAAGCACAAACTATGTTTGAGAAACACGAACCGTGCTTGGAAGCGGGACGATTACATGCATAATTAAATGAAGTAAATTGGCTAAATCGAGACTTTTTTTTTCGGAACACTTGCATGAAGCATATGTCGTGTTTGGGTATCCAGGTTGTGCTTGCTCAACACAATGTAAAAGAAAATTGAAAAATAAGAAAAACATAAAAACGAACTTCGGGAAGGAAGCACAACCCATGCTTGGCAATTGGAGCTTTCAAACCATTAGAAAAGAATTCAAAAATCCTCCGGTTAAGTTTTGTAAGTGGAGCACAAACCATGTTTGGTGAAGCATGGTCATTGTTTGGTCGTTTTAGCGTTTTGAATCTAGATAACCAACAAATATGCTCCAAATATTCCTTGGTTATATCCTAAAGCTTCCAAACTACCGCTCCACTTCAAATTACCTGAAATAGACTCCAAAACATGAGCAATACTAGATTCAGACGAAATACATGAGTTGTCCATTATTTAAATTAATGTGAACACAAAATCATAAAATATGATGCAAAATACTATTATAAACTAACATAATAGATGCATAAAATGGCATCCAACAGACAACAAATAAACCATCATCATCGGGTACACAATTACTCATCATGCAAGAGATGTAAACAATGTAAGAAGCACCGGTGGAATGGCATACTACCTAACTGAGAACTTGATTATGTGGGGATTACACAAGCAACAATGTGTTGTTTTATCTTCGTGTGAGGTGTAATTTACGTCAGCTACTACAACCATGTCTCAAGGAATTGATGGGTTTTAGCCATATGAACATTCCTATGTGCACATGCAACCCTAATGCTTGGATCTAGGTTTCTCTAATTGAACATACATTGAATCCAAGACTTCTAATGGCTAATAGACTATAATAACAATATGAAATCAGAGATTAGAAGTTTACCTTGAGTTACTTGCTTGATCTTCTTGTCCTTGAGGCTTTAGAGTCACAATTGTCACTCCTCTAATGGCTTACAAACACCAACTAGCAAGAAGATGATTTAGGAGAGAGGAGAGGGAAGAGAAATCGGCTAGGGTTTCTTCTCTAAGCACAAGTGCCAATTTCCTTAACCCTTAGGGTCTATTTATACTAGTTAGGCTCCTAGGGTTTCACCCTTAAACCCTAATTGGATAAATTAGGCCCTAAGCAATCCTAATCCCTTCATGATAAGCCTATGGAAGATTTTAAGGCCTATCCCAAGTCCTTAAAACTGAACACCCTTTATCCATAAGGCATTTACAGCCCAAACTATAACTATCACAAATTTGACAGTTTATGCCCCTTTATTCAATTAATCTCTTTAAGTCACCAAATTAATTCCTAATTAATTTATGACTTATATTAATCAAATAATGTCACACCCCCAAACCATAACGGCGGAAACGTTCGGGGGCGGAGGACGTCATATTCAGTATCATAACAGTTCATAGAAAGGAAAGTACACACCACCATATATATTAAAGTTTCCAACATGTTTACATAGTTGTATTCATTACATGTTCAAAAGATAAATACATAAACATCATTCAAAAGAAGTAATTAACGCTAGCGCGTTAATCCCAACAGTTGATTCCCAAACCTGCTTAGCGGTTCCCTGAGAATACAAGTTATTTCAAAGAAAAAGTGTCAACAATTAAGTTGGTGAGTTCATAAGTAGTTTAGAAAAATTGGATGCCATTCCAAAATGGGTGTATATTTTCCAGAAAATGCAGCATTTCAAATGTAAAGAGTTGTGATTTGTTGTGTTGAAAGTGAATGTATTAGATCCAGAAAATCCCATATTTTCCCTAATGGTTGAAATACGAGTTGTTGTGTTTTCCAAGAAAAACCCTTATTTTCGTATAAAAGCATGAAATGCGTATAAATGTTCGTGTTATAAGTTGTAAATAATTGCACCAGGAAAATCCCTTATTTTCCTATTAGTTGTTTGGTTTGTATGCAGGAGAAACCCTTATTTTCCTAACATAAATGGCAGTCTCTAAGACCGAAAATCGCAAGAAACCGACGTTCTCAAAAGTTGTGTCATAGTTTTATATAATAAAACTATACGAAGATCGCATTTGTTAGATGAAGAACAGTTTTAATAGCTACTCGTTCATAAAAGCATAATACCATAATAATCGTATATCCGATGAGTTTTATAACCATACTAAACATAATATGCCTGTAACGACGTTCTTCAGGCGTCGCAGCGTTATGACAACTGTCACCCCAAAAGATGGACTGTAGCTAACAGTCAGGGCGCGGGATCATGACTTCCCATATAGATCTATACACATTTGACACGTTCTCCGAACGGGAGACTCTGGTTATAGACAGGACTTGCAGCATTACTTTCTAATAAAGAAAAGTAACGTTTGAAGATATACACGTCTCATGGATTCTCAATTAAGCCCGTATTAAAGTGATAGTTTTCTATGCAAAGTTTATCCTTTTTCACAATGTTTGACAAATCAAAATCATAAGTTTTTAGAATGTATAAAATGACTTAGCAATGAAAGGTACTTTGAAATCGTTATATACTTTGTATAAGTCTAATGCACACAAAGTATGAGAAGAGTTTTCCATAATAGTAATGAGTTCCAAGTGATTTATTCGGTAAAACAACCTAAGTGAAACTTTATAAAATACATGATAATAACCGTATGTTTACTTGTATTCCCCCCTAAAAGAGTATAAAAGCATTTGAAAATGTATTTAAAGTGTGTTTGAAAGGGGTATGAACTCACTTGAAAGCTTGAAGATAGCAAGATGGAAAACCGGGCAGAGTTTCATCTCGGGAAATGGATTTTTCTCGGAAATCTCGGGATTCCTCGGGAGAAAAATCGACCTTCGGGACTTGCACAAAATGACCAGGGCTTCGGGGTAGTGCGAGCATAGAAAACGAGGTAAAACGCAAGAAAAAGGAGAGAGAATGGGCCATTTTCCCGGGAACCCTCGCATGCTATTTATAGGGGGCCCGAGAGGCCTCGTACGCGGGGCGTACGCTCGTACGCAGCGCGTATGCGTACGTCATGCGTGACCGAAGCCTCGACTGCCTCGGCCTTGGATGGGACGGCTCAGGCAGTCGGGTCGGATGGGACGGCGGGTCGGGTGCCTCGCATAGGGCGACGTGGACGGTTTGAGGCCAAGTTCCTCGGGTACGCGGGGCGTACAGGGGTACGCAGCGCGTACCTCGGATGAGGACGCCTTCGGATAATACCGAAGTTTTAATAAAAATATATATAAATTAATTATCAAACTTCGAAAATTCATATCTCCTTCATACGAACTCCGTTTTTGACGTTCTTTATATCCCCGCGAAGGTGAGACTACGATCTACAACTTTCATTTAGATTCCGTTGGCAAATTCCGGAATTATTTTTATTATTTATTTATTAAAATGACGTGATTAAGGAATTTCTTTAAAAATTCATAACTTATTCATACGATGTCCGATTTGAGCGTTCTTTTAATGCATGTTTGTAGTTTAACGATATCTACGACTTTCATTTAGACACCTAAGGTCAGAAAGTGTTTTATTGAAACTTTGCGTTTTTACGCAACTTCGTATTGCCGGTTTTTGTCGGAAAACTTAGAATGATCATAACTTCTTCGTTATAACTCGGATTTTTGTGTTATTTATATGTTTGGAAACCTTAAGACGATAACTACCACATAGTGTACTCCAAATAGAGTTTTTGAATACTTCATTTTTCGATGATATTCTATTTCCTTTCTCAAAGAGGTTACAGGACTCGATTTTTACTGACTTGAAATAACGGGTTGTTACAAATAATAATATTATTATTCCTTATATTATTCTTATAATATATTAATAATATTCCTTCTCTCATTATAAATCATCCTGTCAAGTTGCTATGGGGAAGGCAACCCAAAAGGACCATGCACTACCGGGTCAAATACTTGCCTAATATAGTTGCAGCCTTAGACACTATTCCAACAGTCTCCCACTTGGATAAGTCTAGTAACTATATATACAAGTATAATCCGATTAGCAATCGTAGCTCTCAAAGACGCTGTCAAACTCTGATCTAATCAATCTTGTCCTTCAGATAAGGGATCGTACAGTCCTCTGTTTAGATAACATGCTGACATTAATATGGAACTAATTTGTCTAGAATTTGGTTTCTCGATCTCTGATTTATTTGACATAGAACTTAATCGAACACATCAATTCATTTCTAACTGGGCCCGACACATAAGTCAAATCAAATCATCGAGCGCCCGATATATCGCTTTTACCCTCTTAGGATAAAAGTAACAGATAAACTTCGACTTATATGCATTTACTTATTCATTAATCAATTATACACAACAATGCATTTTATAACATCAAGTTACTGATGCGGTTTCGGATTATCAATGTACAACCAATTAACAAATAACAAACCATATATCTTGGTTTTAAGACCATATTATATTATCGTCTTGCGATCACCCTTTTTTTATCATATTCCATAAAGTGATTCCAGCAAGTGCGGGTTTGTTCCAATGCTCAAAACTAGTTCATAAGCACTCATGAACGTTGTAGCAAAATTTTGCTATGTCTAATACCCTTTAGACAATCTACACACCAATTCATGACAATCTTCATTCATACCTACTTCCAACATATGAACGATTGTGGACAATTTGAACAATTCGATTATTCTTAATAGACTCAATTTTTCTGGAAGTCAAAACATGCAAAATGAAACAATAGTTAAACAATTGACATAAGACAGTAACATTACTCATAAATAATACTCTTTTATTTAATCATCAAATGTTAATTACATTTATCTATTACACGTTTCTACTACTATCTAATCTATACTAATAACATCCTTCAGCCCAATACTCCTAGCATGCTGCAAGTGCTTAACACTACTCAGTGCCTTCGTAAGCGGATCTGATGAGTTATCTTGTGATGATATCCTCTTCACTACGAGTTGTCCTTCTTCTACACGATGTCTAATAAAGTGATATTTTCTGTCGATATGTCGAGATCTACCATGATCTCTCGGTTCCTTGGTCAAGTCAACCGCTTCTTCATTATCACAGAAAATCTCCATGGGCTCCTTTATGGCAGGTACAAATCCAAGATCACCGATAAAGTTCTTTAACCATATTGCCTCTTTTGATGCTTCGCTCGCTGGAATGTACTCTGATTCACACGTTGAATCAACTACGGTTTCCTGCTTGGAACTTTTCCAAGTTACTGCTCCTCCATTTAGGGTAAAGACCCAGCCCGACTGTGAATGGTAGTTGTCCCTATTGATCTGAAAGCTGGCGTCACTATACCCTCGCACCTTCAAGTCATCACTCCCTCCGAGGACTAAGAACCATTCCTTCGTCCTCCGAAGGTACTTAAGGATATTCTTAACCGCAATCCAATGAGCTCTACCAGGGTTCCCTTGATATCTACTAACCATGATCAAAGCAAAGGCTACATCAGGGCGAGTGCAAGTCATAGCATACATGATTGAGCCAACTGCGGAAGCGTATGGTACTAGGCTCATTTTTGCTATTTCAGCTTCGGTACTCGGACTTTGAGTCTTACTCAACTTGGCATTACTTTGTATCGGTAATTCTCCCTTTTTCGAGTTTTCCATACTAAAACATTTTAGTACCTTATCTAAGTAAGTTTTATGACTAAGTTCTATTAGTCTTTTACTTCTTTCTCTCACTATCCTTATTCCCAGAATATAGGAAGCCTCTCCGAGGTCCTTCATAGCGAAGCACTTCCCGAGCCAAGACTTAACCTCCTGCAAAGTCGGGACTTCGTTTCCTATGAGTAGTATGTCATCGACATACAGAACGAGGAAGCTTACTATATTCCCACTGGCTTTGACATATACACATGATTCATCTTCGCTTCGTACAAATCCAAACTCTTTGACTTTCTCATCGAAGCAAAGATTCCATTTGCAAGATGCTTGCTTAAGTCCATAAATGGACTTCTCAAGCTTACACACTCTATTCGGATGCTTCGGATCCACAAACCCCTCTGGCTGAGCCATGTAAACATCCTCAGCCAACTTCCCATTAAGGAAAGCAGTCTTGACATCCATTTGCCAAATCTCATAATCATGAAATGCGGCAATCGCTAGCATCACTCTAAAAGATTTTATCTTCACAACTGGTGAGAAGGTCTCATCATAGTCAACTCCGGGAGTTTGAGTATAGCCCTTCGCGACCAATCGCGCTTTATATGTGTGTATGTTTCCATCCACGTCGGTCTTCTTCTTGAAGATCCATTTGCACCCAATGGTCTTACGTCCATAAATGGACTTTTGAAGCTTACACACTCTATTTGGATGCTTTGGATCAACAAAACCCTATGGCTGAGCCATGTAAACATCCTCAGCCAACTTCCCATTAAGGAAAGCGGTTTTGACATTCCATTTTCCAAATCTCATAATCATGAAATGCGGCAATAGCTCGCATCACTCTAATAGATTTTATCTTCGCTACTGGTGAGAAGGTCTCATCATAGTCAACTCCGGGAGTTTGAGTAAAGCCCTTCGCAACCAATCGCGCTTTATATGTGTGTACGTTTCCATCCACGTCGGTCTTCTTCTAGAAGATCCATTTGCACCCAACGGTCTTACGTCCGGGCACATTATCAACCAAATTCCAAACTTGGTTGTCATACATGGACTGGATCTCGCTGTCCATCGCCTCTTTCCATTTTTTAGACTCCGGGCCTGCCATGGCTTCCTTATAGCTATTAGGTTCATCTAGATTTATTAGTGTACCATCACTAATATACGTATCCCCTTCGGTAGTAAAATGAAAACCGTAAAACTGGGGTTGAACTCTAACTCTTTCGGAACGTCTAAGAGGTAAGGACTCGTTAATCGGTTCAACAGGAATTTCCTCCTCGGGTTGAGTGCCAGCGGTAGAGGTTCCTTCATCTATCGACTCTTGAATCTCTTCAAGCTCGATTTGCCTCCCACTATCTCCTTGGCTTATGAGTTCTCGCTCTCGGAAAACTCCTCTCCTTGCAACGAAGACTACATTGTCCTTCGGTCTATAGAAGAGATATCCAAAGGATTTTTGCGGGTAGCCGATGAAAATACATCGCTCACTACGAGGTTCGAGTTTGTCGTGAGTATCTCGTCTTACGAAAGCCTCTCAACCCCAAACCTTGATATGTGCCAACGAGGGAGCTTTCCCTGTCCACATCTCATGAGGTGTTTTGGCAACCTTATTAGTAGGGACTCGGTTAAGGATGTGGGCGGCAGTCTCTAAGGCATACCCCCAAAAAGAGATAGGTAGTGAAGCACGACTCATCATAGAGAGAACCATGTCTAACAAGGTTCGATTACGCCTTTCTGCCACACCATTCAACTGTGGTGTCCTAGGTGGCGTCAATTGTGAAACTATTCCACACTCCTTGAGATAGTCGTGGAATTAAAGACTTAGGTACTCTCCTCCTCGATCGGATCGAAGCATCTTAATTTTCCCGCCCAATTGATTCTCCACTTCATTCTTGAACTCTTTGAACTTTTCAAACGTTTCTGACTTTTGCTTGATTAAGTAGATATACCCATATCTACTATAGTCATCGGTAAAAGTCACATAGAAGTGGTTTCCATCCTTTGTGGTTGATCTAAACAGTCCACATACATCGGTATGTATTAGGTCCAATCGACCCTCACCCCTTTCACATGTACTAGTGAAGGGTGACTTAGTCATCTTCCCAAGCAAACAAGACTCGCATGTGTCATCTTCCCTAAGGTCGAATGACTCCAACATTCCATCCTTTTGGAGTTGGGCTATGCGCTTCTTGTTGACATGTCCAAGACGACAATGCCACAAGGATGCTCTATCCATACCATTGGAAGAATCCATGCATAAAACATCATTTCCTAAGTTATCTACAATCATAACGGTTTCATAAATTCCATTACATGGTATAGCTTCAATATATAAGACACCATTTAGATAAGCAAGAGTAGAACCATTCTCATTATTAAAAGAAAATCTAAAACCTTGTCTAAACAAACCATGAAATGAAATGATGTTTCTTGCCATTTCTGGCGAATAGCAACAATTGTTCAAATCTAAACATAAACCATTCCTAAGCACTAAAGAATACACTCCAATCTTGGTAACAGGCAACGATCTTCTGTTCCCCATGATTAGATTTATCCTTCCATGCTCCACATCCCTATTTCTTCTTAGTCCCTGCAATTCAGAACAAATATGGTAACCACAACCGGTATCAAGGACCCAAGAAATAGCATGAGATGAATCGTTAGATTTAATTGTGTATATACCTACGAAAGATGGCTTGATCTTTCCTTCCCTTATGGCTTGCAGGTAGTATGGGCAACTTCTCTTCCAATGCCCTATTTTATGGCAATGATGGCACTCTGCCTCCTTAGGGTTAGGATTAGGCTTAGCGGGATCAACTTTGGTCCCACTAGAGGAGGAACCATCTCGGGACTTTCCCTTGCGGTGGCTCTTAGACGGAGCCTTCCTATTCTTGCCTCTTCCTTGCCCAATGGCCAAAACAGGAGCAACGGGTGGATTGGGAGTGGGTGCAATAGACTTGTCCTTGAGGTTGCTTTCAGCAACCCTAAGGAGACCTTGGAGCTTACATAGGGTGACCTCTTCCTTGTTCATGTGGCAGGTCATCCTAAATTGATCGTAACACTGAGGCAAAGAGTGAAGCACCATGTCGATTGCCAAGTCTTCCCCAAAGTCAACATTAAACTTTCGAAGACGATCGACATACCTTTGCATCTTTTGCAGGTGCACAGTAAGAGATTCTCCATGACCCATTTTGGCGGAAATCATGTTAGTGAAAATCTCGTAATGCTCTTGCCTCGCGTTTTGGTGGTATCTCTCCAAAAAGTCTTGGTGCATTTCATACGGATACATGTCCTCATAGGACTTTTGGAATTCGGCATTCATGGTGGCTATCATGATGCAATGTACCTTCATTGCATCTCGCTCGTGGGTTTCAAAAGCGGTCATTTCAGCCGGAGTAGCAATTTCTGGGTTGATTTTCTCGAGCTTCTCATCGAGTACATACTCCTTGTCCTCATAGCGAGCAATTGTGAGAATGTATCTTATCTATTCGCTAAAGTTCGTCCCATAGAAAGTGAGCTTTTGACAAAGGCTCATCAATGTGAATGAACTAGCAGCAACGTTGTTGGCGTTCGACATCTACAAATAGAAAGGACAAAGATAGATTAGAATTTGAATCCCTAATTATCACCCAATAAGAAAAATTAGGGCTAGGATCCAACAACAATATTTACACATTAGAAAAGGGATACCGTAATCTAACATGCAAACAATTTGAAGGTAAGTGAATGACGATTCACTAATTCTCCACCATAAAACATAACTTTAAGTCTAAATGTATTGAGAATTCCTAGGTTTAGATGAGATTCATTGAAACTTTTCAATGGCATGTTTAAATCTCGATATATCCCTCTCGTTTGTGACTGGGATACCGAGGATCACAAAGTGGGTGTGAGTTACCATGCAAATTCACATCGTGCCTTCATTGTAACAATCACCTATTCAATGTGCCGGTAAACCACACACGCACCATTGAACTATGATAAGCAATGAATCACCCTTTGCCACCTTTGCTTAGAACCAATTAGTGTGCCGATAAACCACACACGCTCCACTAACTTCTTAGCAAGGGTGCAAAGTGTAATTTCATGGGATTGCATCAATTCACTTTTCCTAAAGTAACTAAGATTTGGAATTTTTTTGAAAAACATGTAGTTACTTTGTATTTCATATTATACTTTTAATGAGGAGATGAGGTTGCCCTATCCTACCTGTTCGGCTAACGACCCTCCACCGATCAAGCAAGTGTTGGGTGTGAGTGTACACCTATTAAGCGCCATTTTATAGGCCGCAACCTTATACTCACCTTATAGACCGACTTTGTGAATGAGGCCTACTAACAGTAAGACTAGCATTTTTAATTATACATATATATATATATATATATATATATATATATATATATATATATATATATATATATATATATATATATATATATATAGTCAAGATCAAATAAGAAGGAAATTTTTGGTAGGAAGGTAAGAAATTTTTTTTCTACATATTTTTTTCGCGAACAAACAAAATGAATCATTAGATGATTTATTTGTAAGATGATTCACAAGAAAAAATTCTCAAAAAAACATCTCGATGATTCATTTATATAATGACTTTGTTGTTATTCACTAAAATTGTCATAAAAGTAAATTTTTTCTTAATTTACAAAAAAATGACTCATAAAGATGTTTTTTTGAGAATTTTTTCTTGTAAATAATCTTACAAATGAATCAACTAGTGATTCATTTTTTTGTTCGTCAAAAAAATATGTAGAAAAAAAAACTTCTTACCTTCCTACCAAAAAAAATTTCTTACTGGATCTATATCCTATATCCTATATATATATATATATATATATATATATATATATATATATATATATATATATATATATATATATATATATATATATATATATTAATCTTGTAATATTATATTAGTATAGGGTTGAATTTTAAACTTGTAAAATTCTAGGGTTTGAAATTTAAATTTTCCTAAATTAAACTTTTAATCACAAAATATAAATTTCAAAACTTGAGGGCAAGTTTTAAAATTTTCAAAACATAGAGGATCAAATAACAAATAATCTAAATTAACAATTAATTCCATAATTATCCATATTTGATTTATTTAATGATTTCTTGCATAACAATTTACCAATTTAATTAAAATTAATCAATTATCACATAAGGAAATAAATATTTTATTAATTGATAAATATCTTCAATTAGGTCAAGAATATACTCATATATATCATAAAATCGGATTTATATTGATCTAATATGATTAAGGCAAGTATCTCAAAGATAAATAGTAAGAAATCCCGAAAATTGCTCTTTCTGACGCTCGAACTCACTGAGTGCCCAGATGGACTCGCCGAGTTGAGCCTACTCGCCTGAGTACCTCCACGGGACTTGCCGAGTTCATCAGGCAGAGGACAAAAAAATGATTTTTTAAGCAACAAACAAGCAATCAATGTATCAATTCAATAGAAACCAATCTAGGCTTTGATACCACTGATGGGTTTTAGCCATATGAACATTCCTATGTGCACATGCAACCCTAATGCTTGGATCTAGGTTTCTCTAATTGAACACACATTGAATCCAAGACTTCTAATGGTTAATAGACTATAATAATAATATGAAATTAGAGATTAGAAGTTTACCTTGAATTACTTGCTTGATCTTCTTGTCCTTGAGGCTTTAGAGTCACAATTGTCACTCCTCTAATGGCTTACAAACACCAACTAGCAAGAAGATGATTTAGGAGAGAGGAGATGGAAGAGAAATCAGCCAGGGTTTCTTCTCTAAGCACAAGTGCCGATTTCCTTAACCCTTAGGGTCTATTTATACTAGTTAGGCTCCTAGGGTTTCACCCTTAAACCCTAATTGGATAACTTAGGCCCTAAGCAATCCTAATCCCTTCATGATAAGCCTATGGACGATTTTAAGGCCTATCCCAAGTCCTTAAAACCGGCCACCCTTTATCCATAAGCGATTTACAGCCCAAACTATAATTATCACACGTTTGACAGTTTATGCCCCTTTATTCAATTAATCTCTTTAAGTCACCAAATTAATTCCTAATTAATTTATAACTTATATTAATCAAATAACAATATTATTATTCCTTATATTACTCTTATAATATATTAATAATATTCCTTCTCTCATTATAAATCATCCTGTCAAGTTGCTATGGTGAAGGCAACCCAAAAGGACCATGCACAATCGGGTCAAATACTTGCCTAATATAGTTGCAGCCTTAGACACTATTCCAACAGGAATTTGGATTAAACACTTACTAAATGAACTTATTAGCTACAACATCAAGGCACCTGTCTTATATATTGATAACAAGTCGGCGCTGTATCTCGCAAAGAATCATGTACTTCATGGGAGAAGCAAACATATACACACGAGGTAAAACTTCATACACGAGTTTGTAGAAAGAGGACACATAGAGGTATAGTACATATATAGAAAAGTGTAGAAGACAGATGTTCTTACCGAATCAATGGGTAAAACACAGTTCCTAGAGTTGAGAGACCTTCTAACACCCTGTTAAAATCGTTTCCTAATTCAAGGTTGTGACCTAAATATTGGTTATCATAAGGTGTAAAGGTCGAAATATGGTGTGAGGTGTTGAAGGGTCTTATGTCTTGTATTAGTTTCGATGTTTGTAATGATGTTTCGTTGTATGTATTTCAACACGATAGGTTGTAAACCTCAAGTCGTGTGCTAGTGATGTTCGATAAGGTTTATTTTGATTTGTTTTTGAAACCTTTTGTAACATCCCAAAAATACTAGCCAATTTTTTTTTAAACATGTACTTAGCAAAACATTTAGGAATACTTCATTCAACAACCATTTCATTTAAGAAAAGATGTTGCATGTCAGAAAACCTTGTCATAATCATAAAAAAATGTCAGAGTACAATTTCCCAGGAAGATATCATAATGCGGAATACTAGCAGGTGTGTGCGATGTACCGCTACCGCGCCAGCTCCTTCCCCTTCGAAGAAGAGGTACCTGAAACCAAAACTGAAAACTATAAGCACGAAGCTTAGTGAGTTCCCCCCATAATACCTCATACCAGGCAAGCATACAATGTACAACTAGGAGATACGGGCCTTGCCCACACTCATGAAGATATGGGCCTTACCCAGACTCCACTAGCCGGGAGATACGGGGCATCGCCCACACTCCACTATCTGGGAGATACGGGCCTTGCCCACACTCCACTCTCGGGGAGATAAGGGCCTCGCCCACACTCAGCCGCTAACCCATAACATACAAGCATCACACAGACAACAAGTATAGACAACTCTATCATACTAGCATATATCATAATCAACTCAACCAAGAGATACGGGCTCGGCTCACACTCTAATACTAACATCTCGTCTATACGGGCCGGCCTTGGTGCGTTAGACCCGTTACTTCTAGAAGGAAACTCACCTCAAAGTAACTGCCGATCTGTGTGGGAACTGACTGTCTGCTACCACTGCCACTCCGGAGATCCTCCGGCTATAATTCCCACAAAACCCTTAGTCAAATACTGCTAACCGACTTCAGGGTAAATTGACCATTTACCCTTAACAAATCGAGAGTCAAGTCACAGTCAACTGTCAGTTGACCAGACTCGCCGAGTTGGCTTGCCAACTCACCGAGTCCCTTTCCCTTAGTCTGACCATGAATCCGTCTCTACTTGTCGAGTTAGGCGTTGACTCGATGAGTTTTCCTTCTATACCCAAGGCCAATAGTCCTTCATCCTACTCGTCGTGTTGTATGAACAACTCGCCGAGTTCATCTTCATCCGATGAACACTTTATGTTGTGACTCGTCGAGTTGTATGAACAGCTCGCCGAGTTTGTTCTTGATCTAAGAAGGTTGCCTTGAACTCGCCGAGCCAGGGCATTGACTCGCTGAGTTCCTTCCCGGATGAGTTCAGCTTCCAACTCCCCGAGTCCACCCAGGACTCACTACTCTACTCGGCATAAATGAAAAGGGAAAAAACTCGGGGACTCGCGACCCGACTCGCTGAGTTCGATGAGCAACTCGCCGAGTCTGCCACATGCAAATACTATATACTCGATCTTGTTCGAATCCAGACCATGCCAATTACAGATCTAGGTTCTTAGGGCAGGATTTTCACGTAAAGTTTCCAACTTTACGTGTAGAAATGCATAGAATGGGGATTAAAGGCGAAATAAGGGCTAAGAAGGTAGATCTAGGACATTCAAGCAATTTACTCCCATAAAGGTTATAGATTTGAGCTTCTGGAGCTCAAACATGACTAGATCTAGTGGATAATCAACCTATTACGAACTCTACTTCATGCACAAGCTTGGAAAAAGGGTTCGAGAAGAGCTCAAAAGGTGCTTTAATGGGGTTTCAAGCATACAAACAGAATGTAGCAGAGATATACCTCAGAGAACTCTGAAATAGCACCAAGATATCTGGTCTCCTTCTCCTCTTCTTGATCCACTCTCCTTCTTCTCCCAAAACTTCAAGGAATCACTCTAACCACTTCAATCTCACACGAAACGAGTTAGGGTTTGATGTAGGGCGCTCTAAGGGTGAAAGGGGGCAAGCTTGGGACGCACAAGCTAGCTTAAATAGGGGGCAAACCCTTGGAATTAGGGTTTCATCAGACAACGGGGACTCGCCGAGTCACCAACTTAAACCTGCTCCGGGTCCCGTCTCTACTCGGCGAGTCGGACCTACAACTCGCCGAGTCCAAGGCTAAAAAAATGAATAACACTAAGATAAATTTTACGTACCAGGAACTAGGTGCTACACCTTTCAAGATCATTAAAACTCCCACTGACTCCTTGACATATAAGATTCTCTTGTCAATAAAACATTTCTCTGACAAACAAATATTCAAGAGTTAGTGTAGCTTTTATCAAGACAAAAACACTTCACAAAGTTGGTCCTAGTTGATCTTTGTCTTATCCAAGACATCACAACTTTCCATTTTCAAATGTGCAAGAATAAGAAAGCCTTTTCCATATTCTACATTTGATGAGTGTTATAAACCTTCTTTAGACTTGTCACTCAATGTCACAATCTTAACTTTAAGACTTGTTTTGGAATGAAGTATGATTGACTTCTTGATTTAACCATTTCTTCAATTCTTGATTCCTCTTCTTAGACATACAATTGCACTAAGATTCACTTAGAGGATCAACTAAGATATGGTTCTTAATCATTAGTACCTATCATAAATGTTGGGCTGGAGATCATTTTTGAAGATTGCGTCTTTTGGGCTCGTTAAGCATAAACCTTTTAGTATTCAGGTTTGGGCCTGTCCAACCGTGAACCTTTTATGTTTTGTATATAACTTTACGCTTGCATGCATATTAGGTTAAGGTTTTAGAGATCTGAGAATAGCGATACATTTAGACGTTAACAGGTTTCTTTGATCGTTCCTGTAACCTTCCAATCCTCTACAGTTGATGTTCTTAATCGAGCTCTTCTGAGGATTTTGTTTAATCATTCGACACGTTTGATTCCATCTTGTCTTGTTCTTACTATTGCGTTTATATTGTTTTTGTTTACATACTTGTTCAAGATCTAATCGATCTTTATAGATTAAAGGTTAGTTTAATCTCATCAATTGGTATCAGAGCAGGAGGCTGTGTAATCGATACACATCTTTTCTGTGAAAAAGATTTCCATTAGGGTTTTTCCGCAATTATCAATATTTATTGAGCCGTCATCTCTTTATTGACGTATCTTAATATTTATTGTTTTGCCCTAATCTGCTTTATTACAAGTCTGATCTTTGAACAGGTTTTTACGATCATAATGGACGCAACGCAATCAAACCTTATTAATATTTCCAACAGCATCGGTTCGACAACAAAGATTCCAATCTTATACACCCATGACTATGAAGTATGGGCGCATCACTTCGAAGACTACGTAATTGGATCGGAGGATAATGGGTATCTCATATGGGAAGCCATCACCAATGGACCGTTTTCTCATTCTGCAACGTCCAGAATCATCAAGACACAAAAGGAGTACAATGATCTGCTAAAGGACGTGAAGGATATTGCACAAGATGAAAAGGATAAATTCTAGTGCAATATCAAGGCATTAAGGTTGATTAGATTCGCCCTTCAGTCCGACACATTCAGGTTGGTCAGCTCATGCACGACGGCAAAGGAAGTTTGGGATAGACTTCGTGAACTGTATTCTACAGACGAGGATCTTGAGCATTCCATTCAAACTTTGCTTTTATCTGAGTTTGGAGAATTCAGGCAAGGAGCCGAAGAAACGGTGACCCAGACGTTTGATCGCTTCAATCATCTTCTCAGCAAGATGATCAAACACGATATTGAAAGGAAGCTTATCGAACAAAAGGTTACCTTCTTGAACGGATTGAGATCTGAATGGAGAGCAGTAGTTTCCACAGTCAAAGCTCATGAGCAGTTTAAATCATACTCTTTGGCGAAACTGGTGGGTATTCTCAAGTCCCAAAAGAAGATTGTGGTGCAAGAAAAGAACGTCGTTTCTAGTCTTGGTTCGTTGGCCCTCCTATCTAAAAGTAAAGCTGTGATGGAAGATGAAGACCTTCACCTGGAGGAATATGATCTCACGTCTGAGGATTATGCCATGATGGTGTCTAATCCCAAGAGGTTCATAAAGAAGAGATTCCCTAGCAACAAAAACCGAAACTGGCAGGGGAGTTACAGTTCTGAAAAGGTGAACAATGAACCGAAGGCTGAGGAGCAAAAGAAGGAACCGAAGGTAGATGGCGATTCCGGAGTAAGCTGCTTCTACTGTGGTGGGAAAAACCATTATGCCAAGGACTGTGTCCTTAAGAAGATGGCTAAAAAGGATGATGGAAATGATGAGGAAGCTGTGCTGTAGAAAAGATTGGACGAGTTGAGAAAGAAGAAGTCTACCGCTAACCCTTCTGTTAATGCTCTTATTGTGCAGGGTTCGGTTAAAGGTGACGAGTTCGGTAGCACGGAAGTTTGGTCTACCGACTCAGAAGACGATGAAGTGAGGAAGCCTACCCATGGAAAGGCTTATGTGGCTAAGGAGGAAAGCAGTGGAGGAAGATGCTTCATGGTGACTGACGTATCTCAAATGAGGGGATACAACACCGATGGAGGAAGCGATGGACCGAAGGTACAGGAGGATATGTGTTTTGCGGCCAAACCACTTAGCCAATAGTTCAGTGAGCTCAATGAATTGATAAAGAAGGTACAATCTGTTTTTATTTCATGCAAAGTACCCTCATCATCATGTGAGAAAGAACTAGAAAATGTTAATACAAGAATTTCTCATCTAGATAGTAGCTTAACTCAAACTCGAGTCACCAATTCTAACCTAACTGATCAATTGAGCAGGGTGGTGTCGAAGAGTGAGGAGCGGAGAATGTGGATAGAGTTAAAGGAGTCGGAATTAGTCAAAGTTAAAGATGAAAACATTTATTTGCAAAGAGACAATTTAAAATTGTTAAAACAGCGGAATGTTTTTTGTTTAATTGCTAAACGTTTATACTCTAATATTACTCAGCTTCACTTGGATTGTGAAATAGGCCAAAAGATCCACCGCATGATTTTGCCCTTCCTAGAGTTTAAGGAGGATGAAATCGATGCCGAAGCCTACAATTGTGAGAGTGTGATATCGTCTGATGATGTCAATCCGACCTACATGTATGGACTGGACAAAATTGAGTCCTTCATTAAATCCAAGGACCACAAGGACATGCTTAAAAACCTTTTGGATGAAAATGACAGACTTAAACTGAGAACCGAAACCATGCAAGAATTTAACTCTTTAAACGCCAACGTAAGCTCAGAAAACAAAATTGATGTTGAAAATGCATCTGAGCTTAACGAGGACGAAAACATGAGTGAAATTTCTGTAGAGGACACGGTTGACTGCTCAGAATTTTCTAAAAGCGAACCTGAAAACCACAAGAATCTTATTTCTGAAAATTCAGTAGAGTTCGTTCGTTTGTCCCATCAAAAGTCCCCAGTTTTAGTTGAGAAAGCAGTTGTGTATCAAAAGGTCAGGACCACTCCGAATCAAGTATACAAGGTGACAGGAGTAACCGAACATCAAACAGCTGAACTCACAGTTATTGTAAACGAAGACAATGCTGATGGCTGCGATGAGTACTTCTGGGAAGCTCCAATAGATAATGCAAATGAAACCATTGGTTTATCTGAAAGAACCTCCTGGAAGAGCAAAGGAAGATACATACCTGAACCCTTGAATAAGCCGGACAACTTCGATGAGCCAAGCACCAGTGGTACAAAAGATATTCCTCAGAAGAATGATCGTTCGGTAAAGGAAGACATTCTCTCTGCTCATTCGGCTCAAAGTAAAACTCCTGCAGTTCAAAAGGAACCAGCCAAGGAAACACCGAAACCGAAAGCAAATGTTCATCATCAACCTACACAGATGAGGAATAGGAAGAGAGAAAGGAACAATAGATACAGGAAGAACCTTTCTGAAAGGAAACAATTCTGGCATTCCCAGAATGCATATTTCTCTCATCAAGACAAGAATCTGAAGTATGAAAACAATCCTGTAGGAAAGCTTGAAAGTCACAAAAACCGAAAGCCAAGGTTCGGTTCACAAGAAGATATCAACCAAAGGCAAAGGTTCGGTTCTGAACAGGACTTCAACCGAAACCAAAGGTTCGGTTCCAAAGACAGCTACAACCGAACGCAAAGGTTCGGTTCTGAAGTCAAAAGAGAACAAAACTCTAAGGTCAGTCCCTCCAATGATCAAAAGCAAAAGGTTCACTTAGAGTCTCCAGCCAGGAAATCCTCTCAATCCAAACCCTCTCGTTCTAATTCTTCTCGTTCTTCTAATTCTTCTACTTCCACTGATTTATCTCCATCTTATTCTAAAACTGATTCCTCCTGTTCTCAAAAATCTCACTCGTCAGCTGAACAAAAAGGAAAGCAGAAGGTGAATGAATCCAAACCAGAGTCCAAACCAAACACACCCAATCCAAACAAAATAAAAGTTTTTACCATTAAAAGGAAAGATGAAACAACTCTTATAAAACGAACTTATCTAGTTGACGTCTCTCTTACTGTTCCCGTTCCCATGCAAAGCTCACATGGACCCAAGAAACTTTGGGTTCCTAAATCTGTCTAATTTTTGCAGGTTATAAGTGACGAGCAGTTCGACGAAGAATGGTACATCGATAGTGGCTGCTCACATCACATGACAGGGAGGAAAGAGAAGCTTAGGGAATACAGATCTCTTGCAAATGGTGGCAACGTCAAGTTTGGAAATAATTCCTTCGGCACCATAGAGGGATACGGGATGATAACAAATGGGGACTTTACTATAAGGAAGGTGGCTTATGTGGAAGGACTCCAACACAACCTCATTAGTGTATCTCAGCTTGTTGGAGGTACAGGTCTCAAAGTCTCGTTCGATGATGAAGGTTCTGAAATCATAGAGAAAAATTCAAAGAAAGTCATTCTCAAGTCAGAGCGAAAGGGTGAAATGTTTCCCTTAAACCTTAAACCCATCAAAGGAAACCCAGCAATATGCTTGCTGTCAAAAGCTCAATCCAACGAAAGCTGGTTGTGGCACCGAAGATTATCTCATCTCAATTTTAAAGATATCAACCGACTTGTCACTGGAGGTCATGTTAGGGGTCTTCCATTGCTCAAGTTCGACAAAGATCATTTGTGTGCTGCATGCGAAATGGGGAAGCAGAGTCGTCAAAGTCACCCATCTATAATCAACACAAAAGTTGTTGAACCACTCGAATTACTTCATATCGATTTGTGTGGTCCTTCATCTATTGAAAGCATCGGTGGTAGCAAGTATATTCTTGTTATTGTTGATGACTTTTCACGATTTACATGGGTGTTCTTTCTAAAGCTCAAATCTGAAGCGACTCAAAAGCTGAAAATGTTTATCAAGCAAATTGAAGTACAGCTCAAGAAGGTTGTTCGCAACATCAGAAGCGACAATGGTCTCGAATTCAAGAACAGGGAGTTTGAAGAGTTTCTTGCAGAAAAAGGGAATTAGTCACAATTTCTCAGCTCCCTACACACCGCAACAGAACGGAATAGTCGAAAGACGAAACCGATCTTTGTGTGAAGCTGCCCGAATTATGCTAAGTTTCGCTTCCTTACCTCTTTATTTTTGGGCTGACGCTATTTCGGTTGCTTGTTTTACACAGAACAGGTCCTATCTCAACAAGAGGTTCAAGCTCACTCCATATGAGATACTGAACAACAGAAAGCCAAATGTGAAATTTTTCCATGTGTTCGGCTCAAGGTGTTTCATCTTTAATTCTAAAGAACACCGCAAAAAGTTTGATGTCAAAGCCGACGAGGGAATATTTCTGGGTTACTCGCTCACATCCAAGGCATACAGGGTCCTAAACAAGCGTTCAAGAAAGATTGAAGAGACATACTATGTGACCTTTGACGATAACTATGTCAAGAAGCTACAGGCTAAAGAAGACACCGCTGGGGAAATCTTTCCTCTAACTGGCCAGGTCACAGTCTCGGTCACCAACTTATACGAGACATTTCTGGAGCTCTTTGACAAACCGGAGAACGCTTCACTCTCCGAAGCAGGTGCAGCAGACAACAAAGTTGATCACATGAAGCAGATTGTCGAAGATGCTGCAAGAAGAGTGCATGAAGGAGAATAAACCTCTGACGACTCTCCATCCAACAACGCTCAAGTCGAGGGGGAGCCAAGCGCTCAAGTCGAGGGGGAGCCAAGCACTCAAGTCGAGGGGGAGCCAAGCTCACAAGTCCAGGGGGAGCCCAATTCTACAACTTCAACCGAAGGTCCTTCATCAACCGAAGAGGCCTCAACACCAGGAAGCTCAGTACCACAAGAAACACCTGAACCTCATGTTTTTCAAAGCTCATCAATTGAGGGGGAACATAATGATATGACGCTCGGTTACGATAGCCAATCTGAGCCAGAAGAAACAATTAATGCTGAACTAGACCCAACCTTTGATCCGAATTACCCTCCTCTTATCAAATGGACCAGAGATCATCCTATTTCTCAAATAGTTGGTGATGTATCTGAAAAGGTTCTGACCCGATCACAACTGAAGGCAAAACAGATATCCTTATTTTCAAAAGTTGAGTTTTGTATGTTTAACTCATTCGTATCAAAAGTTGAACCAAAGACAGTTAATACTGCCCTAGATCACTCTGATTGGGTTCAAGCAATGCAAGACGAGCTGAACGAATTTGAAAGGAACAAAGTCTGGCGCCTCATTCCAACTCCTCCAGATGCTTCGGTTGTTGGTCTCAAATGGGTTTTTAGGAACAAAATGGACAAGGAAGGTAATGTTATAAGGAACAAGGCTCGTCTGGTGGTAAAGGGATACTCTCAGGAGGAAGGGATAGACTATGAAGAGACATTCGCTCCAGTAGCTAGGCTCGAATCTGTTACAATATTTCTGGCTTATGCTGCTCACAAGAACTTTGAGGTTTTCCAAATGGACGTCAAGTGTGCATTTCTCAATGGAGAACTCGAAGAAACTGTGTATGTGGAGCAAGCTCCTGGGTTCGTGAACGAAAAGCATCCAAATCACTGCTATATTCTGGATAAAGCTGTGTACGGCCTCAAGCAAGCTCCGAGGGCCTGGTATGAAACGCTTACAAAATTTTTAAAGATGTCTAAATTTAAACAAGGTTCGGTTGACCCAACCTTCTTTCGCAAAAAGGAAGGTAACCACCTCATGATAGTACAAATTTATGTCGATGACATCATCTTTGGCTCCACGAATCCCAGCTTAACAGCTGAATTCAGAAAGCTGATGGAGACTAAGTTTGAAATGAGCTCAATGGGTCCTATTAACTTTTTCCTTGGTTTAAACATAAGACAGGGACCCGAAGGCATCTTTATTAATCAGGAAGCTTACACGAAGACTCTCCTAGCAAAGTTTGGTATGATGGGAGACACAAAAGTCAAAGTTCCAATGGCATTCGGCACCAAGCTTACCCCATCCCTAGACAAACCGGCTGTCGATATCATGCTCTATCGTCAAATGATTGGCTCATTGATGTATCTAACTGCTAGCAGACCTGATATCATGTTCTCTGTGTGTTATTGTGCTCGATTTTAGGCAAACCCACGCGAACCTCACATGCTTGCAGTGAAGAACATCTTACGATATCTCAAGCGAACCACCTCCTTGGGTCTATGGTATCCATCCAACTCAGGCTTCTTTGTTCAAGCCTATTCTGATGCTGACCTTGGAGGATGTGGACTCGACCGTAAAAGCACAACTGGTGGTTGTCAATTTCTTGACGGGAAGTTAATCAGCTGGCAATCCAAGAAACAAACGTGTGTGTCGTTGTCTACTGCCGAAGCAGAATATATTGCAGCTGCATCCTGCACATCACAAGTGATTTGGATCCAAAGTCAACTTCGAGACTATGGACTGAATATGAAGAAGATCCCACTATATTGTGACTCTGAAAGTGCAATTAGGATCTGTCATAATCCAGTGCAACACTCTAAAACCAAACACATAGCACTGCGGTATCACTTCATCAAAGATCACGTGGAAGATGGAAACGTCGAAGTTCACTTCGTAGGAACCACTGATCAACTGGCTGACGTCTTTACAAAAGCTCTTCCTGAAGCATCATTCAATAAAATATTGCAAGGACTAGGTATGATGGAATCAGAGTCAGTACCTCACACTACCTCTCAAACTCAAACGTAAGAACCGAAACCAACCGAACGTTCGGGTTCGGTTCAACTATCTGACTCACTCATTACTTCAAAGGTAGTTTTTCTATGTTGTATATTTCTTGTAAAATTCTTGTTTTTCCTCGTGTTAAAATTCCTTTTTCTTGTTTGCCTTAATTTCTTAATTCCTCAAAATTTTATTGAACCGAAACCATCCGAAGGTTCGGGTTCGGTTTTTCAAAATTTTCTAGAACCGAAACCAACCGAAGGTTCGGGTTCGGTTTTTCAAAATTTTCTAGAACCGAAACCAACCGAACGTTCGGGTTCGGTTTTTCAAAATCTTCAACAACCGAAACCAACTGAATGTTCGGGTTCGGTTTTTCATATGTCATTTTTTAAGTTTTTTTTATGTCAATTTTTTTCTTCTTATTCTTTTTCTTCTTTCCAATTTTTTTTTTAAATCTCAAAAACTCCAAAAATATTTTTCTTATTTTTTATTTTATTTTATTTCTTGTGTGTTCGTGTTCGTTTATGGGGATAAATTTGATGAAATACCTAAGTGTCCCTAGAAGCATGCTGCTGTATGTGTCTCAAGCCTCATAAGATTTTGAATAATGGCCTTCATGACCTGGTATACACAAACCTTGTCTTCCCAATAAGGCCAACTCATTTATTCTAATCGTGAGCTACCTCACTCTTTTCTCACATGAGTTAAGAGTTTCCTGCTTGGTCCTTCTTTTCGCAGCAGAGGTACTTCGTTCTCTTACACCATCTCCACATTACTTCTCCACTATACTCATTCCATCATCGTAACCCTTGAGACTCTCAGAAATTACCACTGAGGTTTATGGTTACACAACATCTGTGTTTATGATCTTAGTATTGTGTCACTACGAGCTAAGTGAAACCCAAAATTCCACACCTAATGAATTGACGGTGAACAATTAAGTTGCTCAAGTTTTCACTAAAGGATTGACGAAAGTACCCTATTAAAATCTCCAATTTTATGTGATTCCTATGAAATTGTTAAAACCCATAACATTTCTTCCCATGGGATCTAATTCTTATTTTTCTTTCTGAGATTTTATTTTCAAGCCACTCTTATTTAGCCTAATTAAAAGAAGCCTTTCAACATTTCTTAATAAATGGTTGATCGTAATTTAGCGGGAATCCTTTTAAACCTTAAGTTCTCTCTTGTCCTGTGGCATTCAATGCGCGTGGTTAAACAGTAACGGCTTGTCCCTATGAAACGGCGCTTGTTGGGCGGCGTAATCTTAGGAACCTGACACTCTCTCTCCTACGTGATCATCGCACGCCCCAACTGTCATCCATCTGTCACTCAACAACCCGGTTCAAATTTCCATAAGAGATTTGAAACAATTTTTCTCTCTCCTATCACCCACTATAAATAGCCCACTACAACACCTTTTACCTCTTTACCACCTTCAAAATTTCCAGAGCGCAAATACTCCCAAACCGTTTCCTGTTCATCATCTTCTTCATACCTGCAAAAATGGCTGATTCCTCTTCTGTTCATGCTACCTCACAGATCCTTCCCATTCGCCCACAACAATGTCTGGTCATCGATCTTAACCCACTGGCGTACGACTCCTACATGTCGCCGGTCATAGAGTGCTTGAAGTATTCCCAACTTGTTCCGGCTCTTTCCAGAATCGAATCGGTGCCGATGGTGGCCCTATCGCAGGTCTACGCGACTGCATACTACGACAAGGCTGTCGACCGAGTGTTTTTCGAGATTGGAGAACACAAAACCTCCGTCTCTCGCCCACGTTTCTGCACCTTGCTAGGGTTTGCTGCTGACCCTTCAAGAGTTCATCCGGAGTCGATACAGATTGGTCATCTGTATAACATGTTTTACAACATGGGATACACAGAAGTTCTTACCTCTGTCGCAAGATTCAAAAAGTCATGCTTGCCGCCACAATGGAACGGTCTATTTACAGTTCTTTTCAAGGGCTTGTCGGAGAGAAGTTCAGGATCAGATGGCGCAAGTCGTCTCTTCCTCACCATCATGTACGGGGTTTACAATGGGATTAACCTTGATTATGGGTTTGTCCTATGGCAACAACTTATTCAAAGCCTCTCCTCTTCATCCCGGCACTCTAAGGTCTCGTTGGCCCGCTTCTGGATCCTGATAACAAAATGGGCCATGGATCGATTTGATGTTCCTACTGCTGATGGTGCATCGATGTCTTCTGTTGGTACTTTCCATACCAAGAAGATCATCGTCTCTGATGCATCAAAATTCTCCTTTATTGGCTCTATCCCGGAGTCAATGTATGGCGACGTGCCATCTGATAGCAGGTTGATTCGGAAGCTCAAGGAGCTAAGGCCATCTGGTCCAAGGGATCTGACCTCGGATATGCTCAGGTCAATTCATGATGCAGACAAACCGGTGAGCAGGGGTAAAAAGGCAGAAAAAGGGAAGCAAACGTCCAAAGCTCCAAAGGGACCTTCTCCTAAAAAGAGGAAACAACCGAAAGCCGCACAATCCCCACCGCCGAAGAAGAGGAAGACCCAACCGAAGCGAAAGCTTGTAATACCCTCTTCTTCGAGTGACTCTGAGGGTGAGAGTTCGGGTTTTGAGGACTCTCAAGGAGACGCATCTCCTCAAAGAGGCGACACCCCACCTCGGTCCCCTACCCCAGAGATGGAACTTCCAATTTCCCCAATTCCTTCCCCTCCACCTATCTTTACAACTACAACCGAATCACCACACGTAACCGAACCACCTCAAACCAAAACCCAAACAACCGAAACTACCCATACTCAACCACCAACCAAATTTATACCAACACCCACTCAACCTGATCCTACCAAACCCACAACACCCCCAACTTCACCACCCGTTTCATCTCCTGAAAATGCATCTGAGGGCGCAAACCCTTATCTTGGTGGAGAAAATATGATCTTTGATTCGGTCTACTATAGTCCGTTTCAAGTTCAAAGTGATGAGGAGGATGATGCTCCAGTAACAAAGAAGCATCTCAAAGAGCTCAACGAGAAGATTGACCTACTTCTCGCTTCCTCTTCCAACCAGTAGTCCTCTCTTTCTGAAGCTGCCCTTCAGAAGATTGTTGATGCCTTCTCCAGGGCTCAACATGATTCGGCGGCCTCAGCAACTGCTGCGATTGAAGCCTCTACCAAAGCCTGTGAGGCAACGACCGAAAAAGTCGATAAACTATTTTCTGACGCTTCTACCCTGCTGCGGTTCCTGCAGGAAAGTGCCAATGCCACCAAGACATCTTTGGAACCAATTTTTCAACAATTGGCCAACTTTGTCTCATCGGAGTTGCCTTCGTTCGCTACTCTCCGCCAAAACATAAGCGACGACAACTCGGCCTTTCGTGCCTCCATTGATGCTCGCCTCAACAAACTACAAGAGGATCTTGCAACCGAGCGTTCATTAATGGACGATCTGGCAACCAAAACAACCGCACTTGAGGTCAAAACAACTCAACTCTCTCAATCCCAACAACAACTGGAAGATCTTCGATCTGAAAGGGAGGTGGTCAAGACGTGTGTTTCGGATGTCCACGCTGTTATATCCAACATTCTAGAAGCACATGATCCCATCTTAAACTTTTCGGTGAGGCGTTCCCTAGCTGAAAAGCTCTCTCCAGCCATCGATCTTCTTAACAAAGTAGAAGGGCTCCCAAGTTTCGTGTCCATTCCGAAACAAGGGGGAGATGAGAAGACAGGTTCAAAACCACCTCCTTCCTCCAAAGCTACTCACACGACCGAACCATCTCCGACTAGTCATGCTTTACGCTCGGGTGTGAAGGACAAAGGCAAAAACATAGCTGACGACGAAGATGAAGAAGGCGACAAGGAGACCATTGCTGACATTTTAAAACGAAAGAACAGGCGCAAGGTTGATGAAGATGCCAGTCGTGTGGCGCGAGAGGCTGCTGAAGCCGAACGCAAACAAAAAGAAGCCCACGATCTCCTTGAGAGCCGAAAGACTCTCTTCCCTGCCTGGACCAGGGAACGTTTAATCAAAGAGGCCATTGAAACTCCTAGCATCTTATCGCTCGAGACGGTTATATCGTTCGACTGCAACAACACTGTCGATTCGCAGTTCGATATGCCGCTGACTCGAAAAGCGTTCATCTTCCACGTCTTCTCTAACATCTTTGAAGTCCCTTACCCGAACGCTGAGCTTGACAGGGAGCTCATTGACTTCTATCTGGCGGCTGCTCGTCCACAATTCCTTACTTGGAGCACCCAGAAGATTGTAAACGTTCGGGTGCTGAAACCTTATACTGAGGGACGTTTTGTAAATGTTCACTAGAGCGGAAGGACAGAAATGTCTCTTCGCTTTAGCTGACAAGCATCTTTACACCACAACTTGTTTGGAGCATGTGCTGTTCATTGTCAAACGGTGTAAAGAGAACTCGGCTGATGACATCAAGTACTTTGAAGATATGATTAATTGGTACATCCGGTTTAGATAGACCATTCTCTCCATCACCAAATGTCTGCTTAGTACTGTGAAGAAGAAGGTACCTGCTTCAGCTGCTGGCCCCAGTAACTAGTGAATGTCTCGCTCCAAATTGACACAAAGGGGGAGATTGTTGGGCTGGAGATCATTTTTGAAGATTGCGTCTTTTGGGCTCGTTAAGCATAAACCTTTTAGTATTCAGGTTTGGGCCTGTCCAACCGTGAACCTTTTATGTTTTGTATATAACTTTACGCTTGCATGCATATTAGGTTAAGGTTTTAGAGATCTGAGAATAGCGATACATTTAGACGATAACAGGTTTCTTTGATCGTTCCTGTAACCTTCCAATCCTCTACAGTTGATGTTCTTAATCGAGCTCTTCTGAGGATTTTGTTTAATCATTCGACACGTTTGATTCCATCTTGTCTTGTTCTTACTATTGCGTTTATATTGTTTTTGTTTACATACTTGTTCAAGATCTAATCGATCTTTATAGATTAAAGGTTAGTTTAATCTCATCAATAAAACATGATAAAAGGTTCTCTCCCTTCTTCTTAGAATAGAGAAACTTTTATCTTTCTGCCTACTTGATTCTTCTTATTCGTTCTTCCATTGATATAAACCTTTTTCAATCAACTAAGAATTGCACTTAATCTCATAAGTGTAATCATATTTACTTAACCTTAGTAAATCATGACGAATATATTTGTTACTCTTGCGGTGGACTTGATCAACACACAACCTTGTGTACTTGATCTCCTAGTCCTTCACTTGACACTTTGTCAACGAATTAGTCTAATTTTCCCAAATGTGAAAGTTTTTCATTCATCATACAATCCTTGTTCCATGATTTCAAGTTTCTATCCACTTGAAACTTGGATGATGAGAAACTTTCCCTATTTGGTAAATTCTTGACATTTCCACAATTAACATAATTAAGAATCACATCCATTCGTTGTAGAAATATGCAAACATCAATTTTTCATAACGACTTCATTGCAAGGAAATAAATAAATAAATGAGTGAAACCAAACTTTATTTTTATTCATAAAAGCAGTGGAAAACATTTGTCCTTACAATGCAAAATCAACTGGAAAAACTATGTAATCAAATATTCCTAACAACTCTATCATAACTTTCTAAGCTCAAAAACTAATCTTCGAATCCATGCGATCGAGATCCATTTCTTCGTGATTAGACTCATTTTGCTCTTTCATCAAGCTTCCTCTTTTTTTCACCGATTCTGCAAAACATTCAAATGCAATCTTATTACATTATGTATTAAGAATCAATGAATACAAACTTTATGGAGTTAGATAGTGGATTTTACCTGAAGCACAACCATACTCTTTGACTCTCCCATCTTCTGGACTCTTCGGGCTCTTAGGGTAGACTTGTATCCAACGCCCTTTCTCTTGGCAACAAACGCAGGTCGGTTCTCCTAGAACGTCCTCGGAAGCATGGTTGGTTGACTTTCCCAACAAATATGCTTCATTGCCTTGCCAAATCATTTCTGATTCAGCAGCAATGAGCATGTAAGTTAGGTCAATGAGGTTTGCATCATGATCCATCATATAATACTTTCTTTTGAACTCATTATATGATTCAGGGAGTGACTGTAGAACCCAACCTATAGCCAACTCATCGGGGAATGACGCACCCAACATTATCAACCTATCGATGTGTGATTTCATTCCTAGAACGTGGGCACACACGGGTTTACCATATTCATGTTTTATTTCCAATAGGGCTTTAGTGACATTGAACCTTTTGATTCTTCGATATTGTGGGTTAGGGAGAACAACGGAAGGAGGAGGAGGAAGTGAAGCATGATTTCTTGTTCCTCGATCGAATCGTGGAATATCATCTTCATGTGGAATGCTTGTTCCACGGGATTTGGGAAGACCATAGTTGTCGTACTTTGACATCTACAAAATGGGAGAAAACGAATTCAAGTTAGTTGATTTATTGAGTCCTTAATAAATCACCCAAATGAGATATTAAGGCTAGGACCCAACACAATATTTCACAACTCGGGAGAGGGGTGTCGTAACCCTAATTGTAGAACATTTGAAGGTAAGTGAATGACGATTCACTAATTTTTCACCATGAAAAACGAAAAATAGATTAAGTTTTAAATATACTGAAAACTCCTAGATCCTTTGAGATTCATTGAACCTTTTCAATGGCATGTTTAAATCTCGATACGCCCCTCTAGTTTGTGACTGGGATGTCGAGGATCACAAAGCGGGTGTGAATCACCATGCAAAACTACATGGTGCCCTCACATGTTACAATCACCTATTCGATGTGCCGGTAAACAACACACGCTCCACCGAACTATGACAAACATTGAGTCACCCTTTGATACCTTTGCTTAGAACCATTTAGTGTGCTGGTTAACCACACACGCTCCACTAACGTCTTCGCAAGGGAACAAAGTATAATTTCATGGAATTGCATCAATTCACTTTTGCCTAAAGTAAGTAAGATTGGGAATTTTATGAAAGCATTTAGTTACTTTTATACTTCATTATACTTATAATGGAAGGTTTCTGTCCTATCCTACCCGTTCGGCTAACGACCCTCCACTAGTCAAGAGTGCGGTGGGTAAGAGTGGATACCCATTCAATCGTCATTTTATAGGCAATTTCCTTAAACACCCCTTATAGACCAGCTTCGTGAATGAGGCCTACTAACGGTAAGACTTGACACTTTACTCATACATATATAATATTAGACTTTTAATGTTATATATAGTATAAGGTGCATTTTACACTTTTAAAATACTAGATGGTCAAATTTAATAATTATACTTTTAATTTAATTAAATTGTAAACCAAAACTTATGGATTTATTAAATCTCTTTTAATTATACACTTTAATTAATTAATAAAACCATAAAGGTGTGATTTGAACTTTTCAAAAGAATACTAGGTTTTTAGAATTTAACATTCCTAAATTAAACTTTTTAATCAACTTTTAAATTCCAAAACTTGAGGGTAATTTTTGAAACATTTCAAAACATTAGGGTTTCAACTATTTAAATTTCAAAACAAAACTTTTGAGTTCAAATTTAAACTATAAAATCTAAAGGGGAAAAATTAAAACTTTTCATAACACAAGGATCAAATAACAAATAATATAAATTAAACAATTAATTTCATCATTATCTATATTTGACCTAATTTCAATTTCTTGCAAAATAAGTTACCTTATTAATACAAATTATCAAACTTTAATCATATAAGGAAGTTATTATCCAATCAATTGGTAATTATCTTTTGTTTAATCAAGGATACATTCAACATATGATTAAAATTCGAATTTTAATGACCCATAATAGTTAAGGCAAGTATCCATGACCAAAACAGCAAGAAATCCCGAACATGCCTCATTCTGACGCTTGAACTCGCCGAGTACCACATTGTACTCGCCGAGTTGAGGCCTACTCGCCTAGTACATTGTGGTACTCGCCGAGTTCATCAGGAAGGGAGCTTAAAATTAGATTTTTCAACTTGAACAAACACACAAGGAATCAATACAATAGAAACCAATCCAGGCTCTGATACCACTAATGGGTTTTAGCCATAAGAACATCCTATGTGCTCATGCAACCCTAATGCTTGGATCTAGGTTTCTCTATTGCACATGTTATTCATCCAAGACTTTAAACCTTAATCTAGCATACAAGTAATCATATTAACATAAGAAATAGGTTTAAGATATTACCTTGATTGTTATGTAGCAATAACAATCTCAAATCCTTCTTGTATTGACTTTAGAAAACTTAGAGTCACAAATGTCACTCCTCTAATGGTTCACAAACAACCAAGAGCAAGAGGATGAAGAAGAGAGAAGAAGGATGCTGCCCAAAACATGTGGAAACCCTAACCAATTAGTTCACCACGTTTTTGAGGCTTAAGGGTACTATATATACATGTAGGCTATTAGGGTTTTTAACTAGGAAACCCTAATTTGGATGCTTAGGCCCTAAGCAACCCATGAACCCCCTTTTAATAAGCCTTGGATGATTTCTAATGGGCTTCCCTATAGAATTCGTCCAACCTTATATAATAAGGTAATCCATAGCCCAAATTATCTTATAATTACAATTCTAGTCCCTTAAGTTTAATTAATCTCTTTTAGCCACAAACTTAATTCTTATTAATTCTTGACTAATATTAATTAAACAATATGATTTCTCCTTTAATATATTATTCTCATAATATATTAATAAATCATATTTAATCCTTTCTCTTCATAATTCATCCTATCAAGTTGCTTTGGTGAAGGCAACCCAAAAGGACCATGCACCATCGGGTCAAGTACATAACAAAATAGTTATGGACCTAGACACTAATCCAACATATATCCCGCCCCGCTTGCCTGTCACTTGCTCATACCAGCCTACACTCTTGGCTGACAAAACCGCTGAGGCCAACACCTAGGGTTAAGGTTTTATAAATAGTGTGCAAAACCCCGAATTTAGGGTTTCCTCTTGAGCGGCCAACTCGCCGAGTTGAGACTCGTCAACTCGTCGAGTCGCCTCGTGAAATCTCGTGGCCAAAATAACTTCAACACGTCGAGTTAGGGACTTCCAACTCAACGAGTTACCATAGAAAAAAATGCAATATTTAGAAAATAAATTCATACCAAAAACCAGGCGTTACAAAAGGAGAGACCTTCTTTAAGCCCAATTTGAAGGATTCTACTACATTTTCCATATCGATGTTGGGGATACTCAGAGCCTCCCTACTAAACATTTTCACAAAATCCCTAAGGGATTCCTTAGGATCTTAAACTACCCGGTAGAGATCGCTAGTGATTTTTTCGAATGTTCTGCTACAAGAAAATTGATTATTAAAAATATAAACTAAGTGAGCAAATAAAGTAATAGAGTAAGTAGGAATTTTAAGAAGCCATTTTATGGTTGATCCTATAAGGGTTGAACTGAAACCCTTACATAAGCAAGCTTCCTTCAAATGTGTGGGAATGGGGATGATCTCCATTTTTTCCTTGTATTGTGCCACATGTTCTTCAGGATCTGTAGTTCCATCGTAAGGCTTCATGTCGGGAGTTAGTGCTTTGGGACTTCAATATCAGCTACCGTAGGAGAAAATCTTAAGAACGTGTGGATTGTGAGGGATACCTCTTGTATAGGTTGGACCACTCTGGGCACACTTGAGATCATCTGCCATAACTGTTGAAGTTCCTTGGCCATGACCGGGCTCATTCATGTATCAAGGTCCATAAAGTTAGTATTAAAAGTATTATTATTCACAAAGTCACCTGGATCCTTGTTATTAGGAGTGATGAAGGTTTCGTTGGGATTATAGATCATGTGGGCTCGTTTGTTTGGAGTTTCACCCCAAGTGGAAGTAGGTGTTGGTGTTGAGGATCCTATCTCCTGGCGGTTTCCTGAGGATCCTATATTGTTAAACTTTAGGATCTTGGGTTGCAAGATCTAGGGTGCTGCTTCTTGGGGTTTATGGATCTCCCCCCTCATTCTCTCCATTTCCATCATTATCATCATGTTTTCCTCCTGCTGCTAAGTAACTAGTTGTTCCAATATCTTCATCATAGAAAAGAGCTCGTAGTTGGAAATCCCTACAGGAGGATCCTAAAATCCTTTGGTAGTAACCGGAGAGGTGTTTTTCTTCGGTGCCTCAGAAATATTTTTAGGATCTTCGCTTGGAGGTGGTGGATGGTTTTTAGAAGGAAATGGAAGGAATAGAGGAGTAGGATAAGGTTGTTGTGTAGATATGGTATTTAATCAATTGTGAACACCATGACCCCAAAGTGGGTGCCAAATTGTTTTGGTCAAAAATTGAGCAAATATTATTTAACCAAATTTATGAGAGGCTGTGGTGTTTAAGGTAATGCGAGAATCGAATAATGATCAAAGTGAGACAAGTGAGTTACAAGGAAAGACCTTAATCCTTCACAAGATCTTCGGCATAAAACCGTGGGAGGTGATAATGATCATCTGCCTTAAAGTTTTTATTGATTTGAATGTAAGATTACAAAAATGGTGATGATAATATGAATACAAATGTATTAGTAAGCTAATCGTGTTTACAGTGTGTGATTTACATGTATATTAATAGTCTAGACTAAACAAAAATATTTTGATATTTTTGGGATCCTCTTGAATGAGTATATACACGTTGTTTGACTTGGTATTTTCAGGTCTTAAACCTGGTTGAAGCGATTCTTCATTGAGAATGAGTCTTATGTTGACAATTTCTACACATGTGAGAAAAAGAAATAGAAATATATCTGTTAAAGGTGTTAGAGAATTATAACAATAATGATAAGGATCTTGATGTATGTTAAAGGATCTTGAGGCTTTGTTACTACCGAGGATCCTAAGTATGGTTCTGGGATCTTGTCCCTAACATCACCCATCACTGTCGATCACCAATTTGGTCACTGTTGCGCCCTCGATTGCCACCACTATACACTATTCACTGGTGCCCTTTTCCGGCCATATTCTGGCCAAACTCTTGCAAGCCACTACTTACCTGGCCAAAAAATATCCATTACCAGGTGAAGCTCTATCCGGCTATTTTTCCATATTTTTGCGATATCTCTAGTTTAAAGCTACGCTAACTACAAAGTGAGTTTACAACCTTACTTTTGAACCATTTTACAATTCTTATGGGAGAATGCATGCATAAACTACGATATATCTGTTATTTAAACTCATATTATGCACAAAGGATATTTAAAACATTGCTGAACCTCTAAAACAAATATAGTAGAATTACACTATCGAACCTCTAACCATTACAATAATATTATACTATCAATTAATTTCCTATAAACGTTGACAACTAAAGTTAAGGCTTATAAACATATAAACTAGTTTATTTAATAGTTTAAGTGATACACATTCATCTACTAAGTATCAAAAACTTAGGAAAACCTCATACTTATAATTGTTAATCTTCGGGAGTAATGGAATTATGTATAGATCTAAACGGGTAGATACCCGTACCTATGGTTGTAGCTACAACCTTGACGATCGAGTCACGCCAGGTGATAATTTTCTACACTATTACGACGTCTGATGAAGCGTTGAAAGGAGGCATATCATTGTCATGAACTTGGTTATAAGAACTCACAGTAACATTATATGCATTCATATATAGGTTACGTAATTACCTATATACATAAGTAAACATACTTTTTGTAATAAAATTACACTTTGATTCGGACATTACAAACCTCGGAACTCGACAAATTTAAAGTTAACACTCTTTCAAAACACATGTATTCTCACGGAACTAAGAACCTGGAAGTCATACTCTTGGAATAATCATGGTATTGCAGTTTACTTATCTTACTATAGTACTTTTGTAGTTGCCTACTCTTAATGCTTGTTTTTGTACTTTTAGACTTTCTTATACCCTAGACTAGGGGATATGTAATTTCCACTTCCAAGAAATAAAAGTATCTATTTCGTGTTATACTTTTGTATTGTTTTGTGTATGTAATTGATTGTGTTAAATGTGACTCGAGCATTGTAGATCATGTTCATGGAGCATTTGGATCACATGGAACTCAATGGAGCACCTGGGGTTCATGGAGCATGTTACAAAGGAACGGATCATCTGAGAAAGGAATGGATCGCCTAACAAAGGAACGGATCCAGTACCAAAGGAAGGGATCGTACAGAAGGGGGTTTGGAGCAATTGGAAGAGGTTTAGAGCACTTGGGAGTGATATGGAGCAACAAGGGAACCTTGTTGCACCATATGATAAAGGGATGGGCCAAGAGTGATGCTCTTGTGCCATGACACTCCCTCTTGTGCCATGCGGTACGTACTCCTGTTGCGCCATGCATGTGCCTGTTACACCATGGTGTTGTTGCTCAAATATTGATGTTTTTGCGCCACACTTGAAGCCTATTACGACATCTATATTCCTTGTTGCACTATTTGGAGATGTTGCGCCAATACATTATGTTCCACGGCATATATGAAATTTCAAATTTGGAATATGCATTTATAACTATAAAAATGACACCATTAAATAGTGAGGAAAAAAAGCATTCACAAAGTTTTAGTGGATGCAAAAATTCTAAAAATCATTTTTTTGGACATAATTTAGATTAAAAAAATCAAATTTTGAAAGATGTAGTATTGTTGGAATATATATATTTTCGAAGGCGGTGGCCATTTAGGTTTTCTTGAAAACTGCGAATATTTTTTAGTTATTCATTGGCCAAAAATGATCATTTTGATGAATGCCTCTTTAATTTAACATTGGAGTTGGAGTAGTTTTCTTGATGAAATACGTTATCATAATTTAGCTTAAATAAATTAAATAGGGTGATATTGTTTAAAAGCTAGATAATGCCTTTGGGCACGTCATAGTGTGACTTCTTGAACATTATATAGCAAGACTTTTTTTCTCTATTTAGTGTTGTCTGGATAAATAAAGTTTAACGGAGACTAGATAAGTTGGTGACACACTTGGGGAACCGAAAGAAACCAATATATTAGGGAAACCTTATGAAAACTTGTAATTTGATTTAGGAAAACCTTTTTTCCATGCCTTTCCATATTAAATCGTCATTTATGGATTAAGTCAAAAAAAACGTTCGTCACTTTACTAGATTACAAGGTTTTTTTTTATCTCTCATTAAGCCATGCATGGGTAAAGAATGTCTTAACAAATATAAGAGTTTCATACATGATTTTAGTTTCTTTTTTAGTCAATGAGTTGTATAAGATCTAAAAATGGACAAATCAAAATCAAACCATTTAAATATTAATAAATCAAAATCAATTTGTTATGAACCGCATTGAATTTTTATTTAAAAATATCTAAAAGAACGAAAAACATAATTTACATAATCACGAATTCTTATTTAAAAGTAAGAGGAAATGCCATAAAAACTCTTAGGTATGCAAGTTTTTGTCTGTTTTTACCCAAAGTCTTATTTTAGATCTATAAATGCTTCAAATTAGTAACTTTTTTTCAATGTTAACCTTTTTGCGAATTTATCTGATAAAACTGAAAATTTCTATCAAATTTAAAGCTTTTAATGAACGAGAAAACCAAACTTAAAGGCTTTTATGAACAAAAAAAAAAACAAGCATTTATGCCAAACGTAAGGGCTTTAATAAGTCACATGGTACAATTGAAAAAAAAAAAAAAAAAAAAAAAAAAAAAAAACATTACAAACATCCAGTTTTAATGAATTTAAAATCTGCAAAAAGATAAAACTGACAAATACTTGAAAATTTAAGGTTTTTAATGTCATTACCCCTAAAAATAACAAGATAAGTAGGTAATCTCCCAGCATTTCTGAACTCAACCTTTGCCTCCTTAATCCCTAACCCTAATGACCAACTTATTCCCAAGGTTTCCTAAACTAACCCTGATCCTTAATCTTTATCCATGTATTTGCCATTAAAAGACTTTTCCAAAATCTCATCCTTCCGGTATAAAATATTTACAGCACTTTTGGGTTATGAAATCAATACCAGATGCCATAACTTCTTGGTATAACTAGTGCCATACAAGAAAAATTGTTCGGAAAAAGATGTTTGACTAACGAGCCAAATATTTATGATACTACTACAACATCTAAAACCCTGTAATCTAGCACAAGAATTCACATAATCATGAATAACATATCTGAAATACATAAACTGAAGGCCCTGATGCATAACGAGAAAAAATGGTTGCAGACAACAATGACAACAATTATAACATGAAAATATATTATTAGTCAGTATCTTCTATTGAATTCCTGCATAAGATATAAAATATTCAGTTAAAAATATAAAGAATGTCTGGCTTTTGTCCATAAGAAAAAATATACATGACAAAGTTTTTTAATGTATTTTAAGAGTTATTATAGCAGAAAACGTCTACTTACTGCCTCTTATTTGATCTTTATAATGGAGTTGATATCTTCCCCTTTTCTATTTCTTTTAGCTTAGGAGTAGCAGAATTGCCCTTGGTGAAAGTCATTATTGCTGGGCATTCCTCAATACTTAAAGTATCCAATAATGGGAATGAAAAATCCTCCTTCCCTAACCAAAACCCCTTAAGACGGGGAAGGCTAGCAAGTGTTACAGTTTTTAGAAAAGGTAATGTGATGTCTTTCCTTTTGTCATGATCATCATCTTCTTCTTCTTCTTCTACAACATCTGCATCCCTGGCGATTACCTCCTCCATATATTTGCAGTTATATATATGTAGCTCTTGGAGTTGCAACAGACTACCAACCATGGAACTAGTAAATACATGTTCTAACCCATGACATTCTCTGATAGTGACTGTTGTTAGGTTTGGAAACTCGAATGCTGTCCACTGATTGGTCTTCCATATATACCTCAGACAATCTAGATACTCTAACTCCACTTGTGTTAGGTTTGGAAGTTTGACAAGAGTAGTAGTTTGTGACAATTCATCAAAACCAATACTACTATTTGTCCCTTCCTCCAATGCTTCAAATACCTCCTCTACCCCATTACAATGCCTTACATGAACCTTTTCCAGCTTTTGCAGATTTAGCAACTCATTGGATGGAATAATCTTCTCAACATCATTAAACATCAAAGATACTTCGATCAAATTATGAAAGGACCAAGGCATCCCTTCTGAAGTAGCAGGGCACAAACTCAGGAATGGGGTCTGCAAGTCCAATAAAGAAAAAGCAAGGGGCTTATGTTAAACAAAAACATTTGAAATGTAATATGTTGTAACTTCAACGAAATTGAAGCGATCTCATTCATAAATGATGATGATATTTGACTCCGACTAAAAGTTGTCCAATGGGTAACTATTTTTTTTATATCATAAGGTAAGTTGGATTACGGTTTACTTTGGAAAATGGAAATTTTTGATTCAAGTGACAACATAAACTGATACTGAAACTAGTATTAATGTGTTTAATACTTGTAATTAGCATCATGATTCCATAATTAGGTGAAAGAATAAGAATTATACCTGATGATATGCAGTAGTTGTGACTTGAAAATTAAGGCCACATTCAAGAGTATGTTTGCCTAAGCTTGAGTGTATGTACTTGAGGTGGGGAGTTGTTGACCCACCAGGTGTGAACACCATCATTTGTGGGCAATCTATGATGGTAACCTTATCCAATGAAGGCCACCAGAACTCATTCTTCCCCAAGAAGAAACCCACCAACTCTGGTAGATGGCATAGTGTAATGGACTTTAGACAAGAAAAGACCACAGCCTTCGATGCCCTTGTTTGCTCTACATCATATTCCTCCTTCACAATCACTTTCATTGCCTTGCAATCCGCTATTGTTAACTCTTTGAGCTGTATCAGGCTTTCAAGTGCAGAGAATGTGAATATATGTTCCAAACTGCCACAATTGCTGATTTGCAATATCTTTATATTTGGAAACATAATAACGTTATTTAGTCTTGGAATTCCACCATTTCCATCATCACAACAATTGTCATCATTATTGTTGTGCATCCCTTGAGTTTCAAGTACCTCCTCCATCCCATATATGCCAAAGCTTGTATTTATATACTTGCGCTTGGGAGCTGTGGACTCACCAGGTGCAAACACCATCATTTCTGGGCAATTCTTGATCATAACCTTATCCAATGAAGGCCACTGAATCTCATTCTTCCCTAAGTAGAAACCCATGAGCTCTTGTAGATTTTCCAGTTCAATGGACTTGAGACGAGGAAAGACCACAACCTCCTTTGAAGATGCCTTTGTTGTTTGCTCTCCATATTCATCCTCTTCCTTCACTATCACTTTCATTGCCTTGCATTTCTCTATCGTTAACTCTTCGAGTTGTTTCAGGCTTTCAAGTGCGGAGAATGTGAATACATGTTCCAGATTACCACAATCTTCAATCTTCAATATCTTTAGATTGGGTAGCATAATAACGTTATTTAGTCTTGAAATTGCTGGTATACAACCATTTCCTTCATCACAACCACTGTCACCAATGTTGTTGTTCATCCCTTGAGTTTCAAATAACTCCTTCATTGAGTTGCACCTGTATATATTCAGCACTTGAACCTTTTGCATCTGTCCTGCTGCATAACATGGAATTACACTTGATAATGCATAACACTCCCTTATATTTATCTCTCTGGAGTATTGGCATAACGTCCAAAAAATGCCACCTGCCTGATAAAACTGCAACACATGAAACATTAGTCTAAAAATTAAACTCCATATACTTAACAGAGACTAATTGTCTATTACCTACATAAACACGTATACATAGACACAACTTTTGTATAAGAAATTCAATTCAAAATTTAGTTTTTATATACTAAATAACACGAGTGTTATGATATCTACATCAATTATGTAGTTTTGGTTTTTGTACAATTAATGTTGGGATTAATCGAAAAGACAACAAATGACATACCACTTTACAACCTAAAATTTTGGAATGCAAAATCAATTCAGTTGAGAAAGCATATGTTTAAATACAACAAGCTTAGAAAAATCTATGTTTTGTACCTAAAATGAGAACCCAATGGTTTTATATTAGTTTGGTTGATGATGATATTAGTTTTAGGGAATATTATTACAGATTGTTGAATTCTAGCCTAAAATGAATTTCATTGATACTATGTGTTGTAACACACATCTACAATGCATGGATTTTTGGGTTAGCCAACCAGCCACTCATGCAGATATCAGAAGGAAATATGTGTATTTTCATTTTAATGTTGCAAATAATGATAGTCCAACATTGTAATGGTAAATTTTTGTTGTTTGTAATGGTTTAAGTCATTTACTTTATAATGAAATTTTCTTTTAAAATTAAAACCGGTTCACAGTATGAGAAGCGGTTCTGTGATTTAAAGAACCGGTGTGTAGACGGTTTAACGACCTGGCCCAACATTCCATGAACCACCAGACTGGTTTTGGGCAATTTAGTCGGGTACCTGCCTTTGCTCACACTGAGTTTTTTTTTTAAATAAATTTGATTGCTTAAAGATTATAAATATAACGTATTATATGAGACATAGCATTTATCCTTTACGTGTCTAATATGTTAGTATAGTGTGCATAACATGTATTATTAGGGAGGAGGGAGTCATTCCCTCCCAACCTACTAAACCGACTGCCACATCAGCTTTTCTCTTTCATATTTCTTCATCTTTTTCAACCTACAATACACGAAAATCCTATCTTTTCAACTCACTCAATTAAAAAAAATACAAAACAATCAAGGTAAAATCCTAATTAGCAATAGAGTTACCGCCAGTATCACTCCCTCTTCAGCGGGTTGTTTAACTGGTTTCACTAACCCACTTCATCCTCTCTCTTTTCTTTCTCTCTCTCATTTTCTCTTGTACCATGTGTTTTAAGATTTGTACCTTAGTTGTTTAGTTTTTTTTTAATTGAATGGGTTGAGTGTGTTGAGAAAGATAGGATTTTCGTGTGTTGTGGATTGGGAAAGATGAATAAAAATAAAAGAGAAAGCTGATGTGACAGTGGGTTCAGTGGGTTGGGAGGGAATGACTCCCTCCTCCCTAACGCCTTGTTCCCGAGTTCTACTTAAGGAGAGAAATAGGATGGTACGGAGGGAAAGTGAGGGGTGTCGAAGGAAAATCGTGTTCCCGAGTTTCATTAATGGAAGAAAAGTGAGGAGAGAGGAAGGATTTTGGAGTCATATTTTCCTTTCAAATTTTCCTCCCAAATTGGACGGATTTGGGAAGAAAGTGAGGGGAAGGAAAATTTCAAGTTTTATTTTCTTTTTCTTCCTATCTCGGGAACACAAAAGCTAAAAAAATTTCTTTCCTTTCCTTTCATTTCCTTTGAACTCGGAAACACAGAATAATGAATATTTTACTTCACGTCCCTTTCTTTCTGTCAAAATTTTCCTTTCCTTTCCTTTAATAAATTACAAAAAAACTCAGGAACAAGGCTCTATGTAGATTAGAACTTAAATACAACTTCCGTTGGAATTGCAGCTATAAAAGAAAAATCTGTCCAAAGTAAACACAAATGGAAAATGAAAATAATATTTAAGGTGCTTGGTTACAAAAACAACAAAGGGTTCACATAGAATAGCAAACCTAAGTTGGTTAGACATGTGAGCATTATCTAATTAAGTAGAAAAAGAAAGAAAATCTTATCAGTTATCGATATGAATTATGATAACTAACAAATATATAGTAATACTTGTTCAAACCAATGCAACTTTTTATGCCTCATGATAATCCCATTCATGAGTTTGGAGAGTAGGTAATGGGTGAACAATAGAAGTGTAAATCTCTTGTATGTGATTCTGTGATCTTTATATAATATTGAAAAGAAGAAATGGATCTTAAAAGTAAAATTAATAAGTTGTCAAATAGGTAAACAAAAAAAAAACATACCTTAGATTGATCAACAAAAGAAGTAGTAGTGGAATTATCAAGAGATATTTCATTGTTCCCACTGTTGGCAGAACCACCACCACCAATACACTTGAGATTTGGAAGTTGATAAAGAGCGAGAGATTCAAGACGAGGGAACAAATTAGTGCTTTTTTCAGAAGATGTAGATGTAAATGTAGTCTTTTCCTCATCTTCATCATCTCTGTTCGAAACAACTTCTTCAATACCATGACACTCTCTTACCTCGACCTTCTTTAGGTTGGAAAGAAGTTTTGCCATGAGAGTTGAAAACAAGTACTTAATGCTTTGGCAATATTGAACATGTATGGTTGTGAGATTACAGAAAGGGGATTCTGACTGTTGTTTTTGAAGAATGAAGAATTTATTCCAGTTGCACTTCCATACATGACTCATGCTGTCCATAAAACTTATATCCAATAACTCAAGGTTGGGAAGTAGTGGTTGTTGATTATGGTGAATTGTTACCAATTCTCTACTTGTTGGACTCTCTATCTCAAACACCACCTCCACTCCTTCATACTTTTCCAAAGCAAGTTTACGGAGGTTTTGAAAAGAGTGTGTGAGAGTGAATGGGATTGCAATATCAATCTGCGCACATATATCCCAACAAAAAATGTAATTAGTAACTGATATATAATTCCACATCCATACACGGTTATATCATATGATTTTCATTTTTCAACTTGAAAAAGATTAATTATTTTGATTTTAGGTGGATTTTTAAGGAATATATGCGAACGAGGAAAAAATCATAGTACAACATTTATAAATGTTAATAAATACAACAAATTTCAGTTTGTAAATTTCAAACTACTAACAAAATGTTTTAAGTTTAATTTAATATTTTATTCATTTGTAAACATTTTTCGAAAATGATTTCATTGCTCCTATTAAATGATGATTTCATTGCCCGAGTCGTCCTAAATTGAGTATACTTCATACATATAAATTTTGTTTACTTATCAGTTAACTAATTTCACTATTAATTAATGTCGTGCAGCTATATTTTCCTATAAATATATGCCACCATCATATCTATATAAAAAAGTCATATTACTGACCATTTCGTATTTCTCATGAGGTGCACATGACCATTTCACAAATTACCATTTTCACAAGTCATAAATGCCAAATGGTGAAAAGTGATCATTTCTGCAGGTGCAAACTACCATTTCGCAGGTGCCAACTACAAAATGGCTTGAACTTTTTTTTAATTAATGAAAATTTTCATAGGTGCCAAAAAAAAATCGCAAATCTATTGATAATTTCGTAGATGGGACCTGCAAAAGAAACTATTGGCTATGTTTGGAAAAGCTCTATATTTTGCTTAAATCTTCCAAATTCTTATGAGGATTAGCCAATCTTGTCTTTTTTCTATAAAAATAATAATGAGTGATATCTTAACTAAAACTATTTAATGAAAATTTAGTTACGTTGTATAACTGACATTGGCTATTTAAATATCTTTAAGCTTATTGTTATAAAATGATATATAATAAAGAAAATCATTTATTGTAGACATTTTAATAAATAAAAAAGGTTGGTTTACATTTATCAATGACCAGTTTTTAATTATATTATGCATGTATTACAACATTAGTTCAAAAAATGGTGTAGCTAAATGGTTGATAACTTTCCAGGTGGCATTCCCGAATTTAGTCATTCATCCACTTTTTATTCAAAAAGCAGGAGCTTAATCCTTCATTAAGTAAGCAAGTGAAATTGAAAGCCATACCTGCTCTTGCTCTTGGCTACTCTCTACCAATTCATTCTCTCTCCTCTTTTCTCCACAATCTTGTATCCGAATCTCCATAAGTGCCCCCATATCAAAATTGGTGCTGGTAGGTGTGAATACATTTCTAAACCTCTTGCATTTGTTAATGATAATGCTTTCAACACCTTGAAAGCCACTGATGAGGAGACTAGAGTTATCCGCACCTTTTATCCTCCACACCTCACTTAGCTTCCCTAAGTTCTGCAATTGGATGATTCTCAAGCTGCTATTGTTGATGCCTTCTCCAATTTGACCAATAGAATCCAACTCAATGTTGAATAACACTTCAATGGAACCACAAAATATCACTTGAAGCTCTTCAAGGTGATGTATCAATGGCATAGGATTGCACGGGAATAGATTCACAAGATTATCACAACTGCTTACTTTAATCACTCTCAACGTAGAAACATCAACTTCCTGACTCATCCCTAATTCACAAGGCCATATCTCTTTCAAATCCTTCATATAACTAATATCAAGTTTCTCCAAATTAGGGATTACAACCTGAGAAATAATCACCCATTAATAATCCCATCCAAACAAAAATAAATCATACAATATATTTTGAAACGGTTAATTGAAAAGATTGTATTGTATTAACATAAAACACATTTACCTCTTTATTCAACAAACTAGATGTTTCAACATCTTTTTCAGGATATATGCTTGTGAAACCTGGAATGCCATTAAGTTTCAACTCTGTGAGTTGTGGTAGATTAATTATGTGCACATTACCACACAAACCCAACAGATTTGGTAGCCCACACAATGATAAAAACTTCAGCTTTGGGAATGTAATTGTCACTTCTCCTCTACCCTCTGTATGTATGATTTCTTCCATATTATCGCATTCGTAAACTTGAAGATGCTCAAGCTTTGACAAAGTGTTTGCAACATCAAGTGTGAAAAGGTATCTCAACTCTATACACTCAGAAATGATAAGGACTCTTAAATTGTGGAAGGAAGAGGATTTAGGAAGATGTGCCAACTTTACCTCAACATCTTCAAGATCATTCATATCTCCCACACTTAAATAAAGAACATCTGTTTTCTCAAACAACTCATTAAGCCTAGATTCAAGAACTTCAGTTCTGTTGGTGACCAACCGCAACGTGTTTTCAAAAGAGTGAAAGATCTTACCGAAATCTCCCTTAAAATAACATCCCACTGAGATCTTGAATCGTTCAAGATTCTCAAATGACATATTCTTTGGTTGAGCATTGTTTTTGAAGAACTCAAATTCTAATGCAGAAAGATTTTTTGAACGCTCTGCCATTTCATTGCAGTTTTCATCAGTGAAGCTAATGGCCTTTTGATATCGACCACCAACTCTCATATAAAGCTCTTCAAGTTTCACCAATTTCTTTAGGACACCATTATCTATACGAAGACCATCACAATTTGTCAAATCTAGTACCCTTAGCTCCTTCAAATTTCCGATTGTGGAAGGCAACCACTCAATACCAGAATTAGCAAAGCTGAGCACTTCCAGATTCAACAGATTTCCAATAGAAGAGCAATCAAACATCAATGAGCATTGATGAAGATGAAGCACACGAAGGTTGGTGGAGCATTGAGGTGATGTTGGAAGCAAGGGATACTTCATGTGATCATATGATATAACCTGAAGCTTCTTCATTTCTCCATAAAAGTCTTGAGGAAACTTCAAAGACTTATCTCCATGCATAAGTTTCAAAATCAAGAGATTTGGAAACTTTACGTCTCTAGGAAAATCGGACATGCCCTTGCATATTAATGAAATTCTTTTGCAAGATGAGGCACTCATATCATTTTCAGGCCACCCTAACATACCACCATTACCATGGTTGACGATCAACGAATGCTCGAATCTATTAAACGTATCCAAAACAAAAGCACGAACCAAATCATGCATCTTGACGCAGTGAACATCATCACTTTCAATCAACAAATTTGAATCCTTGAGCAGCTCGATGTAGGCATTCAACCTGTGTCTTGCTTCTCCTATAGTATACACTCCATTAAATACTCTCAAGCCCCATCCATACCTCACCAATTCCTCAGTAGGAATATCAAAGTCTTCAGGAAACAATCCACAAAGCAAAAAAATGGATTGAGCTTCTTCGTTTTGGAGATTGTCGTAGCTCATTTGAAAAACAACATGTGCAATTGTCTCAATGTCATGATGCTCTATACGAGAAAGTGCATCCTTCCATACATCCTTGTTTCTACTTTTAAGAGTATTGGCTATGGTTTTGATGGCAATGGGTAGACCTCCACACTTTCTTACAATAGCTTTTCCAATCTTATCAAGGTGGGGATCAGAAACTTTTACAAATTGATAAAACAAACTTTGTGCTTCTTCTTCTGTTAAGAATTTCACGTCGAAAATTAAATTAGCTTCAACTCCCATTTTTGCACAAACATCTTTGTTTTCCGAGGTCAACAAGACCTTGAAGTCGACACCTTGATTCGGAAAAGGACTTAAACCAATATCTTCCATATCAACAGATTGCCATACATCATCCAGTATTATGAGGAACCTATTCTTACCTCCATCTGATTTCGCCTGAAACCCTTCACGAAGTTTATCGGCTCTTTCTGATTCATTGCTTTCTATTAGCTTCATATCCAGGTAATCTGCTACAGCATCCTGGATGGAAATGAGATCCATATTTTCCTTTATAACCACCAAAACAATATAATGAAACGTCCTCTTTTCTTTAATAATCTTTTTCAGCCTCTTCATCATCGTGGTCTTCCCCACTCCACCCATCCCCCATAAGGCTACCATGTGGGATGTGTGGTTGGATCCAAGTGCTTCAAGTGCTTTCCTAAAAGTGTGTTCTCTTGACTCGAAGTCATTGTAATCACTTGATGGTGTAGAGGTGGATGCCTTTGTGGAATCATTTCTTCCCAAAGGAACTGAATCATCAGTCCATTCTATCTGAGAGAGTTGTTTCATGGCATGATCGATCTCCTGAGTTATCTCCAAGGCTTTCACTGCGAGCGTGTACCTATTACATAGATTGAACCAATTGCAATTATCGTTAAGAACACATTCCACTTTTCTGTTGATTGTTTGAACATCTTCCAACCAACGGTTGACATGGTTTGGAGCCTCAAAACATTTTTCTACGTTTTGATTCTTCCGCTCTTCAACAATGTCTTTTGCAGCATTCAACTCCGTCATTGCAGTAAGCATATCCCCTACATATTGTGTATAGAAAATCAGAAGGCAAAGGTGTTCTTTCACAGGAGCGATGAGACACTGAGCAAACGGGTTGCTAAAGATACCAGTAAGACACTCCATTGCTCGATATTATGTCTTGTGTTAGCACCTACATAATATGGTATACAGCAATTTGATAAAGGAAATTTGATGAAAATCTTTAATCTAACCAATACATGCATGATGCATCCTAGATTCATTTCATTGAGTAAGCTTGTATTACCTTTGGCACATAGACCACCTGCGATCTCATAATCTAATACACAATGTTTTGACAATTTTAAAGAAGATGATAGTAAATTAGTAATAGAAAACATCAATGTCACTAGCAACCAATTATGCCATACTTTTTTGCTTCAATTTAGTTTCCACTCACACACTCTCAACCTTTAATTTTGCTTCAATTTACTCATTTGCTTCAATTTAGTCTGTGCTCTCGATGCACAAACCCCTGAAACCAGAAAATCCCCAAAATCTAAAGAAGATGAAGAGCAGAAGCTTCTGTTCTCTCAAAAAAAAGGACCAAAACACATCTATGGCGACCCCATCGTCATCATCCATGTGGGATTCGTTTGATTTTGTATGGGTTTGACTATGGTCAGTTCATGCCCCAAACAAGTATCTTTTACTATTTTACTATTTGAATGGTAAAGAAGGCCCATATGAGATTTTATATCGACATCTTTTTCATTTTTTTTAAACGAGTTAAGCAAATTGAATATTCTATTCATAAAAGTCTATATTTTTAGTCAAAAGCCGACATGTTTTTATATCTTTTTTTAATCTATTGTCTATTGGTGAATAAAAATCTATATAAACAATGGAATCCCACTTTATAAAAATATATGTTTTTATATATGGAATCCCACTTTATAAACAATGGATCGAATTGAGACCCAAAGATGTAGGGATGAGCAAAAACCGAACCGAAAACCGAAAAACCAAAAAAAACCGACATAACCGAAACCGAAAAAGCGAAAGCAAAGCAATAACCGACGGTTTGGATTTCAATTTTACAAAAACCGAAAAATAATGGTTTGGTTTGGTTTTGACGTATAAAACCACCCATAAAAACCGAATCGACCCACATATATATTATTTATATTATGATTTAAACTTTTAGTTTTAAACTTTAGACTTTATCTCTTTAATACTTTATGTTTATTTTCAATAAACTGTTGATGGTGTTAATCTTTGATCTTTTGAACACTTTTATGCTTTTATAATACTAGAATTCGTACTCTTAATTTTAATATATTTAAAGTAGATACAATACTATTTATCGCAACGTATTTTCACTAGGTTTGAACCCAAAAACTAGAGATAAAAAACAGGAGCTTATAAAACCCACGGTTGAAAACCGAAAACCCAACCCGGAAAACCGAAAAACCGACCCATGCAAAAACCGAACCTATATGGGTTTAAAAACCGAAAAACCGACTTTCTACGGTTTGTTTTGGTTTTAGCCAAAATCCGATCAAAACCGACCCATGCTCATCCCTACAAAGATGGCTGATGCCTAATGTTTTATTATTGATTGGAAGTTTATTTACAATGAAAGAGATGAAACTACTAAAGGAAAATAACTAGTCTAAAATATAAACCGAACAAAAAAAGCTACGTCGATCAGAAATATATGCTAACAAATGGAACCCAGAGGATCAATCAAGTCTATATATTCACAATCAGAGAGTAAAATTAAATGTAAAAACGCAAATATAAACCATCTAGATTTGAATAAATATGAGCATGTAGTGAGCTTGGATGGTTAGAAAATAGTTGAAATCAACATATTCTTGATTATTAGCATTAATTCATTCGAAGTTGATACACTAACAAGTAAAAAACAATAATTCCTGTTTTAGCTATATGTTTTTCTTATGAGAACAACAAATATAATAATATCAAAAGATATTTACTTATCAATCTTTTTAAGAACACATACAGATACATATGAAAACATGGCTATTAAAAGGTAAAACAAAAATCAAAGGTGAATGGGCATAGTAGATTTTAACATCCTCTTATAGCCTTGCTTTCCAGGTTTATCTTAGAAAACACTCACATGTTTATTTTCTTCACCGATTGTTCTTAAACAAAACAAATACTTTAAAAATCAGAGGAAGAAAAGTGAATTATTTTAAATTTGCAAGTGCAGTTGGACTAACGAAACCATCAAGCAAGCAGTACAATAACATGTATATATGATTGTGAATGAATAAATAAAACATAATACCTGTGTGTGTGATTTGTCTTTTGAGCTTTTTGCAGCGATAAGAGTTCAAAATTTTAAGGAATAGAACTCTGAATCGTGAAAAAAAAAAATGCCAAAAATGTCCAGATATACAAGAATCTTTTGTGAGGGGAAGGGTATGATTGTAATTATGGGATGTTCCATGACCAATACTTTCTTTAGAGGGTTAAATGTCCATTATTTTGATGTGACCAATTACTCTTTTTGGGAATTATTGATGGCTTACAGGTCCACCCATTTTGTATATGAACATATCTCTAAGTCAATTTTATAGATTATAAGCTAAGTTATTTAAATTTATTGTTTAATAAAATAGAAAATAGTTTATTTGACTTACGAACTAACTTTTAAACTAGTTATTGATATGTTTACAAATATATTCTTAATTATATAGATTTTTTTAAGTTATATATTTAAATATTTATTTATGTCGATTTACATTACAGTTATAAGTTATATTTTATTAAACATTGTTAATTTATAAGTAACTTACTAGCTACCAAACTGGTTGTCACTTAGTGGGCCAAACATGACTCAAATGTTTCAAAAGCTATGTATCGCTTACTCTCCTAGTTCTCAAAATCTAATCAGAAAATTGAAAGGAGTTTTTTCACCTAATTATAGCGATTGTTGTGAGAAAAATATATATCTCCTTAAATTTAATATATATTTTTTTTGTTTCGAGTAAATGTTTTATATTTTTCTGCTTTTACATTATATGTATTTGCCTTTGGATGCACGGTGACACTCATTATTGCACAAAAAAACACAAACCTCATAGTTGATTTGATTAAGTTAATTTGTTACACATTGTCAACTCGTTTATTTTATAACCTAAATATGCAAAAATCTTAATCAATAACCAATTAACTAATGATGCGACACCGGCCAAATATATTTTGTGCAACAACTATTACTTTTTAATCAATTTAAGCCACAATATATTTTTTTACGAAGATATACAAAATTTAAATTTATGAAAACCGATGTGAATTACGTAATCACAATTTTAATTTGTTAAACATGTTATAATTAAAATAATAATAACAAAATGTTGTTATATGTAAAAATGAAAAATATTCAAATTTCAACTAAAATTAAATTTTTGTATATGTTAGAAAAAGTAATAAAATGACATTACACAAATAAATACATAAAAAAAATTATTGAAATAGTTGTGATGAATACTTGTCTCAAAGAGACTCAAGTTGTCGGCGTAGTGGGTAGAGGTCTAGATTATATAAAGTGGTGATGTCGACGACAATAAAATGGGGATTGTGAGGATATTGCTGTGTGGCTGTGGTTATGCAAATATTGTTATTGTATTTACCTCATTTTTAGATTCGCTTAAGTATAAAATATATAAGTTTGCAAAAATAAAATTGGACTCCTGATCACTTTCTCTTTAAATTTCATAGATTTAAAATTGAACTAAAAAACATAATAGTCCTTTCAAGCATTGTTCAAAGATTCTTTTGCCAGCGTTACCTTCTTTTTGGTCGACCTCGATCCCTTGTTATTATTGTACATGAAATAATAATACTTTCACCATTGTTCAAATATTTTTCATAAATTGATTGAAGTCAAGTATTTTATCCGATAACACAAATATACTTTTCAAATTACAATAAAATATATTTTTATTATTGTACGTGAAATACAATTACTAATATCAAATTTACGAAAATAAATAAGATATGGCATTGTCTTTAGCCCGACCCACTATTTTCATGTATACAATTACTAATATCAAACTTACTATATATATATATATATATATATATATATATATATATATATATATATATATATATATATATATATATATATATATATATATATATATATATATATATATATATATATATATATATATAGGAATGAGTTCTATGGAAAACAAATAACTAGGACAACATCTACCGGAACCAATAATCAAATGACACGTGTCCATTTATTTCTTCACAAGTAATGTATTGTGGAAGTTATTGTGGAAGTGATGTGTTGTCATGTTTTCATTGGTTCAAATATATGTTGCCCTAATCATTTATTTTCCATATGGGATAATGACTTAAAAAGATAATATATTTTTTGATTTGTACGATTTGGTCACTAAGTTTTTTTTTCATTCATATTTACCCTTTCAACTTGTTAAACTGTAGTCATTCGGTCCTTATGACTGGCTGCTCAAAGTTGCTCGAAGTTAGCTGGTAAAAATGGCTTAATAGGGTAATATTTTCTCAATTGAAGTGCATTGCTATTTCTTGTTCTTACATTCAATATTCTAAAACTTTATGACACATTTTTTTTTATCAAGTTACAATCATAAAAAGCCACAAACACAATCAAGGATGTAGTTTTGCAGGTTTAAAGTGAAGATTGAAGAACAAAACCAAAAGGCCACAAATATGATTGAAACTAAAACTATTGCTTATACTCTAGTTTCAAGGTTTACAATTACATTTCAAAAGAAGAAAAGAAACTGATTTAATAATCACTTCACCTCCCCCTACCAGGTGCAGCAGCAGCTCCACGACCAGCAGCCTGAGCCTGCACAAAACATCAAGAGAAGATTTCATCAACCTTTTAAAAATGACAAAAGTACCCTTTCTCTTCCCTCCTAACATTTTTTTAATAACAAAACTACACAGATGTGTAATATTCTAAAACTGATAGCTTTGTTTTCTTTCCCTTTTTTTCTAACTTAAGAACACAAAAAATAATCCAACATGACACTTCTTTTTCAAACTATCAAAAATGTTCAAAAAACACCCTTGTACTATAAAATGTTATAAAAAAAGGTCATTTTAATTATGCATGTAAGGACACTAAGTTACTCACCTTATATAAATACATCCACACAAAATATATTTTCAGAGATAAATGTAGGGGTTGATGTCAGAATTGGGTAACAAACTATCAAAAATGTTCACAAAACACCCTTGTGCTAAAAAATGTTATGACATTAGTACAAGGGTGTTTTTTGAACATTTTAGATAGTTTGTTATCAAATTCTGACATTAACCGTAAATGTAATGCTTACCCGAGCTCGCATGGCAACAGCACGGCCTCGACCAACACCAAGTGCTGAACTTTTACCCTTTAACCAACAAAAATTGCATGATTTAAAAAAATATATATAAATAAATAAATAAAGAATTCACAAACTAGCAAATAAAACAGCTGACAGCTGAGAGCACCTTAATTCTAGCTTCCAATCGCTTGAACATAGGAGCATTCTTAAGCATATCTGGTATGATCATAAACCTGCACCAATTGTTACTGTTACTGTTATTGATACTGATACTGATACTGATACTGTTATAATGAAAGTAAAATGAAAAGTAATTATTTGGGAAGATAATGACAAACCTAACTTTGCTGCCTCGAATAAAGACATGCTCAAGTTGTGAGATCTTTCCATCCTGTTGATAATCAACAGACTCACATCATCAAGGTTTCTTATCTTTTTTTAAAATAATATATAATTAGTATATTAAATATGATTAAAAAAAAAAAAAAAAAAAAAAAAACATTACTAGAATAATGGTCCAATTTTTATGAATGAAATGATTTAGGAGATTGTAAACACTTGATTGCACCTTGAGCGAATTTCCAGTTACTTTTATGGAACAAAAAATGTTCTTTAACCAAAAAAAAAAAAAAAAAAAAAGGTTTCTTGTGTTCTTTGATTTGACTAATCTTGAAGGAAAATATTTTGCAACTACTACCTTACAGAATTTCTAATGAAAAAAGGAATTTGTAGTCAAGCTTAGATCATAGACTAAACTCTAAGTTGCAGGTTGAAATCAAACAAATTAGAGCCTGAAAGACTGAAGTTTGATGATTTTCTCTATCTTGTGGTTTTATTTCATCTGAAGCAGATGCTGACTACTATAAAAAATTTCCCCAACTGGAAATATTTAATATAAACTCATGAATCAAATAGAATTCACCCCCAAAAGAAGTTGTAATCAATTTGTAAATTCCTTAAAGATTCTCTGGTACATTACTACCGAATGGTTACAAAATTAGAAACCACCATTTTCCCTTGAAATTTCATACAACAAGCCTACAAATGTTGAAAATAACCAAGAAAGTTAAACCATGTCACAAGACATTTAACTAATGTAAACACAGAATCTTCTTTTGCAAAGAAAGAGCACATTTTCGACCTAGCACCTAGGGTTTAGGGTTTAGGGTTTAAGAAAATAGCCCAATTAATTCAGCGTTTCATTGTTTCGTATGTTTTTTTTTCCATTAAGAGTACTGTAAACGAAGATAGAGATGGAGAGTTTTCATATTGTGTCGTTAATTCGTTATACACAACCCAAGAGAAAAGTTCAAATCAAGGGTTTAACAAGATCACAGGAAAAGCAAAATCAACAAAATACATCGAATCACGGAAAATAAAAACTTGAAATTAATTGGGGAAACGACAGGAGTAACCTTAGCAGTGAAAGTAACGTTTTCGACTTGACAGTTCCAGTTGTCTTCGCATTCGACTAAGCTTCCTCTGTACACTTCTCCGCTTTTGAGTTCCACCGTCACAATGTGACCGGCGGCCTCGTGTAGCAGCTTCACCGGTATCCCTAAGCTCCGACTCATCCCGACCCGATCAGAATCTCTTTCCTTCTCCTTGCCTTTATCTCTCTAGAATCTCTGTAGTGTCTAGTGAGAGAGGGTGGGTACTTCACTCGAAGTGGGTTTCCGAAACAGAAACGCCAAAATCAAGAGCTCTTGAGTCTTTGAGAACTTTAATTTGTTCAAGGGAAATGCATTTTTTTTGTGAATAGTCAAAATCAAATAATAAGTTCTAATTTTAATTTGATATTTTATAAATAATCAAATATATTTAATTGTCTAATGACTTAATAGGTGAAACAATATATTTTTATATAATTTTTGTTATCTAAATTTCACGTATAATAGTTAGCTTAACTTAAAATAATGTTTTTAGCATAAGTTATTTATCAAAATACATCTCTTATCAAAAAGACAAAAAGTTATTATGAAACAAATTTAGAAACATTCACCGAATCACCGACAATTAAAAGTTAAATAGTGTGGTAGGAACAAAGCTTTTGAGACTACTAAACCCAAAATTAATCCAAGTGATCTTGTTAAACCCTTGATTTCACTTCCAATAACAATCTAAACCCAAAATTTCACTTCCAATAACAACTCATTCCAATCCAAATTTTTAATATTAAAAAATAATAATAAATATATCAATATTAGTCTCTTTTTATAGAGAAAATAAATTTTAAACTTTAGTATGCTTTGTTTTAGAGTAAATTACACGAATGGTCCCTATGGTTTGGAGTAATTTACGCGTTTGATCCCTAACTTATTTTTTTAACTCGGAAGGTCCCTACTGTTTGTTTTTGTTACGCGTTTGGTCCCTACTGTTTGTTTTTGTTACACGTTTGGTCCCCGTCTTACCCAAAACGACTATTATTTAAATAGGAAAAAATGATTAGGTAGGCAAGGTAAGGTGAGAGGGGTGGGGTTGGGGGTGTGTTTATTTAAATAGATTAAAAAATCAAGGGTAAAATAGTCTTTTTATGTATGACAGGGACCAAGCGCATAACAAAAACAAACAATAGGGACCTTCCGAGTTAAAAATATAAATTAGGGACCAAATGCGCAAATTACCCTAAACCATAGGGACCATTCGTGTAATTTACTCTTTGTTTTATTATTTTCTAGAAAATAAAATATATTTTCTTAAATCATAAAGTTTATTTGATAATAAAAATAAATGTCAATCAAGAATTGTACAAATGAAGCCAAACGACTTAGAGGTCGTTGCACAATCGGAGTCGGTGGCTTTCTTGCTTTTTATATGTTTCTTTATTATTTTTTAATTTTCATCCCAACCAACTAAAACAATTAGTTACGGATTAGAGTAGTCTTATAAGTTTTTCGTTTTTTACCTTTATATTTTTCACAAAAAACTTAAAAAAGAAAACTGTTTTGACAATATCCACATTTAGTGTTATTACTTTAAATTAAAAACTCTTTTACTTCAACTAGCTTTTGAAAACTTTTATTTTTTGACTTGTATGTAATTTTAATTTTACATCTTTAAAAGCTAAATTTACTTTATCAAAGACTTCTATACATTTGTCAAAAACATCAAAAATGTTAATCCTTCAATAGCAAAGAAAGTAGCCATAAACAAGTTGGTCAAAAAATTTGTTATTTTTTGAATAAAATTATCATTTCTTAAACTCGTAATGAAAGACTATCAGTTGTAACTTATTTATTGCCTTATCCAAAGTTTTGTTTTTATTTCTTATTTATTTTGGTTTGTAAAATAATTTGTTTTCTTTTTCTTTTATGATCATGGGGTTGTAGAGTAGAGAGACAAAGTATATATATATATATATATATATATATATATATATATATATATATATATATATATATATATTATATGTTTGTTAAATGGGTGTTGTTATTGGTACCCATTATAGGTGAAAACCATCTTAAAGCTCAAAACCATTATTAATAGGGTCAAAACCATTATAATTTATAGACCAAATAAATTTTCCATCATATGATGTGAACCAATGAATATTATTTGAGGAGTAAAGGTAGGGCTTAGGGCCCCAATTGTAAGGGGCCCCATTACTTTTGATCCAAGGTTAGTAGTTTCCAATAAATCAGGCGTAAGTTTTGATACCGATCTTCAAGCGACGATACGATCATAAAAATTATGTTCTATTTTCCATTCTCGTTCTCAATTATAGCGCTTCTGACTTCTCCAATTGTTTCTTCTACTCTTCTGTTGAGTTGCTGTCTTTGTTGAGTTGCTGTCTTGTTGAATCTGCAACCCTGTTGTTCTTCAGTTCTTCTTTCTTCTTCATTCTCTGTTTCTCCTCATTTGATGATCTGCTGGGTAAATCGGTAATATGCTTTGAAGTTTTAAATTTTGATTTTTCTATTATCTTTGATTTTATTATTGGGTTTAATAGCCAATTAATTAGGGTTAGCGGTTTGTGATTCAGTGATTTGTGAGCAACTGTAATATACTTTTGAAATCTTCTCTTTTCATTTATAATATGTGATTATTGAGTTGGAATCGTAGTTTTCCATAGGCTTTTAATTAGAATTTTTGTGTTAAATAATTTGGAATCTTCTCTTTTCATTTATAATATTTGATTATAATATTGAGTTGGAATCGCAAATTTGCATAGGCTTTCAATTAGAGGTCGTTGCACAATCGGAGTCGGTGGCTTTCTTGCTTTTTATATGTTTCTTTATTATTTTTTAATTTTCATCCCAACCAACTAAAACAATTAGTTACGGATTAGAGTAGGCTTATAAGTTTTTCGTTTTTTACCTTTATATTTTTCACAAAAAACTTAAAAAAGAAAACTATTTTGACAATATCCACATTTAGTGTTATTACTTTAAATTAAAAACTCTTTTACTTCAACTAGCTTTTGAAAACTTTTATCTTTTGACTTGTATGTAATTTTAATTTTACATCTTTAAAAGCTAAATTTACTTTATCAAAGACTTCTATACATTTGTCAAAAACATCAAAAATGTTAATCCTTCAATAGCAAAGAAAGTAGCCATAAACAAGTTGGTCAAAAAATTTGTTATTTTTTGAATAAAATTACCATTTCTTAAACTCGTAATGAAAGACTATCAGTTGTAACTTATTTATGGCCTTATCCAAAGTTTTGTTTTTATTTCTTATTTATTTTGGTTTGTAAAATAATTTGTTTTCTTTTTCTTTTATGATCATGGGGTTGTAGAGTAGAGAGACAAAGTATATATATATATATATATATATATATATATATATATATATATATATATATATATATATATATATATATATTATGTTTGTTAAATGGGTGTTGTTATTGGTACCCATTATAGGTGAAAACCATCTTAAAGCTCAAAACCATTATTAATAGGGTCAAAACCATTATAATTTATAGACCAAATAAATTTTCCATCATATGATGTGAACCAATGAATATTATTTGAGGAGTAAAGGTAGGGCTTAGGGCCCCAATTGTAAGGGGCCCCATTACTTTTGATCCAAGGTTAGTAGTTTCCAATAAATCAGGCGTAAGTTTTGATACCGATCTTCAAGCGACGATACGATCATAAAAATTATGTTCTATTTTCCATTCTCGTTCTCAATTATAGCGCTTCTGACTTCTCCAATTGTTTCTTCTACTCTTCTGTTGAGTTGCTGTCTTTGTTGAGTTGCTGTCTTGTTGAATCTGCAACCCTGTTGTTCTTCAGTTCTTCTTTCTTCTTCATTCTCTGTTTCTCCTCATTTGATGATCTGCTGGGTAAATCGGTAATATGCTTTGAAGTTTTAAATTTTGATTTTTCTATTATCTTTGATTTTATTATTGGGTTTAATAGCCAATTAATTAGGGTTAGCGGATTGTGATTCAGTGATTTGTGAGCAACTGTAATATACTTTTGAAATCTTCTCTTTTCATTTATAATATGTGATTATTGAGTTGGAATCGTAGTTTTCCATAGGCTTTTAATTAGAATTTTTGTGTTAAATAATTTGGAATCTTCTCTTTTCATTTATAATATTTGATTATAATATTGAGTTGGAATCGCAAATTTGCATAGGCTTTCAATTAGAATTTTTGTATTAAATAATCTTTGATTTCAATTGTTAAAGTTTCGACATGAAAGCTTAAGTGTAAATAGAGTTATTGTGCTTTTATAAATTATAATGTAGTTTGGTAAATTAAATATCCTAAAATTGCATGAGAGTAAACCGGCAAGAGGTGGTTCCAATCATTCCAAATTATAGTACAATTGTTTGTAATTTTAATTTTGTATACTTATCTTTCAATTACATTGTTTCAAGCAACTTTCAATTTCATGCATTTGAAAAATGTTTTAGAAAAAGAAAAACACGTCAACAATATAAAAATCTATAAACGACTATTTACCCTCCAGGTTTTTGCTATATATATTCTATTCAATCTTAGTTGTGGATCTGTGCAGGAATGAATGTCCAATAACTGATTCCAGATTGGCATATTTCATTGTTTTTGAGCTTTCCATTACCTCAAAGGCGGTATAATCCTAATCCATATATTCTATTCTTATAGTTATTATTAATCAAATAGTTAATAATCATGTCAAAGAGAAAATATAAATCCGGTGCCTTAAAAAGAAAACGAAAACTACAGAAAGAAGCTTTTATAGATAAACAAAAAGGGTCGTTGTTAAAATATTTAACTACAAACAAAAATGTTGAACCAACTAATATTGAACAAGCTAATGTTGATAATAATGATCATGAACAAGAACAAGCTAATGTTGATAATAATGATCATGAACCAACTAATATTGAAATTGATAATGAACCAACTAATATTGACAATGATAATGAAAAAACTAATATTGAAATTGATAACGAACAAACTAATAAAGAAAATGATAACGAACAAACTAATATTGAAATTGATAAAGAACAAACTAATAGTGAAAATGATAACGAACAAACTAATATTGAAATTGATAACGAACAAACTAATAGTGAAAATGATAACGAACAAACTAATATTGAAATTGATAACGAACAAACTAATAGTGAAAATAATAAAACGTCTTTAAACATATATGATCCAAGTAGATGGAATAATATTAGTACTAATTTAAGAGATTTAATCGTAGAAAAAGGTCCTATTAAGATTTATGATTTTAAATTTCCAAAAGATCAACATTTAAGAAGCTTTAATACATCTCTTTACATGCAAAAAATACAAAATGAAGAAAAATACGAACGAACATGGTTGGTTTATTCCATAGATGTAGATAGAGTTTTTTGTTTTTGTTGTAAATTATTTAATGTGAATACATCTATATGTTCATTAGCACATAAAGGTAATAATGATTGGAACAATATTAATAGTATACTAAAAAGACATGAAGCAAGTAATGGACACATTCTTAATATGAGGTCATGAATTGACTTAGAAACTAGATTAGCAAATATATAATAAAACAATTGACAAGCAAATCCAAGAACAAATAAATAAAGAAAAAGAACATTGGAAAAATGTATTAATAAGAATCATTGCTGTAGTAAAAGCATTAGGAAAAAATAATTTAGCATTTCGTGGAAAAAATGAAAAGATTTATGAAGAAAATAATGGTAATTTTTTAACTATAATTGAAATGATTGCGGAATTTGCTCTTATTATGCAAGAACATATTAGGAGAATTAATGACAAAGAAATTCATAATCATTATCTTGGACACAATATGCAAAATGAACTTATTAGTTTATTAGGAGAAGAAGTTAAAAGTAAAATAATTAAAAAGGTAAAAGAGGCTAAATACTTTTCAATAATACTTAATTGTACTCCCGATACAAGTCATAAGGAACAAATGTCGATTATCTTACGATGTTTGGATCTTTCAACAACTCCAATTGAAGTTAAGGAGTACTTTCTAGGATTTTTAATTGTAAATAATACAACCGGCAAAGGCTTATATGATGCAATAGTTGATGAAATTAAAAATATGGGACTAGATATAAATGATGTTAGGGGTCAAGGTTATGACAATGGATCAAATATGAAAGGAAAACATCAAAGTGTACAAAAACGATTGTTAGATATTAACCCTAGAGCATTCTACACTCCGTGTGGTTGTCATAGTTTAAATTTAGTAATTTGTGATATGGCTAATTCATGTGATAAAGCTAGTAAATTTTTTGGAGTTATACAACGTATATATTCAATATTTGCTTCATCAACTCAAAGGTGGAAAATATTACAAGATAATATATCAAACCTAACACTTAAATCATTATCGCAAACTCGTTGGGAAAGTAGGGTAGAAAGTGTAAAAGCAATTAGATTTCAAGCACCACAATTAAGAAAAGGCACTTTTACAATTATCCAAAAATTGTGGAGATCCAAAAATTAAAAGTGAAGCTAAATGTTTAGCTACATATGAACTTCAAAACTATGAATTTTTATTAGGAATGATTATTTGGTATGATGTTTTGTTTGCTATTAACACTGTTAGTAAAAGCTTGCAATCGCATGATATGTGTATCGATGATGCTATAGATCAACTAAATGGACTTTTGTGTTTCTTTGAAGAATATAGAGAAAACGGATTTGAAAAGGTTTTAGATTATGCAAAAGAATTGGCTTTAGAAATGAACGTAAAACCTAAATTTCGAGAAAAACGTATCATTCAAAGAAATAGACGATATGATGAAAATGTTGCTAATGAAATTATTAAAACTCCTGTTCAGTTATTCAAAACTGATTACTTTTTATATGTAGTAGATAAAGCCATTACTTCACTTAAAAGTAGATTTGAGCAATTTAACGATTTCAAAAATATTTTTGGTTTTCTGTTTAGTATAAAAAAATTAAAATCATTTGATGAAAATACTTTAAAAGAACATTGTTTAAATCTTGAAAAATCTTTAAAGCATGATGATAGCTTAGATATTGATGGTTTAGATTTATTTCATGAACTAAAACTTTTAAGACATATTGTACATTTAGAACATGATACAATTATTAATATGCTTAATTACATTAAAAAGTTTAGTTCTTTTCCAAATGCATATGTTGCCTATATGATTATGTTAACTATTCCTATAACCGTTGCCTCTGCAGAAAGAAGTTTTTCTAAATTAAAACTGTTAAAAAAATTATTTAAGATCTACAATGTCACAAGAAAGATTAAATGGATTAGCTATTTTGTCAATTGAAAAACATTTAGTAAAAAAAATTGATTATGAAAAATTTATTAAAGAATTTGCATCTAAAAAGGCTAGAAAAATTAACTTTATGTCATAAAATATATTCACAAAAAACATATACATAAAAAAAAATTTTAACTCCGCCATTTGTAAACTTTTTAGTTTATTATTGCCGGTCCCAAGTCCGGATAAAGGAGGAGGGTTTATAACATTAAGTATAGTAAATATCAAAGGGCCCCAAATTTTTGGTCGCTTAGAGCCCCCAAACTGGTTGAGCCGGCCCTGCCAATGATAGAATAAAATTACATTTTGGTCCTTTGTTATATATAAACATACCCAGGGCCGGCCCTTAACATATGCCGGGTGTGCGGCCGCACAGGGCCCGCATTGTTTGGGGGGCCCGATATTTATATAATTATATATACATATATATATTTATATATGAGATGTTGAAACTAAAGTAAACAAAAAATTGGTGGTTGACATGGTAAAGGCGCTTGACATTTATCAGTTACTCCCAAGATCAAAACTTGGCACAAGCAGTTTTGTTTTTTATTTTTATTATAATAGTTCAACATATCATTTTAATTCAAACGTAACAAACAAGGAATTATCTATGTCAAACCCATCTTTAATTAAATTAATATATAAGTCCAATTAAACTAAGTATATCACATAGAATTTGTATCTAACACAAACACACATTTAATTACTATATATAAGTCCTTAGCCTCTTTTATTTATTTGTTGAGTTTGGGCAATTCGGCAGCAAAGGAAGACATAAGAAAAGGTTCAGTTTTTTTTTTTTTTTTTTCTAATGGTAATATTTATAATTCATCATTATTAGTATTTTTTATAATAATTAGTATTTTTTTCTAGTTGACATTGTTATTGGTATTGCTCATTCAACGTTTTGATATATTCAATTAGATTTCTAGAGTTCTTTTATCATAGTTTTAATTTTTATCGAGTATTTGGTTGATTATTGTTATTTTATTTTCAGAAATAATGCCTCCTAAGTATTTATCTGGTAGTCAAAAACGTAAAAAGAGAAAAAGAATTGAAGAATCAACAAAGGCTAACAGTGGTTCACTAGATAAGTTTTTCCAAAAAAAACCTAAAGTTCTTTCTCAAAATCAAAATAATGATGATATTCCTGATAATTTGGGTGTTGATGTCGAAGGAGATCAAATTAATGATGTTAATGTTGATAATGTTAATTTCGATGGAGATCGTGTTGATGTTGATGATGGTAATGACGATGGTGATAACATTGAAGATGATGGTGATGATGATGATGATGATGATGATGTTGATGATGATGATGATGATGATGTTAATGTTAATAGTAATAATGTTGATATATTCGATCCAAGAAATTGGGATGGACTAAGCACAGACATGGTGAAACGTTTGGTAGAGAAAGGTCCTAAAAGGGATAATACTATTGATAAGGGTCCACCTGATAGATTTTCTAGACGGTTTTCTGCAACTATGTATACTAGAACTCTGCCAAATAAACAGACATGTAACAGAGAATGGCTAGTATACTCGAAAGAGCTTGATAAAGTTTTTTGTTTTTGCTGTAAAATATTTAGAAAAGGGATCCCGAAAGGTCAGTTAGATAGTGAAGGTTATGCAGATTGGCAACATCTTAGTACAAGACTTAAAGAGCATGAAGTTGGTTTAGATCATCTCACAACTTTAGCTACTTGGTTTGAAATGCGTGAAAGATTGAAAGTTAATGAAACAATTGATAAAGTGGTGTATGATCAATTTAAGAAAGAAAGGGAGCATTGGAAACAAGTACTATTGAGGATTATTGCACTAGTGAAATATTAGGCTAAATATAATTTAGCATTTCGTGGAACAAATGAAAAATTATATCAAAAGAGTAATGGAAACTTTCTTGGAGCGATTGAGATGTTTGAAGAGTTTGACCTGGTTATGAAAGAGCATGTGCGTCGTATCAAAAATGATGAGATCCATGTACATTATCTTGGCCACAAGATCCAAAATGAGGTGATACTTTTACTAGCTGATGAAATTAAACGAGAAATCATTAAAAAAGTAAAGGAAGCAAAATATTACTCCATCATACTTGATTGTACCCCTGATACAAGTCACCAAGAACAAATGTCTTTGATAGTGAGGTATGTAAATTTCTCCTCCAATGATGTTACTGTTGAAGAATCCTTTTTAGGTTTTTTGAATGTTAATGATACCACTGGTAAAGGGCTCTTTGATATTACACACGATGAATTAAAATCTCTTGGTCTTGATATTGATGATATGCGGGGGCAAGGGTATGACAATGGATCAAACATGAGAGGAAAACATCAAGGAGTTCAAAAGAGATTTTTGGACATAAATTCTAGAGCATTTTATACTCCATGTGGTTGTCATAGTCTTAATCTTGCACTATGTGACATGGCTAACAGTTGTAGTAAAGCTAGAGATTTTTTTGGAGTCATACAACGAGTATATACAATATTTTCCAATTCTACTAAGAGGTGGCAAATTCTGAAAGAGAATATCAAAGGTTTGACTCCAAAGTCATTGTCTGCCACTCGGTGGAAAGTCATGTTGATAGTGTGAAGGCTATTAGACAACAACTTCCGGATTTAAGAGAAGCTTTACTTGAAGTTGCGGAAAAAGACAACGATGCTAAAATCCAAAGTGAAGCTAAATCGCTAGCAAATAATGAGCTTGGTGGATTTGAGTTTTTGGTATCCATAGTCATTTGGTATCAAATATTGTACATGGTGAACTTAGTTAGCAAAAAAAATTACAATCAAAAGATATGCTTCTCGATGTTGCTATTAACGAAGTGAATATGCTAATTAAGTACTTCAAAGAGTTTAGAGAAACAGGGTTCTCCAAAGCAATTGATGATGCGAAGGAACTTTCTGTTGAAATGAATATTGATCCGGTATTCTCTCAAAAGCGGCCGGTTAGTAGAAAAAAACAATTTCATGAGAATTCAGGTGATCAAGATGTTGTATTTTCAACCGAGGAGAATTTTAAAGTTAATTACTTTTTATATATTGTTGATCAAGCGAGTGCTTCTCTTAAAACAAGATTTCAACAATACAAAGCGTATGAAAATATTTTTGGTTTTTTGTTTCCAAAAAAAATGAAGGAATTTGATGACAAAGATCTCAAGTCATGTTGTCGCCGTCTTGAAGTCGCACTTAAGTCTGGTGAACAATCAGATATCGATTCTCATGAACTTTATATGGAGTTAAAGCTGTTTGACATGTTCTTACCGAGTGAAATTACGAGCCCTATTGATGTTTTAAAGTATATGAAAAAAGTCGATTGTTTTCCTAATGCAATTATTGCCTACAAAATCTTGTTGACTATTCCCGTAACGGTCGCGTCTGCAGAAAGAAGTTTTTCAAAGCTAAAGTTGCTGAAGTCCTACCTAAGGTCCACAATGTCACAAGAAAGACTTAATGGATTGGCGATAATAGCTATTGAGAACGTTATATTGGAGACTATTGATTATGAAGAGTTGGTGAACAATTTTGCTTCCAAGAATGCTAGGAGAGTCTCGCGATTCATATAGTTGTCTAAGATTATCTATTGTATGGTCGTTCTTTTCTTTTACTTCATATTATAACAATTATGAAATAATTAATGAATTTTTGATATAAGTAAAAAATAAATATATATTTAGGGGCTCATTTTTTAGTTTCGCACCGGGCCCCTAAAATCAACGGACCGGCCCTGAACATACCTCGCGATTTAATCCATCAATGATATTATTCGGATTAAACATATTGAATTATGCATTGTTGGTTGTGTGTCACATAAAGATTTTGAATTATATGTTGTTGAATTGTATGTCGAAAAAGATTTTTGTACACATCATTCCCATATATTCCAATATTACATTTATAGTCTTTTTATTCGGAGCTTACTTTTGATTTCATTTTTATGACATTATTGAATTTCGTAACATTGAATTGTGTGTTAGATAAGGATTCTGAAATATATTTGGTTAATTGTGTGTCAAATAAGGTTTTTCTATGTACCCATTACTATATATTCAAGTATTATATATTTATAGTCGAGCTTACTTTTGATTTGATTTTTTTTAAAAACATTATTTATATATTTTTTATGATCCGATTTTAAAACATATATAACTAATATTTAAAATTCGATACTTGGGTTTGAAGTTATACTATATCTGATACAGGCTCGTTCCAAATATATTTTGGGCCCAGGGCGAGTGGGAAAAATGGACCCCTAAAATACAAATTTTTCATTAATTTTTTTTATAATAACTCAATAATTGAAAGAAAATTATATGTACTATCTTTTAAACATAAACACTTTCCATAAAAAAAATTGGATCCTAAGATGGACCTGGATGGTCGCTCCTATCGCCCACCCTTTAGAACGGGCCTGATCTGATAGTTTTTTTAATCAACATTTAATGAAACTGATGCAATAATAATTTAACAATAAAAAGGATTAAAAGTGAAAAACTAATGAAAAACCCCTTGTATGTTACACTTTATCTAACATGATAAAAATACAAGGTTTTATGTTATTAGTCAGTTTTATTAATGTATTATATCTAACATGTAAATATTAACTTTTTTTTTTAATATTTGTTGTGCAATTGGAAGAGAATGAGAAAGATGTTCTCTTCTAGTCTTGACAACCATGAATCTTTCTCGTACAAAATTCAAATAACACAACACAATCCACATAACTTCATTAATTTAAAAAGGAAATGCTACCAAAACACAAATCAAATCCTTTCATATCATTGAAAACCACAAGTTTTCAAAGTTCATAACATCAAATACCCTATTTCTTTCTCAACTCTACCAACATCAATCAATCATTGCAACTTCACAAACTCATTTCTCAAACCTATTATACTAACAGTAACAATAACAGTAACAGTAACACAACACAGATACTGATATTGATACACAAACGAATCGCTAATACCCTTTTCTTGCAGTTCTTCTAACTGTAATAGTTTTCTTTTCCACAGTTCCTTCCATCGATCTATCAAAACTCATACCCAAAGGCGGTTTCTTATTCTCTTTGCAACTACTTCTCAATGAATACCTCATTGTGGACCCCACTTCTTTCTTCATTGTGGACCCCACTTCTTTCCTATCCACCAATGGGGTTATCATCTTCCTTCCACTCTCAAATTTCTTCACATCTGTTTTCTTTGCTGACTCATTCCTAACCCCAAGATACTGTTTACACGGGGTATTTTTCTCTACCTCAGATTCCCCTCTTTTTCTTTTTAGCCTTTCGTTTCTTCTTGCAGAATACTCTTCATACAACTTTCCCCTTTCAAATAAAGGACTTTCATGATAAGCAACATTTGAAACTTGATTTGTGTCAGTGGACCCTCTTAGATTTTCTTGAACCATTTTTGTTAGAGCTTTTAATTCAGAAGAAATTGTGTGGTATTCTGGGCGTAGTTCAGGTTCTTCTGTTTTGATCGATTGTTTGGGCACACGGGATTTTGTTGAAAAACCTACAGAATCAAGAAAAGATACAAACTTTAGTTTCCAAATACATTAAAGATTGTGGTTTTAAAGTAATAATCTTATTGATCGAAATCAATTAGCATCATGAATCAGTGATGTATAAAGAGGTGGTTTTATAGTATTAAAAGTTAAAATATTGCCATTTTGATGGGTCGGAGGGAGTAGAATACAAATTAAAGTGTCTTTATTATTGCATAGGCCCATTTCTGCATTTTACGTAATACTTTCTTTCTCATGACTATAGATTTTTATACTGAAAACCGAGAAATCTCTAGCAATTAATCAATGCAGATGAACAAGTTTTAGTAATTCATGAACTTGTGAACAGATTTATTTTGTACTAAACAAAAGAATTCTTGGTATATGTTTCTTTATAAAAGGGAAGGAAAAGGTTCGCCTAGACATTTTCACAAACACTTGTAAGGGTTTTGTCACATAACCAATTTCACCTAGACATTTTCAGAATTCTTGGTATACATCTCTAATATCAATCAACCGATGTTTAACATAAAGAACATGAAAACGAACAGCTTTTCACCATTCATGAAGCTGTTAAAGGAATTTTTTTTATGCCAAAACAAATGAATTCTTGACAACTTTTTCTGTTTAAAAGAGAGACAAACGTTCACCTAGACAATTTTTTTGGGAAAGAAAACCTAGACAAATTTGTCACAATCACCTGGAAGGGATTCGTATTTCGTAATATAACAAACCTCGACCAAAAAACTGACGAATATGAGAAAGAATCTTGAATCAAGAACTGTGAATATATCTTTTATATTAACCAAACGAATTTATTTCTCTATAAAAGAGAGAAGTTCATCTGGACATTTTCAGAAAATCTAGATGGATTTCGTTCATTTCAAAAAACTAGAATCCTCTAACAACCAAACAATCAGTCCAACATAAAATTGATAAATGGAAGATATTTGCTGAAAAATACCTGATGGGGTTTGAAGATTATTTGCAGTTGACTGAAGAGGGCGGCGGGGACGAAGCCTCACCGGAGATCTTAACGCCAGCGGTGGTTTCCGATCTGACCGCATCACCTTTGACATGTTGAGAGACAGAGCTACTGAGGATAAAGATTTGGCCTTCGTTGTGTGATTATGCGGTTTGCAGTTTCAAAAATTTTGGAGTCTTTTAAGAGGGATGAAAAGGAGGAGCGTCTGACCTAACGGTCATATATCTTGATCCAACGGTCTAAAATATTCGATAACTTTATATTTTAATTTAGAACCTATATTACGTATTTGGTCCCTAGACTATCATTAATCTCCAGGTGTGATCCATTGAGTTTTCTTGGCAGCTTAAAGTATATCATAGTCCCATCTATAACGATTTAATTCTTGGTTTTATCGGCTTAGAGGAGTTTATTATGGGGAATGAGACAAAAACCCTATAATTTACAAGATTTTAACGTTTTACTCAATCAAAAATTTGTGTTCTGTATTTATACTCTAAACTTTAGAGGCTTATTTTGACAAAAGTGAATTTAATCCACTTCATTTTCCATTCATTAGACCTTGAGAAGACATAAACATCAACTCATATTAACTCTATACTAAAGGGGTATTGTTAGTAAGACGCCTTTGGACACTCAATTAACCATTTTTTAAAAAATCAACTTATAGTTAATTCTTATAATCAGTTTTTTCGGAAAATAATGCAATTTCAACCAATAAAAATATTTCAAAATTAAATTATAAAATGGGATGTCTTTTTAGCCAACCTCATACTAAAAATGTTGGATTTCTTAGGTAATGGAGTTTAATCATTACGAAATAGGGTTTAAGAAGAAACTAAAAGTTTTGAGTAATCCAAGTAAGAATATTTGATATTTTTAAGAAAAAAAAAGCATGGGAAGAAAAGTAACTTACAAAAACTTATTTTATTTGGTTTTGGTGCAATGATAGTTAGAGTTCATCAAATTTAGAAGAAATATAATTGCATTGCATGATTTGTAAGTGTTAGCAATTTCTTTCATCATATGGCGATTTCCACGACATATTTTTTTGGATTAAATATGCCATTTGCTGGATTAAATGAAGTAGACTTGGATTGGGATTGATAGCCATTTGTTGGATTAAATGAAGTAGACTTGGATTGGGATATATATATGTATCAGTCAAAGAAGAGTTCATTACGACATTCAACAAGTGTAAGGATATACTTTTGAACATTTTGCTGAACGGTGACAATTTTTTCAAAGCTTCTTCAATATGGTCGATGATTTTAAAGTTAAAATATATCATCGTGGTGATTGCCAAAGTAAAAAATGGGAGTGAAGTTAAGTATTAAATTCATGATCCTACAACTAATAGAACAAGATTAAGCCCATAGTTAATGGTATGTTTTAGTCCCCTATCCAACTCAAATTCTGCTTAAAAGACTATGTCGTGGTTTATGATCATTAACTATACTTTGAGACTCCGATAATACAAGATTTGTAGACAGATAGCATACTAGCACAACGTAGTCCTTTATATTTATTATTATATGAAAAAGCATTAGCTACAATTTATATCTTTTCTTAAGGTGTGTTGCAATTAGTTACATACATTTTTCCACATGTTGAGCACATGCAATGTGCTAAGCATATTTATGCCAAATTTAGGAAATCAAATTCTGGTTTTGTTAAAAAGCTCACAATCACAAATTTCCCAACATCTTCATTTCTTATATCATTTAAGGATAAAGAAACAGAAGGTTTGCAAGAACTTACAAAAGAACCTCACTACAAAAGCCCTAAACTACTCTCATAACAAAACACTCAAACCCTAAACTAAAAATACAATCAGAAGATGTAAGAACTAAGAACTACTCACCTGAAACAAATGATCAACAAGAAAAGAACAACAAATATACTGAAACACTAATGATCTAACAATGAGAGACCCTAAACATAGAGAAACCCTAATCGTAGAGAAAAGCTTCAAGTTGAGAGAAACCAGATGAGAGAATGATCGAGAATTGTGATAAGATACACATTCTCTTTTCTTTTATATGCCAACCACATAAAATGGATTCAACCCGAAGTCTTCTTGACCCATTTAAGATCTGCGTAAATTTCCTGTAAAATCACTTAAACCCAGAAGAATAACACTTGTACATATCACACCCTCTAGATTATAAATAAATAAATATGAGATTGTAATATTTAACCTTGTTATTTTCAACATCCCCCCTCAATCCAAATATTTATTTTTCATTTTTTTAAAACATCAACAAGACCCATTTTGTTAGATAGAAAATCATGTTGCTTTATAGGTAAAGATTTAGTAAGAATATCTGCAGTTTGTTCAGAGGAACAAATTTTAACCAAATTTATCACTCCATTAGAAATTTTTTCCCTAACAAAGTGGAGATCAATTTTAAAATGTTTTGTCCTCTCATGAAACACGGATTTAAAGCCAACTTAATAGTTGACTCATTATCACAAAAAACTGAAACTAGAATTAATTCCTTAATTTCTAACTCAAACAAAATATTTAAGACCCAAATTATTTCACATGTAACAGAACCAAGATCCCTATATTCAGCTTCAGTAGAAGATCTAGAAACAGTAGATTGTTTCTTACTCTTCCAGGATATCAAACAATTGTTAAAATAGACCAAATATCCAGACACTGACTTTCTTGTAGTCAAGCACTTAGCCCAGTCAGCATCTACAAACCCTTTAAGTTCAAAACTATCGGATTTTGTTATAGCTACTCCTTTTCTTGGACTATTCTTTAGATATCTTAAAAGTCTAAAAGCAACTTTTAGATGAGGCCTGTTAAGTCTATGCATGAATTGACTAAGAACTTGAATAACATAGGAAATATCGGGTCTAGTAACAGTTAAGTATATCAATTTTCCTATAAGTTTTTTGATACTCAGTTTTATTGTCTAATAAAGCGTTTTCTTTATCTTTTCCACCAAAATCTATTATAAAATTTGTTTCCAAAGGAGTACTTATAGGTTTACACCCAAGCATAACATATTCATGTAATAACTCTAAACAATATTTTCTTCAAGGTTCTAAAAGGCGTGAGGCATGGCGTGGCGGCAAGGCCAAGCCTCAAGTTGAACGAGTTATGGCGAGCCATGGCTTTTTTCAAGGCATGATGTAAGGCGGCGATTTTGTATTAATTTATAATTATATTACTGCATAAATATAAATTTATATCAAATATACCTAGGTTTAAAAGTGTTATATCAACAACTAATAACAGAAAGTTAATAAAAAAACACAATACTTGTATGTCCGATTAGAAAAGGTATAAAAAAGAGCAAAAAAACGTGTCTAAAACGAAAAAACACGCGCCATAACACGCCATAACGCGCCATGGTATGCCATATCACGCCTTGCCACGCGCCACGCCTAACAACAACGTTATGAAGCTTTTCGTAACGGCGACGCCGTGCCTCACGCCATGGCGCGCCTTTTAGAACACTGATTTTCTTTGATTTAAGCATAAACCATTATTAAACCTTACTACTTCAATTCCCAAAAAATACTTTAAAATTCCAAGATCTTTAATTAAAACCGAGTTTTCATGAAATTTTTAACTTTCTGTAATTCAAGTTCACAATTTCCAGTCAAAATAATGTCATCTACATATACAAGTAACACAGCCAAAGAACCTTCAAAATTTCTCACAAATAAGGAATAGTCACTTATACTTTGCTGAAAACCAAACAAAAATAAGGAAGAACAAAGTTTTTCATTCCACTTTCTAGGGGCTTGTTTTAACCCATATATTGATTTAGTAAGTTTACAAACCTTAGAATCACCAGTAGAATAGTATCCAGGAGATAGAGACATATAAACATCCTCAGTTAAATCACCATATAAAAAAGCATTATTAATATCAATAATTATGAACAGACAAAGAAATAACAATACGAACAGTCACAATTTTTGCAACTGGAGAAAAAGTTTCTTCAAAGTCTATTACTTCTCTTTGGTTATACCCTTTAGCTATCAAGTGAGCTTTATACCTTTCTACTTCACCACTAGATTTGTATTTAATTTTGAAAACCCACTTACAACCTAGTGGTTTTCTATTTTTAGGCAAATTAATAATTTCCCAAGTATTATTTCGATGAATAGCTTCCATCTCTTCATTCATTGCTTTAACCCAGTTTGGATTAGTTAAAGCTTCCTTATAATCTTTTGGTTCAACAGACTTTACAGGCATATGTGACTCACGTCTAGACCTAGAAGAACCTACAGACTGCTCAACAGAAGGGATTACGGGTAACTGACTACTTTCCTCAGACATATCAGAAGAAGAAGAAGGAACAAAACCAGCAGAAGGAGGCACAACTGCCTCGCCACTACGGTTGACAGTATCATTAGAATTAATATCATCCAGGTGAGTGGCTGCATCAGCACCATCCAACTGTGACTCTATTCTCAACTCACTAGGATTAATATAATCATTTAAGTATTCATTAGTATCAAAAAATCTGTTGGGTTATGAGCATTCTAACACTCCTAAGTGTACATGCAACCCTAAATACCTTGGATCTATGTTTTCTCTGATATACATACAAATATGAACATCCAAGGTATTATCCTAATCTAGCATACAAAATAATGGATATAACAAGATAGAATACATACCTCTTTGATAGTGCTTGTCTTCATGAAGCTTGAGTGCCTAGTGCCCCAAGTGTGACACCTCAAATGGTTCACACAACACCATAAGCACATGGAATAACTTAGAGAGAAATTAGAACACTTCATGAAATCGTCTAGCCCTCATACACATACATAATGTTAGTAACGATTTCTTGAGCCATGGGTTTCTTTTATATGGTGGCTGTTAGGGTTACACCATGTAACTCATGAATTTACCCATTCCTTATGCTCCATGGATTTTAACCTCCATGGAGTATCCATGGGTCACCCCATGGACTTAGTCCAACATAAGGAATCTTGGATCACAAGCCCACATATATAAGAATGAATGATTTACACAATCAACCCATATATTTAATTAGTCTCCTTTTGATCACTTAATTAATTCCAAATTAATTCTTGATCAATACTAATTAAATAACCTTATTAATATATTAGAACTTATAATATATTAACAAACCTTAAGTGTTATTTCTCTCATTTTAGTCTATCCAAGTGCATGATGCCATGCAACCCAAATGGACCATGCCGGGTCGGGTCAAGTTTTACCAATTATAGTTATGGACTTAGACATTAATCCAACAGTCTCCCACTTGGATAAGTCTAAAACTATTATTGCAAGTAAGACTTCAAAACCCGACTAGCAATCGTAGCTCTCAAAAGCTTCTGTCGAACTCTGATCTTGTAGATGAACTCTGACCTTTGTCAATGACTTGTCCATTAGATAAGGGATCATATATTCCTCCATTCTAGATATCATATGAACTGAGACATGGATTATAATCATTCTCTCTGTCCATTAGTTGTTTCCCGATTTCCGATTTATGACGACTGACTAATTGAACAAATCAAATCAGTCCTGGCCCGGCCGAGCACTTCCATTTGTCATCATCAAATCATCAAGGGGCCCACAGATATCGCTTTCATCCCGAAGGTAAAAGGAATGGATAAACTTCGACTCATATGGCTTGTTCTACTACTTGTTGAATCATACACAAAGACACATTTTATAACATCGAGTTACCAATGCATTTTCGTGCAATCAATGTACAACCAACTCATAGTAACAACTCATATCTCTAGGTTTGAAGAATATAAGATATTATCGTCTCATGATCACTCGTGATAAAAACCATGAAGTGATTTCAATGAGCGCGGGTTGAATCCAATACTCAGAACTTATGAGCACTCATGAGTGTTGTAGCCCTTTGTCCAACATCTTAGACCTCTACAAGCCAACCCATGATAGTCTTAATTCATATCTACTTCCAACATATGACCGACTGTGGATGGTTTGAATAACTTAGTCATTCCGGAAGAATAACCTAGTTTATTCGGGAAGTCAAAACATGCAAAATGAAACACAATAATAATTGAATCCAATATGGTATCAAAACCTATGAACATAAATAAAACACCTTTTATTTATCACCATATGATTACACATTATTCATTGTATATTGTTTCAGCTATCAACTTTATTCTTGAATTTAAAACAATAGTTGTCCCATGCTCCAAGCATGTACACTATGTTTTCTAAACACTAGTCATGCCATACACCAAGTATGCATAATATGTTTGTCTATGATCTTTATTTTGTGAACTAGATCAAATGAACATAACTTCAATGATTCTCTTTTCACACTCCCAAATCCTTACTGCAAATGCAAGAGTTCCAGATTCATGTCATTTACTGAAATCTGTTAGATTCTAAACTTATATGCATCGATCCTCTTGTAATGATTATGCACAAAGTCAGAAAGACTTAACAACAATCATTACAGAGCATTCCAACGGAGATCAAGTCCTTGGAACCATCCTTCTTGCATTAAGTTTCCTTAATCTTACACAGATTGAAAATTCTAACTTTGAAACATTTCCAGATTCCATTTCGACTATCACTTCTGAACAAGAGTTGCCTCCTTACAGATTATGTCAATATGGTCCTTCCAGAATTATCACTATACTTCCAATTGTCCTTGAGCAACCAATCTTTGGTAAACCTTAGATTGTCCTCGACAATTGTTTAATCCTTTTAGTCATATCCAGTTCTAAACCTTTTCCCTTCTTAATGCCCTAGACATTTGGAAAATTTTAGAAAGGATGAATATAGCACATGTAATCGATCCTATATCCGAAGCATATGGGACACGATTCATGATGTCTCACATAAAGACTAAACCAGTCTTTTGCTATAACATTTCCATTTCAATTTGCCAAGTTCTCATAATTCAGATTATGAAAAGGGATGCCGTAATCATAATCGAATTTAAGAACGCAAATAATGGACCCATATACAGAATTTCCTTATGTTGAGCCATTCCAACATGAAATTCATATATATCCTTGACTAAATGATTAAAACCTCACGATCTAAGCTTATAGATTTGAGATGAAGTATAATTTCCTCTCCCTTAATTATAGCAAAACAACTTTTTCCCAATTGAAACCTTTTGTTTTCTATAATTAACATTGCTAGCTTGCAATACTTATCGTAATTATCATGCTCCCACTAACATGATGATTATTAGCATAACACTTATGCTCCCACTAGCTTTGACATGTACTCAGAAATCATTGGACTTCTAGAAATCAATACTTTATTGACTTTCTTACCAAAGTTCAGATTTCTGATACTAGATTGTTTTGATAGAACTTTATCAAAATCATACACCTTCTCTTAGATAGCTCATGGGTGTGTCAAAACAATTTTAAGAACCATGAAAAGGGATGCCGTAATCATAGTCTTGATTGTTTTAACCTTTGCCATTTCTCACAAGTCCAAGTTAGTGTGCCGGTAAACCACACACGCTCCACTAACGACTTTGAGAATGAAAATATCCCAATTTCTATCTAGCTAAAATCTACTTAGTGGAAGTGTTTCCTCACCATCATTTTCATGAATCAGAGAGAAACCTTATGACACTTAGATTTATTGGTGTATGAGTTCCTATCCATGTGAATTGTCAGAACCATAGTCTCAAGACAAGGATAATGACAAATCCAAACTCATATGGGCTGAACTCAATCTTAATTTCTTGCCACCTGGCAGCTCAAGGGCCTACCATTGCTTCCAAGTTGTTGTGCAACACATTGAGAACTCTAAGAACTCATATGCAAAGCCAACTTTAACTAGAATGGGCACAGAATATGTCAACACGATAGGTTATAAACCTCAAGTCGTGTGCTAGTGAAGAACTTCAGGTTTCATTCTTGATTAGTTCTTGAGAATTTCAAGACCTTTAAGACTCCCACTGTCCTCTTGACCTATAAGACTTCCTTGTCAAACATCCAAGAGATAGTGTGGATTCTAATCAAGACAAACACTTCACACAATTGGCCTTAGTTGATCTTTGTTTTATCCAAAACATCACAACTTACCAATTTCAAATGTACAAGAGTAGAAAACTTTTACCCTTACATTTGATAAGTGTTTTAAACCTTCTTTAAGACATGTCACTCAAATTACAAACTTGGAGTATGACTCTAAGACTTGTATTGGAACGAAGTATGACTCATCTTCTTGATTTAACCATTTCAACAATTCAAGATCCCTTCTTCTTAGTCATAAGAATGCACTAAGACTTCCTTAGAGAACAAATTTTGATATGGTTTCTTAATCATTAAGATGATCACAAAGCTGATACTAAAGTACTCTCCCATCTTTTCAGATTTGAGAAACTTTTATCCTTTTGCCTAACTTGATTCTCCTTATTCGCTCTGCCATGCATTGGAAGCTTTTCCAATGTCTCAGAGTTACACTTAAGCTTGTAAGTATAATCATATTTACTGAGCTTTAGTAAACTATGACGAATAGCCTTACATCTTTTGTGGTGGACTTAATCAGTGCACATGACTATGTACTCGATCCCTTAGTCCATTACTTGACTCACACATCCATGTGAACAAGTAATTAGTCTTAATTTTTCCAATACTTGAAAGTTCTCATTCATCATGCTATACAACTTGCATGATTCCAAGTCCCGGTCTAATTGAGACTTGGGTGATGAGAATGTTTCCTTTATTTGATAAATTTAGACATTACCACAAATGAAAGAATCAATTTCATACTTCCACTCTTGCTATTAATGGAATCATATAAGCAACAATTTTTCCTCAAATGCCATTGTAAGGATATTTTAAAATAAATAAAATCAAAAATTTTCTTTTATTTTAAAACAATGCGGAAAACTTATCCTTACAATCCATATGAAAACTTGTTGCTATCTATTCCTAAGCAATACCTCATAACTCCTAAGAAGTAGCTCAAGAATCCGATCTTCAAACTACGCGATAGAAATCCATCTATGCGATCAGATTCAGCATATTCTTTCTTTAAGTTCCTTTACTTTTCTTTGATTCTTAAAACATCACCATGTGACCCAGTCACATCATGTATAAGGAATCTCAGAATAGAAACTTAACAGAGTTAGAGTAGTGGATTTTACCTGAAGTAGAGTCAATCTTATTGACTTTAACATCCTTAGGTAAATTAGGCAGCTTCGCAACTAATGACCCTTACTTTGGCAATATAAACATATGGACCCTTTGATAATGGTACACAGACTTAGCTTTTCTCTTTACCATCTGTTCAACCGAGTTGACTATGGCCGATCCCTTTCCATTTGGAAGAGAATGCTTTTTCTGTATTTCCAGTGTCACCATTGTCAATGTCCATAAAGTTTTAGGAAGTTGATCTTAACAATAGATAAGATCATTAAGGGTCTTGTCATAGTCTATTTCATAGGTGTCCCAAAGGAACTCACTATGTGACTTAGAAAGTGATTGAGCCACTAACTTTCTCAAGACTTTGACACCCAACTCTCCCTGCTTGTCAATATGTGACTACATCTCCAAGATGTGATCACACCTAGACCTTGCCTTGCCAATAGGGCTTGAGTGACCTTAAACTTTTCAAGAACTTGTGGGGTAGGGAGAATAATTGGAGGATGAGAAATAAGTATGATATCCATGGTACATCATCTTCATTAGGAATGCTCGTTTCAAGAGATTTGGGAAGATCGTAAATGTCTAAACCAGACATCTTTTGGGAGATATTCAAGATAGTTGATCTAAAGTCCTTAATATGACACCCAATATGAAATATTAAGGCTAGGACCCAACAAACTATTTTATAACTTAGAAGAGGTATGCCGTAATCCAAGCTATAAAACAATTTGAAGGTAGGTGAATGACGATTCACCAATTTCCACCAAGATAAACGAAATGTATTATTAGGTTTTAATTGGATTTGAAATTCCTAGATCTTTTGAGATTCATTGAACTGTTCAATGGCATGTTTCAATCTCGAGTGTGCCCTTCAGGTTTTGTGACTGGGATGTCGAGGATCACAAAACAAGGTGTGAAGTAACCATGCAAATTACTTGGTACCCTTAAGTGTTTACCCCTCAATCGATGTGCCGGTTAACCACACACGCTCCATCAATACTATGATAAACATTAAGTTACCCTTTGCCTACCTTGTTAAATACGAGTTAGTGTGCCGGTTAACCACACACGCTCCACTAACCGACTTAAACAAAGTGCAAAGTGTAATTTCATGGATTAACACCTTATTCACATTTTCCTAAGTAACTAAGATTGGGTATTATTAAGAGTTTAGTTACTTAGTATTTATCATTAATACTTTTAATGAAGGGAGAATTATAGTCATGTCAAACCCGTTCAGCTAACGACCCTCCACCAGTCAAGCAAGCGGTGGGTGAGAGTGGACACCCATTAAGTTGCCATTTTATAGGCAACAACCTTATACCCACCTTATAGACCGGCTTCGTGAATGAGGCGTACTAGCGGTAAGACCGACTTTACTCTTATTTTATAACTTATGGAATTAATCTTTTCTTTATTTTATAACTTATGGAATTAATTAAGGTTACATATTTTATTTATTTAATTTAATGAAGAGACTCTTGGTCTCCCATAACTTGAGGACAAATTATGGAGTTATAACTCCAATTAATTAGAACTAGACTCTTCATTTTTTGTAACCTTTGCCAACTTTATGAGTTTTATGAAACTTAAATGTGACTTTTCATATAACTTGAGGACAAGTTACAAAAACACATTTTAGAATCAACTCTTAGATTAATTTGGATTGAAAATAACTTTTTCACTCAACTTTTCTATTAATCTAAGCAACTCATAAGAACAAGATAATTCAAATCAAACTTTTTCATGTAATTAGTCTAACCTTTAAACTAATACAAAACATGAATCTATTGACAATTATCTTTGAAAATGGATTAGCATGAACATTACCTCATTAAAAACAAGTTTATAAGTTCAAAAACAACTTAGGGTAATGTTCCTAGTCCATTTCTAGCCAAAAAAACTCGAAAATATGCTGTCTGGGGTCCAACTCGTCGAGTGCATGAACACAACTCGGCGAGTTAGATGCATTTTGCCTTGGACTCGTCGAGTCCCTTCATGGACTCGGCGAGTCAGCTGGGCTGACAGCATCTAAACTAGATTTTTCAGCTTCTATTGCAGGTATAACAAGAAAACAAGCCTAGGCTCTGATACCACTGTTGGGTTATGAGCATTCTAACACTCCTAAGTGTACATGCAACCCTAAATACCTTGGATCTATGTTTTCTCTGATATACATACAAATATGAACATCCAAGGTATTATCCTAATCTAGCATACAAAATAATGGATATAACAAGATAGAATACATACCTCTTTGATAGTGCTTGTCTTCATGAAGCTTGAGTGCCTAGTGCCCCAAGTGTGACACCTCAAATGGTTCACACAACACCATAAGCACTTGGAATAACTTAGAGAGAAATTAGAACACTTCATGAAATCGTCTAGCCCTCATACACATACATAATGTTAGTAACGATTTCTTGAGCCATGGGTTTCTTTTATATGGTGGCTGTTAGGGTTACACCATGTAACTCATGACTTTACCCATTCCTTATGCTCCATGGATTTTAACCTCCATGGAGTATCCATGGGTCACCCCATGGACTTAGTCCAACATAAGGAATCTTGGATCACAAGCCCACATATATAAGAATGAATGATTTACACAATCAACCCATATATTTAATTAGTCTCCTTTTGATCACTTAATTAATTCCAAATTAATTCTTGATCAATACTAATTAAATAACCTTATTAATATATTAGAACTTATAATATATTAACAAACCTTAAGTGTTATTTCTCTCATTTTAGTCTATCCAAGTGCATGATGCCATGCAACCCAAATGGACCATGCTGGGTCGGGTCAAGTTTTGCCAATTATAGTTATGGACTTAGACATTAATCCAACAAAATCATCATAGGAAAATGGATCACTAGGGCCAAAATTATGTAAAGTTTTGTCAACATTTGTGGACTTTAATTTGTAAGGAAACACAAACTCATAAAATTTCACATCCCTGGACATAAAAGAAGTGTTAGTATCCAGACTAAGAAGTTTATAAGCCTTTTTATCAGATGAATATCCTAATAATATACATTTTTCAGCACGCTCGGAAAACTTATCATTAATATTTTGTTTGACAGCAAAGCAAAGGCAACCAAAAATTCTCAGATGATCAAAATTTGGGGCCTTTTTAAAAACAAGTTCATAGGGATAAGAGCTATTTAAAACTGAAGTAGGCATTCTATTTATCAAAAACATTGAGGTTAAAACAGCATCTGCCCAAAACCTTACAGGAACTGCTGATTGAAACAAAAGAGATCGTGCAACATTAAGAATGTGCCTGTGCTTTCTTTCCACAACCCCATTTTGTCATGGAGTATAAGCACAGGAAGTCTGATGAATGATACCTCGTTCTATACAAAAATATCTCATTTGATTATTAACAAATTCAATATCATTATCAGAGCGCACAACCATAATATTAACACTAAATTGATTTAATAAAATATTCACAAAAGACTTAAAACAATCAAAAACTTCACTTTTAGACTTTAAGAGAAAAAACCAAGTAGCCCTAGTAAAATCATCCACAATAGTCAGAAAATACTTAAACCCTTCTACAGAAGCAAGTCTATAGGGACCCCAAATATCTAGATGAATTAATTCACCTAACTGAGTTGAACTATGTTGACTAAGAGAAAAGGACTCTCTAGTCTGTTTAGCTCTATGACACACATCACAAGAGGGAAGAGATTCATTTCCTAAATTCAATTTATCTTTTAAGGAGTTTAAGGCTTGGTCAGCAAGATGACCAAGTCTGTTATGCCAAGTTAACTTTGAAACACAACATTTAGAATTATTTAGACTAACTGAATTACCTGAGGGAACATGATCTAGATAATATAGTCCCCCCATACTCTTTACCATTCTCCACCATTTTCTTTGATATTGAATCCTGAATTTTACAATTATGTTCAGAAAAAGTAACCTCACATCCATTATCCTTACACAGTTTATGTACAGACAAAAGATTAACATTAAAATCTGGCACAACAAAAACATCAAATAAAGTAATATTAGAGGATAAGTGAATATTCCCAATCTTATTTATTGATGCAGAAGAACCATAGGATGTTTTACAAGAATATTAAGTTTAGACACATCCACAGTGTCTTGGAGTTGTGACTCTGAGGCAATCATATGTTGATTTGCCCCAGAATCAACAATCCAACTTTGAGAATTATGTGAACTAACAAAGGAATTAAAACAATATGTTGATGTACATACCATATTTGCATCAAAAGATACATCCTCACTAGCAGAGTTCTCATTTATGAGACGAAGAAATTTAGAATATTGTTCACTTGTGAGATAGTGACATTCACTACTAGGAACAGAATCAGAGGAAACTACAGAATTGTTGGTTGGAACAATAGAAGAAGAATTCACAGAAAAAGACTTATTTTGATTATTATTATTGTCATTCTTTGGTTTAAAATCTTTTGGATAACCAATCAATTTATAACATCTTTCTATGGTGTGACCCTTAAGATTACAATGCTTACACTGTAACCCTTGATTTCTAAACCTATTTTGACCTTGACCCCTTTTTGAATCAGTAACCTTACTATTAAAAACAGACACTTGAGGTTTTGAAGAAGAAACATAACTCAGAGAACCATTCTTTTGAAGAGACTCCTCTCTAGAAAGAATTGAAAGAGCTGTTTTAACATTAGGTAAAGGTTCCACTAAGAGAATGTGACTTTTAACTTGATTATACACATCATCTACACCACTCAAAAATTGCATTAATTTCATCATTTTAGAATGATCATTAAGTTTAGTAGCAGCCTCACATACACATTCAATTAAACTAGTCAAACCATCAAATTCTTTCCATAAAGAGTCAAGTTTATTATAATAGTCTGAAAGAGAAGAACCATTTTGTTTTAAGGTATTTATTTGTTGATGGATATTAAAAATTACAGAACCATCAGCCTTATTATAAGTTTCAAACAATTCATCCCAAATACTTTTAGCATTATCAGAATAAACATGACTAGCATATATAGTTTCAGATATTGATCCTAGCAATCAATTACACACAACAACATTTACACGTTCCCATTTAGAACTTTTAGTGTCATTAGTTTTTTCACGAGTTATAGTTCCATTTGCAAAACCCAATTTATTCCTGACCTTAAGGCCCCTAGTCATAGCACTACACCATACTCGAAAGTTTTCATTACCAGTCAATTTAATTGTTATTATAGAAGTAAATGCATTATCAAACGGATGAATGTACAATGGGTCATCAAAATCAACAGGAACATCTTTAGGAGTACCAATCCATTCAGATGTTTCACCAACCATGATTAGTCACAAAAGACACATAAGAAGCAAGCAACAGAGAATGAAAACAACAAGAAAACTTAAAAGAAAAAAGACACATGTGTTGACTTAAAGTCCGGATAATCACCACTGTTTGTCGGGGTCCAAGACAATCAACACATAGTCTAAATCATAAAAAAACAAATGAATCAAAGACAGCAAACAATCAAACAAGTACCAATCAAAGAAAGCAACAAGTACAGACTATATCAACGTCCAGATGGTCACCAAATTTGTTTAGGCCCAAGACAGTTAATACATAACAAATCACGTAACCAAATAAGCACACAAATATGTCACTGATGTACTCAAGACATTAGGACTCCCACATCTAACTACAAAAAAGTTGAGAAGGGAACAAGAAATCGCTCATAGTGGTCCTAAGCAGAATTCGCAAGGCAGAAGACCGCTCACCTCCCCTAGGGTTGTTCTCTGCCAAAGTTATTTCAGACACTTGTCCATTCCCTGACAGAGAACTTGAACCTTTTGCAGGGATTAAGTGAGCAGACCAAACGAAGAGAAGCTTTTCTCCAAGATTAAACCACAGATCCTCAAGAGTTGAACAATATCATCAAATTGCAAAAGACATAACAACTTTGCAGTAATTTGTTTCTTAACAAAAAAAAACGATGTAATCAACAAAGAAACGATCAGAAGACGATCGGACTACAACGATCGGACCCAAAGACACACGAAAAGAAAAAAAAAACCCAGATAAGGATGAGAGCAAGACGAACCTGTACGAAATCATCTTCAAATTACCAAGCTCTTCAACAGATACTACACCGTAGCTCTGATACCATGTTAAAAAGCTCACAATTACAAATTTCCCAACATCTTCATTTCTTATATCATTTAAGGATAAAGAAATAGAAGGTTTGTAAGAACTTACAAAAGAACCTCACTACAAAAGTCCTAAACTACTCTCATAACAAAACACTCAAACCCTAAACTAAAAATACAATCAGAAGATGTAAGAACTAAGAACTACTCACCTTAAACAAATGATCAATAAGAAAAGAACAACATATATACTGAAACACTAACGATCTAACAATGAGAGACCCTAAACATAGAGAAACCCTAATCGTAGAGAAAAGCTTCAAGTTGAGAGAAACCAGATGAGAGAATGATCGAGAATTATGATCAGATACACACTCTTTCTCTTCTTTTATATGCCAACCACGTAAAATGGATTCAACCTAGATTCAACCCGAAGTCTTCTTGACCCATTTAAGATCCGCGTGAATTTCCTGTAAAATCACTTAAACCCAGAAGAATAACACTTGTACATATCACACCCTTTAGATTATAAATAAATAAATATGAGATTGTAATATTTAACCTTGTTATTTTCAACAGGTTTGGATTTCAAGAAATTTTTTTTGGGAATCTTCCATGAGTTATGTAGAAGGTGATTTCAAAAGAGAGATAGAAGTAATAAGCAAGTTAAGCCAAATATGACTATCATATGTCTAACAGACCTAAGACTTGGTGTAGAGCATTTTTGTTTTTGTAGGATATGCATGTGAACCTATGAGAATGGGTAGCTAAATGCTTTAATTGTATTGATTTTGATGCACTAAAAAACCCATTATTTACAATGCTTGAGGAAATGTGTATATATGTAATATGTCTGAAAAAAATGGAATTCCAATGTTTGTCCAACTATATTAAAGAAGATGAGAGTATTCAAGGGATTCTCTACTGAAATTGTTGTGTAAATACTTTCATAATGTGTATGACGTGGATACATTTTGAAATAATATGTTTTCTTTGAAATTTCTAAGGATGATCGTAGTTGATGATGCATCCTGAAAAGAATATACTTATAGATCCACAACTCAACATTATTTACTACAACAACAATATAAATAAAAATAAGTATGGTTGTTGATGCATTATCTATTTATGTAAATACTTTCAGAATGAGCATGTGAAACACCTTGCTACATATAGTTTTGAAAATCGTCATAAAATCATTGAATTTGTATAAAAAATATTTTTTTTTATCTAAATGTATATGAAAAATACGGTACCAATTTGTTTTAAAGGCAGACTAAATAATAGTCTTTACATGTCTACTACATAAAATCAAAACATAAATATAAATAACGCAAGAAACGAGTTCCCTACAAATAACAAAATAACATTGAAACTAGAGTAATTTTTCCAAGGAGATGTTAAGTATAATTATGATTTAGGAGACTTGTTAATAGAAAAAAGTGAATGTGTATGTTTTTGCTTTTTGTAATGTACATGCATGTTGGAAGCATCCAATCAACCATTCATGCATGAAAGGTTTATTGCATTTAATGTAAGCATTCATTCACCCAGTCCATAAAAGTCCTATAGTCACAACTCTCTAACTCTCTATTTTGAGTTCATTCCATAAATCGCGTATTTTTTTTTACTTTTAGTGATGTCATAAATTCTTCATTTGGTTTGTAAAGGCCCCATGAAAATTTCCATCACCAAATCATTTTGACTCAAAAAAGTAAAATGTAACACCCATACTTTTCAAGCCCAAAATCTACTGTGATTGTACAATATTGTGGTAATAAATCACAGTACAAATAAGGTCTTACAAAAACCTTTCCAAATCTTATCAAAGTTTATAAACATTTGATGTTACACTATAATATTAACAACCAAAGTGAAAGAGATGATTATACAACCTTCTTTAAGTCTATCACAGTCATTCACCGACAATGCACTTTATGCTTCAACTTTCATACTAAATCCATAGCTACCAAGGTTCATCTACACTATACTAAATCCATAGCTACCATCGTATTATTATAAGGCACTAAATCTATAGCTGCCAGGGTCAATACGTGTCAAGTAAGGGTTAGGGTATCATCGCATGAATACGTAGTTAGAAGATCTCCTGAACTCGTAATTCATAGTAAGGGGTTAGAGTATCATCGCATGAATACATAGTTACAACATCGCCTGAACTCATAATTCATCACCTACAGGTTATGAGCCCGTTGGTGTTTCCACATGACTGTCTAGAATAGTCAATGGTCGCCATCTATACTCTGGTAGATGACTACATCGCCACATCGTCGGTCGAGGATATGGTACCTCCTATCATCTCACATCACCTATTTCTCATCACCTACCTATCATCACCTTTCTATCATCACCTATCTCTCTTCACCTAACTCATCTTTCATCACTCACCAACTATTTCATTTACCCATGTTCTACCCAACATATTTATAGATATAAATTACATATATAGTTTAAATCATTTGAAAACCTGTATAAAACAATCATTCAACAACCATCTCAAGTAAACAAACAACGTATAAACGCATAGCACGTATTTCATAGCAAATACTTCATATCTATGCGGCAGAAGAAAGTAACTACACACTCACTTGATTATACGATGCTCGGACAACACTATGGCTCTTCGAGTAGAAATTCTCCGATGAAACTGGGATATCTTCACACACCGGGCTTCTCGTGGGCAGAGCTTTGGCTCGACAACTCTGTTTTTTGGGATCTTCAGAGCGTCAGGACTCACTTTGGGTATTGGGATGATATCGGGGCTTTGGGGGTACTTTAAGAGGGCTAGAAAGGGTATCGGGAGTGAGAGAGGTTGAGAAATTAGCAACCAAAACCGGCTGCCTTCGATTTCTATTTATAGGACTGATTTTTCGATTTTCACGTCGTGAACCTTTATTTCACATCGTGGGCTTGGTCAGACATAGGTCATTGCATTTTTCATCTGTCCACTTGATCCGTCAGGCTCAAGAAGGCTCCAGAAGTCAGTTCACGTCGTGAATACTGTTTTCACGTCGTGGTCTCTGACATAACTTTGGGGTTCGCGCCCCGAACGTCAGAAATTCATAAAATTTTGCATACGAGCTTCGTTTTCGAATTTCTTTATATCCACGCATAGATGAGATTATGCTCTACAACTCTTGTTTAGACTCCATCGGCTAATTTTGACTTTAATTTTTATTATATATATTTTTAGTAGGCCGGGACAAAAAAACTCCGTTATAAACTTATAACTTCTTCATCTGACGCCCATTGTCGTTTGTCTTTTTATCGTTGAACTACTATCGATGAGATCTTCGATTCTCGTTTAGATTGTTCCGGCTAAAAATCTCTTCATCGTAAATTCACTATTTACGTCGCGATGTGTCGTGCCGATTCTATCGCGAAACTTCAACGGGTCATAACTTCTTCATTATAACTCGGATTTCAGCGTTCTTTATATGTACAAAACCCTTGTAACATATACTAAAATTTAGTTAAGATTACTCCTTCTAAATAACCTTCCATAAAAAAAGTCACTTTTGATGCTTATCTTCTCTAAATTGACTAGCCCGGATCTATGGGAGTTACAATTATCTCCCCCTTAGGTTGATTACGTCCCGAAATCATCAATGAAAATAGGGCTTGTATAATGATTCCATACGTTATCTTTTCATCCTAAGTAATAATCGTGATGGTAAATCTTGCACCAGTTCTTCATGCTATGTTAGACTTTCATTCATAACCTCCGAGTTACAAAATATATCCTTATTGAGGACTCCTTCTTCTTCTTAGGATAAGTACTTTCCTTTATCTATTGTAACAGATCGATGGGTCATGTTCTAATGACCTTTCATTGTATGATGTAACGCTTAGACTCAAGTCTCTTAGAGTCAAATTCCAGAATGGAATATACTTTCCTTCATAATCTAATAAAATATGATCACATTTTAGCATGTAGCATTTCTAGCTACTAACTTCTTTAACAAGGAGCGCGATACAATTGATATGAACACTAGGGTCGGAATAACAATTACCTCATTAGTCATTACCGAAACAATGGTAACGACATACTTGAATAAAAACGAAATCAATCACTAGCTTCTTGATAACCTTGTGACTTTCCCTGATCCAAGCTTGAGTCATGTGCTTCAAGTAGTATAGATCTCTACTACTATTCACACCTACTCATACTCGTCCTAAGTATTGTCTCGCAGTCCCCAAGTCCTAAAATCACAAAAAAATTTAACACATACGAATGTGTCCAATTAATCATACTAATTTTCCTAGACTCTACTAGGACTTCTTCCATGCATATCTTCAATCATCAATTCTAATTCAAATCGGTTGGTGATGGAAATTCCAGATGATGGGACAACTTCAAGAATTACACCAATCGTTCCATCATCCTGCCAATCGAAGGTGTACTTCAGACGTACTGTACTCCTTTAAACGTACTATTATTTTATCAGACATAAACTAAAGGCAAGAGACCACCTTTGATATATTCTGATAGGTGTCATTCAATACATCAGATAACAAAACCAGTGTTTATATTAATTCCTGAAACTATTACACAAAAGTTCAAGTTCACCCTATACTATGCTTTTAATAGGCTACACCATAAGTTACTATTCACATTGTTACTTCATAATTTGATCTTTGGATATGAAATCCTTATTCCTGATTCCTAGCGTTATTGTCTGCTTCGTCGAGGATCATGTGGAATGCCCTTAGCTTTGGTGGTGTCTCTAGCCTTGCTGCCCTATTTTTCCTTGGGTAGTCTCTACACATGTGCCCCTTGCCTCCGCATCCGTAGCATACCTTATCATTATGTGTACAATTCATGGAATAGTGGTCGATCCTTCCATATTTGTAACAAGATACTTCTTCGTTGCGTGTTCCAAAGTGCTTCTTCCTGCACTTTTCACACCACTTGGCTCCATACCTCTGGTTATCCAGGTTAGACTTTGCGAACTTTCCATTACCATCAGGTCTTGAGGATCCTTCAAGCTTCCTCTTCTCACCAACTTCAGATTTCTCCAGACCCTTTTCCCTTATTTGGGTCTCCACATTCTTGGCTGCCTAGATGGCGGCTTTCAAAGTGGTTGCTTGCATTGGACCAAAGTCCGCTGGTAATCCATTGGCAAACTTGTTGACCTTGGAAAGTTCCGTTGGAAGTAGGTAGGGAACAAGCTTCATCTTCTCCGTAAAACTAGTAGCGTACTCGGTGACGCTCAATCTTCCCTTCTTCAGATCCTAGAACTCATTGTTGATTTCCAGAAGATCCTGCTCAGATCAGTATTGCATCATTAGTTGCACTACAAAATCTTCCCAAGATATCTTGCTAGCTTCTCCATTTGGCATCGAACTCGCTAGTAGCTTCCACCAGTTCAGCACTCCGAACTTTAACAGAGGAATCGCGAGAGCGGTTTTCTGTCTGTTGCTACACTCGCAACTCTCAAACATTGTCTCCATCTCGGAGATCTAGTCCATAACTTCCATTGGTGTCGGGATTCCAGATAGACACGACGATTTGGATGCCATGAAATCCTTATACTTGCACCCATGTCCGTCATTTCCTCCATCCTGGTTGTTCTGTCGAACTAACGGTGGGTCGGCTTGACCAATAATCCCACTTAAGTTTCCTCCTTCTGACTGCCCTCCATTCACTTCGGGCTCTTCAACTTGTATTGAAAGTTCTTCCCGATTCTGCCGAAGTAGACGTCTAGTTTCTTCCATCTGACGATCCAACATTGTTTGAATCATCAATTGTACTCCAACCATTGTCATCGGCTCAGGTGGTGCTACTACAACAACTACTTGCACAAGCACAAGTGGTTGATTCCTGTTTTCAGTCATGTTTCCAGCTTCACTCCTGGTTCTTTCCATTTTTGATCTATACACCGAATATGGTGATTTTAGATCCTTATTCACGATAGATATTCAAATCATCCTTATCACTCTGAAATGTTTGCATGCTAGTTCTAATACCATAGTCGTATGCTTAGAATCCTAAACACATAAGGTTTCCAGATCTGATCGGCAACCGACCATAGATCCGAACAAACAATTCCATATATGGCAACATATAGCCTTTAACACATAAAAGCATTTTAGGCATCTTTCCTAAAATATACCAGTGTTCGTGTCTAAAATATGATAGACACTCATCTCACAAACATCACTTAGCATTCTAAGTTTAAATCTAGAAATCCTACAAATTCCTAGTTCGCTTAAACTAATGCTCTGATACCAACTGTGACAACCCCTTTTTCACGGCTAGAAAAGACTGATTTGTTTATGCTTTGTTTTAAAATCAGTGTAATCGTTTAAATAAAACGGATGTGGAATTTGTTCCCAAAACAAAATGTGATAAGAATTTATCAAATCATTTCTTTAAAGAAATGTATTTTCATTAAATAACAAAATATCGGGATGTCATGTTCCGATACAGACGAAAAGCATAAACAATATATAATAGACCTTACAACAGTTATTTATAACTACTGGTCTATAATCCAAAATCTCTCATCATGTCAACCAACTTATGCTCTTGTGTCACTACCTGTGATACAAAGAAAACTGAGTGGGTCAGGCTTGGGATCCTGGTGAGCATATAGGGTTATCAACCAACAATATTATAATTATTATATTCGATCATCAAACAATCAACCCAATTACCCATCCTCATTATCTTCTTTATTTCTTAAGTTTTTACCCTAAGAATCAACTGTCATTTATTCATTCGTTCTTAAGGATTTTCCTAAGGAATTGGCACAAAGTCCATTGTTTCCCGAGGTTCCTATAACAAACACTAAATCCATAGCTGCCAAGGTTCATCTATACAGTACTAAATCCATAGCTACCAAGGTTCATATACACTGTACTAAATCCATAGCTACCATCGTATTATTATAAGGCACTAAATCCATAGCTTCCAGGGTCAATATGTGTCGAGTAAGGGTTAGGGTATCATCACATGAATACGTAGTTAAAACATCGGCTGAACTTGTAATTCATACTAAGGGGTTAGAGTATCATCGCATGAATACATAGTTACAACATTGCCTGGACTCGTAATTCATCACCTACAGGTTATGAGCCTACTGTTGTTTCCACGTGACTGTCTAGAATAGTCAATGGTCACCATCTATACTCTGGTAGATGACTACATCGCCACATCGTCGGTCGAGGATATGGTACCTCCTCTCATCTCACATCACCTATTTATCATCACCTTTTTATCATCACGAATCTCTCATCACCTAACTCATCTTTCATCTCACACCAACTATTTCATCTACCCATGTTCTACCCAACATATTTGTAGATATAAATTACATATATAGTTTAAATCATTTGAAAACATGTATAAAACATTCATTCAACAACCATCTTAAGTAAACAAACAACGTATAAACACATAGCACATATTTCATAGCAAATACTTAATATCTATACGGTAGAAGAAAGTAACTACACATTCACTTGATTAGACGATGCTCGGGTAACACTACGACTCTTCGAGTAGAAATTCTCCGATGAAACCGGGATATTTTCACACACCGGAGTTCTCGCAGGCAGAGCTTCGGCTCGACAAGTCTATTTCTGGGGATCTTCGGAGCGTTGGGACTCGCTTTGGGTATCAGGATGATATTGGGGCTTCGGGGGTACTTTAAGAGTGCTAGAGAGGGGTATCAGGAATGAGAGAGGTTGAGAAATGAGCAACCAAATGTAACGCCCCGTTCCTGGTACGTATTTATTTTAATTAAATGTTCTTTTAGGAAGAGCTACTCGGCGAGTTGTAGCCCTAACTCGCCAAGTAGATTTCGAGTGGATGCGGACTTTAAGTGATCTACTCGACGAGTCCACGCCTGGACTCGGCGAGTAGGCCAATCAGGAGGAGACCTTAATCCATAGGGTTTGCACCCTATTTAAACGCCTTTTGTAACGACCCAAAACACGACCCAAAATTTTTGTTTAATAATTACTAAAAACATCATGTCAATATCATAAAATAAAACTCGTACGTCAATATCTTAAAACCATAGGAAAGTATTACGAGAAAACTGTATCAAGACTGTATCAAATCATATCTATGACAAGCTAAAAAAATTCCCAGGATAAGCTGAAGCTGCGGTGTGTGCGATGTCATCAACCCGAGCTCTTACCTTTACATGCGGAAGTACCTGAAACCAAATTGAAACTGTAAGCACAAAGCTTAGTGAGCTCCCCCAAGCTACCAGATACCATACAACAACATATAAACACATATTGGGCCTTGTCCACTGCATCGGATCGAAGTCTGGAAACTGCATCGGACCGAAGTCCGGAACTGACTGGGACCTTGTCCCCTGCATCGGACCGAAGTCCGGAACTAACTGCATTGGACCAAACTTCGTAACTGACTGCGACCTTGTCCCCTGCATTGGACCGAAGTCCGGAACTAACTACATCGGACCGAAGTCCAGAAACTAACTGAGCATAGCATAACATAAACATATCAACTATAATGAACACATAAACTGCATACTGCATCGGGCCGTTACCCGAAACACGTAACACATAAATCCTGTGTGAGCCACGAAGGCATCAAAAATACTGACTACTACATCAGACCGAAGTCTGGAAACTACTGCTAGCTAAACGGGCCGGCATTGTGGCCTTAGACACGTTCCTAGTGGAAGGAAACTCACCTCGTACACTGGCTGCTAAATGAACTGCTCTGGAAACCGACGACTGTTGCTCCGGTAGCTTCCCGGCTACAAATTCCATAAATACACTCAATCAGTTACTGATAACTGTATTGAAGTTAAAATGACTATTTTACCCCTGGTCAAAGTCAACCTCCTGGTCAAAGTCAACCTCCAGTTGACCGGACTCACCGAGTCTAAGGAACTACTCGCCGAGTTCTGTCGAGCAGATTCCCTACAACTACATTCGAATCCGCTCTATGGTTCCTAACTCGCAGATCTGAAATCTTAGAACTATCTAAACACATAAAGTTGCTAACTTTACGTGTAACTACGAAGGAATGAAGCCATCCTACTCAAACACAACTTTACTTGGGAAAACTCATCCGACTCGCCGAGTGGCTCATACAACTCATCGAGTTCTATGGCAAACTTCATCGGACTCGCCGAGTTGGTCTTCTAACTCATCGAGTCGATAGTTAACTTCATATAACTCGCTGAGTCGTCCTGTGGACTTGTCGAGTTCATTCAGCCCTTTTTCCATACAGGTCCGATCTGAGCCATGCAGCTGCTACAAATCATGGATCTAGACTTCTAGGTCATGTTTTTCACATAAAGTTGCTAACTTTACGTGCATGCATGTCTTTAAAGGCTTCATATGACCAAAATAAGCTCTTAATGAGGTTCTAGGCTCAATGGGGACTTTAATCACAACCACAACCAAAACTTTATACTTCTAGCATGCCATGAGTGTCCAGATCTGAGGTATAACCCGGCCACAAGGCCTAATCACAAGGGAATTTGGGGTTTTTGGGGTTTAGGAACCACAATTTAGGAACAACATAGATCTATATGATCAATAAGAAAGGTATAGAATTTAATACTAGAAAAAATGGCCAATAGAGTGTGTATTCTGAATCTACTTCCTCTTCCTTGAAATCTCCAACTTTCTCCTTCTCCTTCTTACTCCAAAGATGCCTTTACAAGCAATAAACACACACACAAACACACACACACACACACACACACACACTAAGAAACGGCTAGGGTTTGATAAGGAATGCTCTGAGGGTGATGGAGGCCGAAATGGGGGCTATAAGGACGTTTAAATAGGTTGCAAACCCTAAGAATTAGGGTCTCCTCCTGATTGGCCTACTTAACGAGTCCATGCGTGGATTCGCCGAGTAGATCACTTAGAACCCGTATCCAACTCGACATCTAATCGGCGAGTTAGGGCCACAACTCGCCGAGTAGCTCTTTATAAAAGAGCATTTAATCAAAATAAATATGTACCAGGAACGGGGCGTTACAATTCTCCCCCACTTATCTTAGACTTCATCCTTGAAGTCTGTTGACTCCGAAAACAACTCTGGGTAGTGCTCCCTCATCTCCTCCTCCGCCTCCCATGTCCACTCGGAACCCTTCCGGTGCTGCCACTGCACCTTCACCAACTGAACCACCTTGTTCCTCAAGGTCTTCGTCTTCCGATCTATGATCTCTATGGGTTTCTCAATATAATTCAGGCTGCTATCAACCTGAATGTCCTCCATGGGTACAACTGCTGACTCGTCCACCAAACACTTTCTCAACTGAGAAACATGGAAAGTGTTGTGGATCTGACCGAGCTCTACCGGGAGAGCCAACCGATAAGCAACCCGTCCCACCCGGGCCAAAACCCTAAAAGCATCGATGAAACTGGGGCCCAACTTGCCCCTCTTCCAAAACCTGATAACACCCTTCCAGGGTGATACCTTCAGGAGGATCGTATCGCCCGCCTGGAACTCCAAGTCTGAATGCCTCCTATCGGCGTAAGTCTTCTATCGACTCTGCGTAGTCTGCAGTCTGCTACGAACCTGCTAGATTAGCTTTGTTGTCTTGAGCACCACTTCGGTGCTCCCAATGACCCGCTGACCGACCTCTCCCTAACAAATCGGGGTCCTGCACTTCCTCCCATAAAGCATCTCAAAAGGAGGTCGATCAATACTCGCATGGTAACTGATGTTATACGAAAATTCCGCTAGCGGAAGATACGTATCCCAATTGCCACCGAAATCTAGGATACATTCCTGCAGCATGTCCTCGAGGGTCTGAATCGTCCTCTCGCTTTGTCCGTCCGTCTAGGGGTGGAAAGCAGTGCTGAAATGTAGATGAGTACCCATCTCGTCATGAAACCGCTTCCAAAATCTGGAGGTAAAATGGACATCTCAGTCTGACACCACTGAAACGGGCACCCCATGCCGTACCACCACCTCTCGCACATAAATATTGGCTAACTTCTCAACTGATATGCTCTCCTAGATCGGTATAAAATGAGCACTCTTCGTCAACCGATCCACTATAACCCAAATCACATCCACTCCTCGAGCGGTCCTGGGATGCTTAGTAATGAAATCCATAGTGATATCCTCCTATTTCCACATAGGAATGTCTAACGGCTATATCTTGCTGTGAGGTCTCTGGTGCTCCACCTTAACCTTCCTGTAGGTCAGGCATCTTTCCACATACCAGGCCACATCTCGCTTCATGCAGGGCCACCAATAATCGGGTCTAAGATCTCTATACATCTTGGTTTTCCCTGGATGGATGGAGAATCGAGACTTATGAGCCTCGTCCATCAGCACTTGCCGTACTCCACCCAAGTACGGAACCCAGACCCTCCCATGAAGGGTCAACAATCCTTGACTATCATAGTCAAAGGAAGCTACTCGTCCCACGATCCTCTCACACTTCTGCCTCTCCTCCTTGAGGCCCTCAGCCTTTGCCTCTTTAATTTGCTCCAGCAATGGAGTAATTACTGCCATCCTCAAACAAATGCCTATGATCGGGGCCGCTACTGCCTTGCGGCTCAGAGCGTCGGCCACCACATTGGTTTTCCCTGGGTGATAAAGGATCTCACAATCATAATCCTTCAACACATCTAACCATCGCCTCTGCCTCATGTTCAAATTCGGCTGATCCATGAGGTACCTCAAACTCTTGAGATCCATGTAAATAGTATAACGGACCCCATAGAGGTAATGTATCCAAATCTATAGGGCAAACACCACTGCCCCCAGCTCCAAATCATGTGTAGGATAGTTAGCCTCGTGAGGCTTCAACTGTCTCGAGGCGTAGGCTATCACACGGCCTCGTTGCATAAATACTACTCCCATACCTGTGATTGAGGCATAACAGTATACCACGAAATCCTCTACTCCTTCTGGCAAGGTAAGAATCGGTGCCTCGCACAATCTCTGCCTGAGAGTCTCAAACGCCATCTGCTGCTCAGGCCCCCAACGAACGCCACCGACTTCTTGGTCAGTCGAGTGAGCGGTACTGCTATCTTGGAGAAATCCTGGATGAGTCTCCTGTAATATCCTGCCAAACCTAGGAAGCTCCGAATCTCGGATGGAGATCTTGGGGCCTCCCACTGCATCACAGTCTCTATTTTGTCCGGATCTACCAAAATACCCTTCTAGTTGACGAGATGACCAAGGAATTGCACCTCGCGCAACCAGAACTCGAACTTGGAGAACTTTGCGAAAAGTCTCTCCCTCCTCAAAATCTCTAGCACCTCTCTCAGATGCTCCTCGTGCTGCTTCTGAGTCTTGGAATACACCAAGATATTATCTATGAATACTATTACAGACCGATCCAGCATCGGCCTGCACACGCGGTTCATGAGATCCATGAATGCTGCTGGAGCATTGGTGAGCCCAAACGGCATCACCACGAACTCGTAATGACCATATCGGGTCCTGAAAGCAGTCTTCTGCACATCCTCGCCTCTAACTCGCATCTGATGATACCCGGAGAGTAAATCGATCTTGGAAAACCAAGACGCTCCCTGCAACTGATCAAACAAATCATCTATCCTAGGAAGTGGGTAACGATTCTTCACCGTTAACTTATTCAGCTCTCGGTAATCTATGCACATACGGTGCGATCCGTCCTTTTTCTTTACAAACAAAATTAGTGCACCCCAGGGCGAACTGCTCGGCCTAATAAAACCCTTGTCTAGCAGCTCTTGTAGCTGCGTAGATAACTCCTACATCTCCGGGGGAGCCAATCGATACGGTGCCTTGGCTATCGGAGCCGCACCAGGGATTAGGTCAATCCCGAACTCAACCTGTCTCTCAGGAGGTATTCCTGGCAAATCCTCAGGAAATACATTCGGGTAGTCCCGTACCGCCGGAACATCATCAACTATCGTCTGACCCTTCTCACGGGCATCTAGAACATAGGCAACATAGCCGACACAACCCTGCTGAAAATAACGCCTCGCTCTCGCCGCTGAACAGAAAACCGGTCCGCGTTGTGGCCTCTCGCCCTGAATCACCAACTCTCCCCCACTGGGAGTGCGGACTCTCACTAACTACAGGTCACAATTTATCACCGCCCCATTAGGGCTCAGTCAATCCATGCCTACTATGACTTTATTCCCTCGCAGGGGAATAGGGACCAAGTCCACTGAAAACGGCTCCTCGAATAACTGTAGAGAACATCCTCTATGTACCCTTGCGACCCTAACGGTCCTATCAGCTGCTATCTCAACTTCAAGTGGACAATCTAGCTCTCCAGGAGCTCTACTGAACCTCTTGCTAAGCGCAAGAGAGACGAATGATCGGGTAGCCCCCGAATTAAACAATATTGTAGCTGAAATGTTGTTCACGGAGAACGACCCTATACAAAACATATAACCATAAGGAACAATCAATAATAAATACGGATATAAGGGAAAAATAAATACCCCTCACCACGTCAGGAGTCGCTCTTGCCTCCTCTGCTGTCAGCTAAAAAGCCCTAATCTTTGCCACCGGCGCCTCAGCTCGGCCCTGACGGCCATCTGTAATCCTCAAAGTAGCAGGAGCAGGTGCTGGCACCTTTCCTGCAGTAGCCAAACTCGGACACTAGGACTTTTTATGTCCCCTCTGATTGCAATGGAAGCAAATTAGATCTGATGCTGCAACGACGACAGTAGTGGCTGTACAATCGCTGCTCATATGCCCGGTCCGACCGCACTCTTAGCTGCCGGTACTCCCTGCCTTGCACGCCCCATCGTGCAATCTCCCACACTTGCCACACCAAGCGTGGCTCTGCTGACTCCTAGCTCTGTGATCTGAACCCTTGGGCTTTTTGCCCTCACTCCCTGTACGTGGAGCCGCCTTCGATTTCCTCTTTTTCTCCATCTCAAGGTCAATCTCTCTCTCTCTCTCTCTCTCTCTCTCTCTCTCTCTCTCTCTCTCTCTCTCTCTCTTTCTCTCTCTCTTTCTCTCTCTGTCTCTGTCTCTATCTCTCTCTCTCTCTCTCTCGCCCTAGCAATCATGTCATCCAGTGTTTTACAGCTGGACCGGCTCACAAACAGGCGGATATCACTCCGCAGCATCTCATGATAACGAGCCTTCTTCATTTCCTCATAAGCCGCGTACTGAGGAATAATAAGAGTCCTCTCCCTGAACTTGGCGGTAATATCCGCCACTATCTCTGTAGTCTGGATAAGATCCTGAAACTCGCGTGCTAACTACTGCACCTCAATAACCGGTGCAAACTCGGCTTTGAATCTGGTAGTAAAGTCTGCCCAGGTCATGGCATCCAAGGTTGCATCATCCCCGATGGCATGACCAATCTCTTCCCACCAATCCCGTGCCATGTCCTTCATAAGACAGGACGCCAATCTGACCTTATCCCCATCGGGACATCTGGTAGTGCGGAAGGCGTTGGCCACGGCTGCCAACCATCTAGTGCTCGCTATGGGGTCCCGTGCCCCGTGATAATCTGGAGCCCCGCATGCCCGGAACTCCCTAAAAGTAAGTGTGCACGACCCCATCATGGCCGCCACCTCAGCACGGAAAGTGCTCAACCTCTCGTCCATCATCTCCAAGATACCCTCCTTGATCGAACCGAAGATCACAGGAGTCTGCTCAAGTATGGTGCGAGTAATCTCTGAAGAGAGAAACTCCCTAGTCTGCTCATCCAACTGCCCGGTCTCCGGGCCTGATCCTGATCCCCCTGCGGCACCTGAACTGCCGACTGCTGGTCTAGGGCGTAGCACCACCATTCTGAAACACAACATAATAAACGTCAGGAACACTGGTATATCTCGAGGGATCACTACTACCATAAGTTTCTTGGTCTCATCTCAGTTTTTCCTCGATTCAAGTACGGATCCTCTGCTTCCAGTAATATAGGCCCCTACTACCTTCCACATCTATCCTTACCTTCCTCAAGAACAACCTCGACTCCACCAAGTCACTATTACTGCTAATAATCTCTGCTACTCCCATCCTATGCTTGACCTAGGGAATTATCTGACTATACCTGATGCAATCCTCAACTGCTGAAAGCCTCCTTGTGATGCCAATTAGCCATCACCTGAATACCATCACATGCGGCGAGGCTCACATAATCCTTCAAGTAAAAGACTCATCCCTACAACGGTTAGACTCAGACAAGAGCTACGCAATAGGGCTAAGTCTAGCACTCTGAGACTATTCAACCTTGTTCACATGTGACATGACGCATTCACCTAATGGCTATCTCCCATCACTTAGAGTCCCACAAAACACAAAGCAATCAGCATTCAGACATAGGAGACTACTCAAGCAATTCTATCCTCATAATGAGAAACTATACTAGTATACAATGCTAAGTTCATATTATCAGGCATAACCTAAACAGGCTATCCTACTACTGACTACTCCATGTTAGCATGCAATTCTTATAAAGCTGAAACACATAAAGCAGACATATTAGGCATCCTCCTAGATCCTTAGTTCTATACTAGCATGCTGTTCTACTGATACTGAAACTGAACTCAACATTAACTATTACATACTGTTGTATGGGTAATATGGGAGTACTTACTTGAGCTCGGCTGATCGCATGCACCACACCCTTTTCTCTTTTCAAAGTCTTTATCTTTCAAAATTCTTTTTACTTTTCTAAAACTCTTTTCTTTCGAAAAACATTTTACCATTTCCTTAGTTTGAGTTCAGACACACCCGGAAGTGTGCTCGAATCCCTCAAACCAAGGCTCTGATACCAACTTGTAACGACCCAAAACACGACCCAATTTTTTTAATAATTAATAAAAACATCATGTCAATATCATAAAATAAAACTCGTACGTCAATATCTCAAAACCATAGCAAAGTATTATGAGAAAACTATATCAAGACTGTATCAAATCATATCTATGACAAGCTAAAACAATTCACAGGATAAACTGAAGTTGTGGTGTGTGTGATGCCATCAACCCGAGCTCTTCCCTTTACATGCGGAAGTACCTGAAACCAAAACTGAAACTGTAAGCACAAAGCTTTGTGAGCTCCCCCAAGCTACCACATACCATACAACAACATATAAACACATATTGGGCCTTGTCCACTGCATCGGACCGAAGTCCGGAAACTGCATCGGACCGAAGTCCAGAACTGACTGGGACCTTGTCCCCTGCATTGGACTAAAGTCCGGAGCTAACTGCATCGGACCAAAGTCCGGAACTGACTGGGACCTTGTCCCCTGCATCGGACCGAAGTCCGGAACTAACTGCATCGGTCCGAAGTCCAGAAACTAACTGAGCATTGCATAACATAAACATATCAAATATCATGAACACATAAACTGAATACTGCATCGGGCCGTTGTCCGGAACACATAACACATAAATCCTGCCTGAGCCACGAAGGCGTCAAACATACTGACTACTGCATCGGACCGAAGTCCAGAAACTACTGCTAGCTAAACGGGCTGACATTGTGGCCTTAGAACCGTTCCTACTAGAAGGAAACTCGCCTCGTACACTGGCTACTAAATGAACTGCTCTGAAAACCGACTGTTGCTGCTCCAGTAGCTCCCCGGCTACAAATTCCATAAATACACTCAATCAATTACTGATAACTGTACTGAAGGTAAAATGACTATTTTAACCCTGGTCAAAGTCAACCTCCAGTTGACGGGACTCGCCGAGTCTAAGGAACTACTCACCTAGTTCTGTCAAGCAGATTCCATACAACTACATTTGAATCCGCTCTATGGTTCCTAACTCGCAGATCTGAAATCTTGGAACCATCTGAACACGTAAAGTTGCTAACTTTACGTGTAACTACGAAGGAATGAAGCCATCCTACTCAAACACAACTTTACTCGGGAAAACTCATCCGACTCACCGAGTTGCTCATACAACTCGTCGAGTTCTAAGGCAAACTTCATCGGACTTGCCGAGTTGTTCTTCCAACTCGTCGAGTCGACGGCTAACTTCATATAACTTGCTGAGTCACCCTGTGGACTCACCGAGTTCATTCAACCCTTTTTCCATACAGGTCCGATCTGAGCCATGTAACTGCTACAAATCATGGATCTAGACTTCTAGGTCATGTTTTTCACGTAAAGTTGCTAACTTTACGTGCATGCATGGCTTTAAAGGCTTCATATGACCAAAATAATCTCTTAATGAGGTTCTAGGCTCAATGGGGACTTTAATCACAACCACAACGAAAACTTTATACTTCTATCATGCTATAAGTGTCCAAATCTGAGGTATAACCCGACCACAAGGCCTAATCACAAGGGAATTTGGGGTTTTTGGGGTTTAGGAACCACAGTTTAGGAACTACATAGATCTATATGATCAATAAGAAAGGTGTAGAATTTAATACCAGAAAACATGGCCAATAGAGTGTATATTATGAATCTACTTCCTCTTCCTTGAACTCTCCAACTTTCTCCTTCTCCTTCTTACTCCAAAGATGCCTTTACAAGCAATAAACACACACACACACACACACACTAAGAAACAGCTAAGGTTTGATAAAGAATGCTCTGAGGGTGATGGAGGCCGAAATGGGGGCTATAAGGACGTTTAAATAGGTTGCAAACCCTAAGAATTAGGGTCTCCTCCTGATTTGCCTACTCGTCGAGTCCATGCGTGGACTCGCCGAGTAGATCACTTAGAACCCGTATCCAACTCGACATCTACTCGGCGAGTTAGGGCTACAACTCGCCGAGTAGCTTTTCCTAAAAGAGCATTTAATCAAAATAAATACGTACCAGGAATGGGGCGTTACACCCTTATAGCCCCATCTCAGCCCCCATCACCCTCAGAGCAATCCTTATTGAAACCCTAGCCTGCATTTGTGAGTTTGAGTGATTTGTTGCCTTGTGTAGGGACTTTTGGTGCACTTTGGAGCAAGTGGAAGAAGGGAGAAGTTGAAGAGGTCAAGGAAAGGGATTTAGATGTAGGACACATTCATTTGTGGTCATCCATTCTGGTAATAAAGTTTCCATCTTGGTTATTTATCTATTAGATCTTGTTTGTCCCTAAATTGTTGCTTTTAAGCCCTAAAACCCCAAATCTTGAAGAGAAACTTTATTGTTGGGTTATACTTCAGATCTGGACTCTCATTACCTCCTTGAAGTGTTAAGTTTCGGTCATAATGGTGATTAAGGTCCCTTTTGAGCTTAGAACCCATTAAGAGCTTAGTTTGGGCATTTAAAGCCTCTAAAGCTATGCATGCACGTAAAGTTTGCAACTTTACGTGATAAGCATGACCTAGAAGCTTAGATTTTTGGTTTGGAGCCGTTGCATGTCTCAAATTAGGTCTGTATGGAAAAAGGACTGGATGTACTCGGCGAGTAGAATGATGGACTCGGCGAGCCCTATGAAGATAGCCGTGGACTCGGCGAGTTGGATGAGCAACTCGACGAGTCCGATGGAGATTGTTGAGGACTCGACGAGTTGTTCTCCAACTTGGCGAGTCAGATGAACTTGGACTTAGTATGTATGCATCGGGGAAGAACGCGTCGAGTCTTCGCTAAGCTCGACGAGTAGGATCGGGTGTAGAACTAGATCAGATGAAAGGGACTCGACGAGTCCGGTCAACCAGGAAGTTGACTTTGGCCAGGATGTTGACTTTGATCGGGGGTAAAATAGTCATTTTACCCTAAGATTAGTTATCGGTGTCTGACTTAGTGTTTATGGAAATTATAGCCGGAGGGTCCCGGTTCAGCAGCCAGGCGCTCAGCAAGCAGACTTTCAGTAGCTACTTCGAGGTGAGTTGCCTTCCAGTAGCGGTGGGTCTAAGGCCACAATGTCGGCCCACTAGTAGGAATTGTATGATTAGCTAATTGTCTCTGTGATATTCATCAAGGGTTGTCACTACCTGTGTTATGTTTATGTGTTTGTACGATATGATGCTATGTGCTAGCGATAGTAGGGGAGATAGTCCCAAGGTTACCGGTCGATAGGTCCGAAGGGGCAGTCATGCCCAGCCATGCTAAATAGATTATGTGATACGTGTTATGTGGTAGTGGTAGGGGTGAAATAGTCCCTAGTATCCGGTCGAAAGGACCGAAGGGGAGACCAGCACCCAGATATGCTAGTTAGTATCCGGTCGAAAGGACCAAAGAGGAGACCAACACCCAGATATGCTAGTCAGTATCCGGTCGAAAGGACCGAAGGGGAGACCAGCACCCAAATATGCTAGTCATTATCCGGTCGAGAGGACCGATGGGGCAGGTCGGGCACCCAGATACGCCTGACAATATTTGTATGTTATTTGGTTATTTGGTATGCGGTAAGTTGGGGGAACTCACTAAGCTTCGTGCTTACGGTTTTTTGTTGTTGTTTCAGGTAAATCTTCAGCTAGGGGGAAGGAGCTAGCGCAGTAGTGGCATATCACACACAAGCTCTTGTTTTTCCGCACTATGAGACATTCTGGGATTTGTACTCTGATATTATTATGATTTATGTTATGGTTTACAAAGTGCAGGACATTTCTTATTAAATGATATGGTTGAATGGTATTTTGTTACTAACGTTTTTGCAAACCACTTAATTAAAAATGAAATTTTTGGACCATAATTCTTGGGATGTTACACCAAAACCGACTGCCTTCGATTTCTATTTATAGGGATAATTTTTCGATTTTCACATCGTGAATCCTTATTTCACGTCGTGGGCTTGGTCAGACATAGCTCATTGCGTTCTTCATCCGTCCACTTGCTCCGTCAGGCTCAAGAAGGTTCCAGAAGTCATTTCACTTCGTGAATACTGTTTTCACGTCGTGGTCTCTGACACAACTTTGGGGTTCGCACCCCGAACTTCAGAAATTCATAACTTTTGTATACGAGCTCTGTTTTCGATGTTCTTTATATCCACGCGTATATGAGATTATGCTCTACAACTCTTTTTTAGACTCTATCGGCTAATTTTGACTTTAATTTTTATTATATTTATTTTTAGTAGGCTGGGACAGGAAAACTCCGTTATAAACTCATAGCTTCTTCATTTGACATTCGTTTTCGTCTGTATTTTTATCGTTGAACTACTATCGACGAGATCTTCGATTCTCGTTTAGATTGTTCCGACTAAAAAATCACTTCATCGTAAATTCACTATTTACGTCGCGTTGTGTCGTGCCATTTCTGTTGCGAAACTTCGACAGTTCATAACTTCTTCGTTATAACTCGGATTTAAACATTCTTTATATGTACGGAACCCTCGTAACTTATACTACAATTTAGTTAAGATTACTCCTTCTGAATAATCTTCCATAAAAAAGTCGCTTTTGATGCTTATCATCTCTAAATTGACTAGCCCGGATATACTCACATTACAATTTGCCTGAAAAGCACAACGTAGCCATGAAGGGGTCACTACATGAGGTTTGAAAGTGAATCTCCAGTGTTTTGTTGCCTTGTGATTATGATGTTAACTTAAGTTGGGTAAAGGTCGCGGTGCATAGACCGTTGAATTTGACTAGCAGACCTTTAACCATTGACTTTAACCAGTTGACTGTTGAGCAATCTGACTTTGGGTCAAACTTTGATGGATCCGAGCTACAAAGTGAGGTTTGATTTCTGTTTGATTTAGTGTAACAACGTAATTTTTCAAACAAAATTTTCATTTTTAAAACTCATAAAAACTCATATATTTCATTTCACAAAATCACAAGTTTCTCAAGCCAACATAAATCCACAAGAAAGTCAAATCCCAGAATCCTCAACATAATCTCAAACAGTTGTGTACAATCATGCCGGTGCCTTCCCGCAATCCTCGGAGGTACCTGAAACGCATATCACATAACAAGGTAATCATAAAGCTTAGTGAGTTCCCCAAAATACCACGCACACACATAATTAGCCACTCGAGGCTATTGCTCTGTAAGACCCTTCGGTCAATGTGTATCAGTGGGACCCTCCAGTCCCACAGCTCGTTGGACCCTATGGTCCGATCTAAGTAAGAACCCTTCGGTCTTACTGCTCGTTGGACCGTCTGGTCTGGTCTAAGTGAGGACCCTCCGGTCTCATAGTTCGTTGGACCCTCCGGTCCGGTCTAAGTATCTCATAATATAGCACACAGTACAAATCACACAGAAATACATAACTCAAGCAAGCACATAAGACCCTCTGTTCACACATAATTACCACTCTAGGTAAGGTATAGTGAGAAGACTCACCTCGTAAGAACTCGAATAATCTCGAAGTCAAATCACCGGTCTAGCCTCCACCTAATACACATAATAATTATCCCTAATTAATAACGTTCCTCATAAGGCTAGACTAACCCTTCCATACACTCACAGAAGGGTAAAAGACCATTATACCCCTCCATGGGCGTAATAGACCACATGTTGAACGAACCCTAAAAATCAACCGAAAGTCAACGACAGGGAGTATGCTGCGCGTACCAACTCCCTACACTGGGCGTACTCGGCTGCCATGTAGGCATCTGGGATACTCGACCCTTACGTTGTGCGTACTGGGATTACGCGTAACCTACGTCCCAGTTTCATTCTCCTCACGTTTTTGGTCTTAAACAATTATGATGTTGGGCTATAATTCAGATCTGGACTCCCTACTGTCTCTTAGTCCATAAAGTCGGTGACTTTAAGCCTTTGCATGGCTGAATATGTCACAAACACTCAAAACTCTCATCCCCTTTCCTCATGAAACTCATAACTCATGCATGGCTTACTCCTAACGTCCAAGATTAGATTTTTATGACTTTACTCCACAAAATACACTGAAAATGGATAAATCAAGGTCTCTGGAGTGTATTATCTCATAAAGTCTCCATCTTTTGGGACAAAACCCTAAAATACTTCTTATGAATGCACCAAACAAACAATTGAGAAAGCTTGAAGCTTTATACCTTTATGTGAAACCTTCTTCACAGCTGAGCTCATATCCAACTCCTGGGGCTCTCACTCCTTCTTCTCCAAAGCTTCCTCTTTACTTCAAGAACAAAGATTACACCCACAAGCTCTCAAATGCACTCTCCAGTTATAAGGACAAAGATTTAGGGTTAGGAGGGTTTGGTGTCTGGGAATGGTGTCTAGGAATGAGGTCATCATGTCCTTTAAATAGGGAGCTCATTAACAATTAGGGTTTCATTCTGGGCCTAGTACGCCCAGCGTACCCACTGGTACGCCCAACGTACTAGGTGGCCTCCGCGTCACAAGCATGCATTCGAGTACACTGAGCGTACCCTCAAGTACGACCCACGTACTTGTTTACCACCTTTTCTCTAATAAGGGCCAAAATGGACAAGATCTCAAAAGATCAAAGTTTTACCAGATATACCTAGACTTGGGATGTTACAATTCTCCCCCACTAGAACCAGACAACGCCCTCGAAGTCATGCTCTGCAAATATTTCTAGATGCTGCTCCCGCATCTCTGATTCCGGCTCCCAAGTTAGCTCAGACCCCCTCCAATGTTGCCATTGGACCTGAACCAGAGGCACTTCCTTGTTCCTAAGAACCTTAATCTTCCGACCCAGAATTTCGATCAGCCTCTCGATGTAATTTAGGCTCGCATTTACTTGAATGTCCTCTAGTGGTACCACTGCCATCTCATCGGCTACACACTTTCTCAATTGGGATACATGGAAGGTGTTATGGATCTGGCTCAACTCCGCAGGTAACTCCAACTGGTATGCTACTCTACCCACTCCGGCGGTCACTCTGAAAGGACCGATGTATCGGGTCCCCAACTTGCCCCGCTTTCTGAATCAGATCACCCCTTTCCATGGGGATACCTTCAGGAGCACAAAATCTCCAACCTAAAATTCTAGTTCGGATCGTCGCCTGTCTGCATAACTCTTCTGACGACTCTGGGCCATCAGTAACCTCTATCTAACCTGCTAAATCTGCTCGGTAGTCTTTAGCACTATCTCTGTGCCACCTATCACCCTCTGCCTCACCTCTCCCCAGCAAATGGGATTCGGACACCTCCTCTTATACAGAAGCTCAAACGAAGTCATACCAATACTCGAATGATAGTTGTTGCTATAAGAAAACTCCGCCAATGGTATGTAGCTATCCCAACTTCCTTCAAAGGCCATGACACATGCACACAACATGTACTCAAGCATCTGAATCGTCCACTCGCTCTACTCATCCATCTGCGGGTGATACGCAGTGCTGAAATGCAAGCGTGTGCCCAACTCCTCGTGAAATTTCATCCAAAACCTAGAAGTGAAACATACGTCGCGATTCGACACTATCGAGATCAACACTCCATGCCGAGCTACCACCTCTCTCGCATAGATCTCGGCTAATCTCTTTGCAGAATAGCTATCACCAATAGCAAGGAAGTAAGAACTCTTTGTCAGCCTATCCACAATCACCCAAATCGCATCAACTCCACGTGCTGTTCTCGGTAGTTTGGTGATAATATCCATGGTAATCTGCTCCTATTTCCACTAGGGAATCTATAAAGGATATATTGGACTCTACGGTCGTTGGTGCTCTGCTTTGACCCGACGGCAAGTCAAGCATCTCTCAACTACCCACACAACATCCCTCTTCATACAGGGCCACCAATAGTCCCTCTTCAAGTATAAATACATCATATTGGCCCCAGGATGGTCGAGAACTTCGATCTATGTGCCACCTCCATCAGTATACGCCAAGCTCCGTCCGTATAGGGCACCCAGACCTGCCCTTGGAAGGTCATAAGTCCTAGGCTCTCCGTCACAAACTCGGACGCCTGCCCAATCACTCACTCTCTCTTGCGGTATCCAGGATTGGGATCATCACTGTCATCCTCATACACATGTCTCGTATCAACGCACTCTCTGCTTGATGACTGATGACATCGGTTACCACGTTAACCTTGCTCGGATGATACATGATCTCACAGTTATAATCTTTCACCACATCCAACCATTCCCCTGACGCATATTTAGGTTAGGCTGGTTCATGAGATACTTCAGACTCTTTGGTCCGTGTATAAGGTACACCGAACCCTGTATAAATAGTGGCGCTAGATCTTGAGGGCAAACACCATAGCCCCCAACATTAGATCGTGGGTGGGATATCTCGTCTCATGAGGCTTTAACTGCCTCGATGCATATGCTATCACGTGCCCTCTCTGCATCAACATCGCTCAAACCCAAATATGAATGCATCACAGAAAACCAGAAAGTCCTCCACTCCCTCGGGAAGGTCCAACATCGGGGTTTCGCACAATCTCTAGTGAAGAGTATCAAATGAGATATGCTGCTCGGGACCCTAAGTAAAAGTAACGCCCTTCCGGGTCAACCTGGTGAGTGGAACGACAATCTTAGAGAAATCCCTAATAAATCTTCGATAGTAGGCGGCCAATCCAGGAAGCTTCTGATCTCGATAGGGGATCTCAGCACCTCCCATCTCATAACGGCCTCAATCTTAGCCGAATCGACGAAAATCCCATTCTGATTGATGAGGTGTCCCAGAAACTGGACCTCTCATAACCAGAAATCACACTTGGATAATTTCGTATAGAGCCTCTTCGATCTCAACACCCTTAGGATCTCTCTCAAATGCTCCTCATGCTACTCTTTGGGTCTCGAATACACCAAAATATCGTCGATGAACATGATCACCGGTTGATCCAACATAGGCCTACACACCTAGTTCATGAGATCCATGAACGTCGCTGGTGTGTTGGTAAGTCTAAAAGGCATTACTACAAACTCGTAATGCCCATAACGAGTCCTAAAGGCCGTCTTCTGAATATCCTCCTGATGGACTCTCATCTGATGATATCCAGACCTCAAATCGATCTTGGAGAACCAAGACGCACCCTGCATCTGATCTTACAGATCGTCGATCCTCAGAAGTGGATAACGGTTCTTGACCATCATCTTGTTCAACTCCCGGTAATCAATGCACATCCGGTATGAACCATCCTTTTTCTTGACAAAAAGGATCAGCGCTCCCCACGGCGAGCTACTCGGTCAGATAAAGCCCTTCCCCAACAACTTAAGGAGCTGTGAGGATAACTCCTACATCTCAGGTGGCGTAAGGCAATAAGGTGCCTTGTTAATAGGTGCCACTCTAGGAACCAAATCAATCCGAGATTCCACCTGCCTCTCGGGAGGCACACCCGGTAACTCCTCGGAAAAACATCCGGGAAGTCACTCACTATCGAGACCTCCACGATAGAACTCGGTCTCTCAGCAGCAACTCGTGTATCTGTCACATATGCTACAAAACCCTTTCAACCCTATTGTAGACTCTGTATGGCTCTGGCAGCTAAGCAGAATGCTGACCCGGATCAGGTACCCTCGCCATACACTGTAAGAACTCCCCCACTAGGGTCTCTTGTGGTCAACAACTAAAGTTCGCAGTCGATCAAAGCTCCAAATCGACTCAACTAGTCCATTCCCACAATGATACATACATCACCCATCATGATCAGGACCAAATCTACCAGGAACTCAACACCAAAAATCTCGAGCAAGCATCCCCGAATCACATTAGTCGCAAACACCGCATGCTCATCAACTATGGAAACTCTCAGAGGTTGACTCATCGCCTCTCATTGGATACTGATGTGACGGCTAAAAGCTAACAATACGAAGGACCGACTCGCACACGAGTCAAATAACACCAAAGCGGGTAAAGAACTCACAAGAAAAGTACCTAAGTATATAACAATGTAAGCACAATATAACACGAGACAGAATAAAATAATGAATACATATCAGCCATGACATCTGGTGCTGCGCGGACCTCCTCCGCTGTCAGCTGAAAGGCTCTCCTGCGAACCCTCGGTACCTCGACCTTCACTAGCCGGCTCTCTGTAGCTCGTGTAGCAGCAAGGGCATATCCCTGTGTTGATCCCTGTAGCAGTTATGGACACTCGGCCTTCCGATGGCCGGTCTGGTTGCAGTGAAAATAGACCGCAAACCCCTTGGGGCAATCCCTCGCAATATGCCCCTCTTTGTGACACTTGTAGCAACACCCGCTCGACATACTCCCTCATGACTCTTGCCGTACTTCCTACAAGTGTGGCCCTTCTGGACTCCATATCTCGAATCAGCAGGCTTAGCCCGCTTAGCTGCCGGCTGAGACTGTGCCGGTCACTGATCCCTCCCCTGAGACTCCGCCTCCACCCTGGCCTGAGTCTCCAACTCAATCTCCCTCTTTTGGGCATTTTCCTGAAGCTCAAAAAATGACCGATACGTAGAGTTCACCACAAATTCTTGAATATCCCTCCTCATAATGCTCAAATACTGGCTCATACATGTCTGCTCGGTAGACACGTGCTCAGGGCAAAACATCTCCCTCTCATGGAACATCCTCGTAATCACTATCACTAACTATGTCCTCAGCTTGAAACTCCTGGGCCAACCGCTCCCTCTCCACCGGGGGAACATACTCATCTTGAAACATTACAATAAAGCTCTGCCATGTCACTGCAGTGAGCTCTGCAAACGTGAAGCTGGTTGTCACAAACTTCCACCAGCCCTTCGCCCCCAAGCGAAGCTGGTTCAGCAGGAACCGTACCCTCAAATGCTCCGGACATGAGCATGTGTAAAAACACCATATCATCGCGACAATCGGATCCTGAGTCCCATCAAACTCTGGTGGCTTCGTGTTGCTGAATTCTCTATACAACAACGAGTCACCCCCTGTCGCCTGACAGCAGCGACAGCTGCGGTGGCTGTAGCAGCAGCCACCTCGGTAACAGCAGCATATCACTCATCAAACGTCTCAATCAAAGTGGTCTTAATAGACCTAAACAGCTCCGGGATGGCCTCTCGGATAGCTGCGGCCACCTCGTCGTGAATCATCCGACGAATCTCATCATCGCTAACTCCAATGATCTCTAGAGTGTGATGCATACCCACCATGATGTCTCTGAAACATAACACAAAATAATCAGAGGCTCGATAGAGAATCCTCAGACTCGATCACTCTCTCCTACTTGTTCCTTAGCACCCCCAAGATTCTTACTTGGACTACGCACTGATTCGGTGTTTCCAGTGGTACGGATCTAATACTACCTTTCGCACTAAATCTGTGTTCATTCCAAGTCTTCCTCCTAGGATCCTAGTTCACATGTACTCTATATCTCGCCAAACATAGACTACTCTGTTAGTAGACCTCTCATATGCTCCTCTCTACTACCTACTCATACTCGAAGCAAATCACTGGTAGTAGTAACCCCTAGGCTAAGGCATCACAAATCAGGCCACTCTAGTCCTAAATTATGAAATACCTAGCCTACTCTCTAGCATGCATAATATATCTCATAATATCTCATAAATATCTCATAAATATCTCATAACACAGAAAGTGTTTTTTAGGAAATCATCATTCGGACTTTGGCTGATTGTACACACTGCTCTTTCTCGTTTTTCTCTTAGAAACTCTTACTCGTTTTAAAAAAATCGTTTCTTTTGAAATTTTTTCTCAAATCCTCAGTTTGAGTCCGGACATGCTCGAAGGTGCATCCGAATCCCTCAAACCAAGGCTCTGATACCAACTCGTAACAACATAATTTTTCAAACAAAAATTTCATTTTTAAAACTCATAAAAACTCATATTTCATTTCATAAAATCATAAGTGCCTCAAGCCAACATAAATCCATAAGAAAAGTCAAATCCCAGAATCCTCAACATAATCTCAAACAGCTGTGTACAATCACATCGGTGCCTTCTCGCGATCCTCGGAGGTACCTGAAACACATATCACATAGCACGGTAAGCATAAAGCTTAGCGAGTTCCCCAAAATACCAGGCACACACATAATTAGCCACTCGAGGCTATAGCTCTGTAAGACCCTCCGGTCAGTATGTCTCAGTGGGACCCTCTAGTCCCATAGCTCGTTGGACCCTCTGGTCCAATCTAAGTGAGGACCATCCGGTCTTGCTGCTCGTTGGACCCTCTGGTCCGGTCTAAGGGAGGACCCTCTGGTCCCATAGTTCATTGGAACCTTTGGTCCGGTCTAAGTATCTCATAATATAGCACACAGTACATATCACACAGAAATACATAACTCAAGGAAGCATATAAGACCCTCTGGTCACACATAATTACCACTCTAGGTAAGGTATAGTAAGAAGACTCACCTCGTAATAACTTGGATAATCTCGAACTCAAATCACCGGTCTAGCCTCCGCCTAATACACACAATAAGTATCCCTAATTAATAACGATTATCACAAGGCTAGACTAACCCTTCCATACACTCACAGAAGGGTAAAAGACCATTTTACCCCTCCATGGGCTTAATAGACCACATGTTGATCGAACCCTAAAAGTCAACCGAAAGTCAACGGTAAGGAGTACGCTGCGCGTACCAACTCCCTACACTGGGTGTACTCGGCTGCCATGTAGGCATCTGGGATACTCGGCCCCTACACTATGCGTACTGGGATTACGCCCAACGTACGTTCCAGTTTCACTCTCCTCACATTTTTGGTCTTAAACAGTTAAGACATTCGGTCATAATTCAGATCTGGACTCCCTACTGTCTCTTAGTCCATAAAGTCGGTGACTTTAAGCCTTTGCATGGCTGAATAGGTCACAAACACTCAAAACTCCCATCCTCTTTCCTCATGAAACTCATAACTCATGTATGGCTTACTCCTAACGTCAAAGATTAGATTTTTATGACTTTACTCCACAAAATACATTGAAAAGGGATAGATCAAGGTCTCTAGAGTGCATTATATTATAAAGTGCCCATCTTTTGAGACAAAACCCTAAAATAATTCATATGAATGCACCAAACAAACAAATGAGAAAGCTTGAAGCTTTATACCTTTATGTGAAGCCTTCTTCATAGCTAAGCTCAAATCCAACTCCTGGGGCTCTCACTCCTTCTTCTCCAAAGCTTCCTCTCTACTTCAAGAACACAAGATTACACCCTCAAGCTCTCAAATGCACTCTCTAGCTATAAGGACGAAGATTTAGGGTTAGGAGGGTTTGGTGTCTGGGAATGGTGGCCATGAATGAGGCTATCATGTCCTTTAAATAGGGAGCTCATTAACAATTAGGGTTTCATTTTGGGCCTAGTACGCCCAGCGTACCTACTGGTACGCCCAGCATACTAGGTGGCCTCTGCGTCACAAGTATGCATTCGAGTATGCTGAGGATACCCTCAAGTACACCCCGCGTACTCGTTTACCACCTTTTCTCTAATAAGGGCCAAAATGGACAAGATCTCAAAAGATCAAAGTTTTAACAGATATACCTGGACTTGGGATGTTACATTTAGGTTGTTTGTTTAGTTGATTCTTTTGAGAACTTGTGTGAGTGTGTGATTTTAGCTCTTCGTATTTAGGTGAGTTTTCTCACAATACTATGTGTGTCAGTATTTATCATTTGTATGATAAGACAAAAGTATTGTTAGTGTAGGATTATAAAAGTAGTCTAGATTAACTTTGTGTGTATGTTTAGTGCTTGATTGTATGATGCTTATATTAATCATGTTTGAGGGGTTGATGGTGGAAGGATGCTACCTTATGAACCTAGATACCTACTATTGATTACAGAACGATGCTAGGATGTGAGTTAATTGTTGATGACATAGCAGTGTTTGGATATGAATCAATTGTTGATGACAGAACGACGATAAGATGTGAGTCGAATGATGATGATGGAACGATGCTAGGTCGTGTGTTGGGTGGAATGACACTAGGTCATAAGCTATTTTTTGTATGCAGTGTATGTGTATTGAAGTATGTGGGATCTTGGGAAACTAATTAAGCTTTGTTCTTACAATTGTTAATTAAATGTTTTTAGGTAAGTTACGGTGTCATGGTGTAACGTCCCAAAATTCAAGCCCGGAAATTTCATTTTTGAATTAAAAATTCCATAAACATTTTTACCAAAATATTGTCAAATAAACAACACATCAGAAAATCATATTGTTGTGTCCCAAACCATAGTGTCAAAAGTAATTAAAATTAGAGTACAAACCCTGAGTGTGTGTGTGTGATGCGATGCTACACCGCTGGCTCCTTCCCCTTCGACAAAGAGGCACCTAAAACCAAAACCAAAACTGTAAGCATAAAGCTTAGTGAGTTCCCCCATCATACCACATACCATAAAATATCGTCAGTATCTTTCAACTGGTAACCCTCATCGGTTTCTTTCAACTGGTAACCTTCATCGGTATCTTTCAACTGGTAACCATCACTGGTATCTTTCAACCGGTAACCAACATCGGTATCTTTCAACCGGTATCCATCATCGGTATCTTTTAACCAGTAACTAGGGACTATTGCACCCCTACCACTAGCATACAATCAGCAGTTCTAAATACCCCTTTTTGGTGGGCCGACATTGTGGCCTTAGACCCACCCATACTGGAAGGTAACTCACCTCAATGTCGTGCAGTGTTTGAATTATCCTCGGTGCACAAGTCGACTCCCTTCGACTCCTTGATCCCTACACGACAACCTTCAAGTCAACACACAACACGTACAACCCTAAACAGGGCCAGACCAAGTCAACTTCAAGTTAACCCGACTCAGTGATTTGGGGCGTCAACTCGCTGAGTCCCTCACCCTTTACACGTCCTCATCCATGACCCGACTCGTTGAGTTGGGCCATCAACTCGACGAGTTCCTCTCTCATATGAACATTGCATGAAACTCATCCGACTCACCGAGTTGATGTACAACTCGTCGAGTCCACCTTCATCTGATGAGCAAGTCTTGTCCTTGACTCGTCGATTTGATGAACAACTCGTCGAGTTCATCTCCAATCTTAAGGAGATTGCCTTGGACTCACCGAGTCTGTTCTAGCACTTGTCGAGTCCCATGAACTTCAGGTCTAAAATTACGTTCAATGCATTGGGTAACTCTTCTGTCCCATCAACCTGAATGTCCTCTAAGGGCACCACTATCGAGTCATCCGCCAGGCACTTTCACAACTGGGAAACGTGGAAAGTGCTGTGAATCTAACTGAGTTCGGCTGGCAGATCCAGCCTATACGCCACCTTGCCCACCCGGGCTATAACCCTAAACGGTCCAATGTACTTAAGTACCAACTTTCCCCATTTCCTGAATTGGATAACGCCCTTCCAAGACGACACCTTCAGGAGAACCATATCTCCGACCTGGAATTCCAGGTCTGATCGGCGCTTATCGGCATAACTTTTCTGCCGACTCTGAGCAGTCTGAAGCTTGATCCGGACTTTCTGAATCCTCTCTGTCGTCTTGAGCACTACTTCGGCGCTCCCCATTACCCTCTGGCCAACCTCACCCCAACATATTGGGGTCCTACACTTCCTCCCGTACAACATCTCGAAAGGAGGATGATCGATACTCGCGTGATAACTATTATTATAGGAGAACTCCACCAAAGGGAGGTAGGTATCCCAACTACCTCCGAATTCTAACACGCATGCATGCAACATATCCTCCAGATTCTAGATGGTCCGCTCGCTCTGACCATCCGTATGAGGGTGAAAGGCAGTGCTAAAATGCAAACGAGTACCCAGCTTATCGTGAAACTTCTTCCAAAACCTGGAAGTGAACCGCACATATCTGTTTGAAATCACCGACACTGGCACCTCGTGTCATGCCACCACCTCCCTGATATAGATGTCGGCCAGCTTCTTGGCCGAGATGCTCTCCTAATTTGGAATAAAATTTGGTCAATCGATCAACGATGACCCAAATCAAATCCACCCCTCGCGCGGTCCTTAGAAGCTTTGTGATAAAATCCATCGTAATGTCCTCCCATTTCCACAGCGGAATGTCCAACGGCTGCATCTTGTCGTGTGGCCTCTGGTGCTCGGCCTTGACCTTCCTGCAGGTCAAGCACCGCTCCACGTACCATGCTACATCCTGTTTAACGCAGGGCCACCAATAGTCCATGCGAAGATCCCTATACATCTTCGTCGCCCCGGGATGAATGGAGAACCCAGATTTGTGTGCCTCCTCCATAAGAACTTGGCGCACACTCCCGTGCGAAGATTTGTGTGCCTCCTCCATAAGAACCTGCCCCACAATCTGCTCGCTTTTTCGATGTTCCTCCTTCATGGCCTCCTGCTGGGCCTCCCAAATCCGCTCCAAAAGCGGAGTCACCATGGTCATCCTCAGACAGACATCCCTTACTAGCGCTGCCTTGCGGCTAAGCGTGTCGGCCACCATACTGGCCTTTCCCGGATGGTAAAGGATCTTGAAATCATTATCCTTTACCACATCAAGCAACCGACGCTGCCTCGTATTCAGATTTGGCTGGTCTATGAGATACCTCAGGCTCTTTGTGGTCCGTGTAAATCGTACAACGAACCCCATAGAGGTAATGACGCCAAATCTTGAGGGAGAACACAACAGCCCCCAGCTCTAAATCAGGCATCGGGTAATTCGCCCCGTGAGGCTTCAGTTGCCTCAAAGGTAAGAAATGACATGCCCTCTCTGCATCAATACTGCGCCCAAACCCAAGATGGACACATCACAGTACACGACGAAAGCCTCGTACAATCTTTGTCTCAATGTCTCGAATGCAACCTGCTGCTCAGGTCCCCAACGAAAGACCACGACCTTCCTTGTTAGCTTGGTCAGGGGCACGACTATCTTGGAGAAATCCTGGATGAATCTCTGATAGTAGCCGGCTAATCCTAGGAAACTCCGAATCTTAGATGGAGACCTCGAAACATCCCATATCATCACGGCCTCCACTTTGACCGGATCTACCGCAATCCTGTTTTGGTTGACAAGGTGCCCAAGAAACTGCACCTCGCGCAACCAGAACTCATACTTGGAGAACTTAGCATACAAATTCTCCCTTCTCAAAGTCTCGAGAACCTCTCGTAGATGGTCCTCATGCTCGTCCCGCGTCTGGGAATAGACCAAGATGTCATCGATGAAAACTATCACGGACCGATCTAACATTGGTCTGCACACACGGTTCATGAGATCCATGAACGCGGCGGGAGCGTTGGTGAGCCCGAAAGGAATCACCACGAACTCATAGTGGCCATAGCATGTCCGAAACGACGTCTTCTGTACATCCTCCTCTCTGACCCTCATCTGATGATATCCTGAGCGCAGATCAATCTTGGAGAACCAAGATTCTCCCTGTAACTGGTCAAAGAGGTAATCAATCCTCGGGAGTGGGTAACGGTTCTTCACCGTTACCTTATTCAGCTCCCGATAATCTATACACATCCGATACGACCCGTCCTTCTTCTTCACAAACAAAATCGGGGCTCTCCAGGGTGAACTGCTCGGTCTAATGAATCCGTTGTCTAACAACTCCTACAGCTGTGTAGATAACTCCTCCATCTCAGGAGGAGCAAACTGGTACGATGCCTTGGCTATCGGAGCCGCACCATGGACCAGGTCGATTCTGAATTCCACCTGCCTCTCTGGAGGTACCCAGGGCAACTCCTCGGGGAATACGTCCTCAAACTCTCGTAATATGGGCACATCGCCCACCGTCTCCCTACTCGCCTCCCGGGTATCCATAATATAGGCGACATAACCTATGCACCCCTGCTGAAGGTAGCGCCTAGCCCTCGCTGCTGAACATAAAGATGGTTCTCACTGTGGTCTTTCGCCCTGAACAACCAGCTCTCCCCCACTAGGGGTCCTAATCCGCACTAACTGTTGCGCTCAGTCGATCACTGCCCCATTGGGGATCAGCCAGTCCATACCAATAATGACCTTGTTCCCCAGCAAAGGTATGGGAACCAAGTCCACCAGGTAATATTCCTCGAACAGCCTCAAAACACAATCCCGGTAGACCTCTGATGCTTGTACGGACCGGTCATCTGCAATCTCGACCTCTAGAGGGCAATCCAACATGCCTGACGACTCCGGAAACTTCTTGCTAAGCGCAAGAGAGACAAATGATCAAGTGGAACCCGAATCAAACAACACCTGTACTGGGATACCATTCACATGGAATGATCCTAAGTGTAACGATCCGTCTCTGGTATGTTGTTTTCATGTTATTTATTTAGAAGTTTCAAGAGGGACTCGGCGAGTCTATTGCCAGACTCGTCGAGTAGAGACGGGATCTTGAGCAGCGTATAGATCGGCGACTCGACGAGTCCATATTCGGGACTCGGCGAGTCCGCCTGCCAGGTAGAAACCCTAAATCCCCGGGTTTGCACCCTAGTTAAACCATCTTATGAGTCCCAAACTCGTCTCCTTCACCCTTAGAGCATCATTTAGCAAACCCTAACCATTCCCTTGAGTATTTGAGCATTACTTGTGTGAATCTTGAAGTTTTGAAGAGAAAAAGGAGGCTAGATCCAAAGGAGTAGAAGAAGATCCAAGATCTTGCACCACTACAGAGCTAATTGAGGTAATAATCGGATTTCCTTCTGTTTCTATGATTGATTCTCCATTATAAGCACATTTAGTCCATTTTATCCATTTCTTAGCTTGTTTATAGTAGAGAGATCACATTGGGTTGATTAGCCTTCGGATCTAGCCATGTTTTAGTTCCAAAAACGTAGATCTAACACCTTTATGGAGCCATTTTTGCATGATAACCCTAGATCTACTCATTTAAGTGCCTTTTCAACCTTTAAATCCCTTTTCATGCGTATGTACACGTAAAGTTGGAAACTTTACGTGGTAAACAAGCCTTAGAAACTCAGATCCATAAATTGTATGCAGTGGTTTTGAGCAGAATCGAGTTTTTAGTAACTGCATGCATGCGACTCGGCAAGTCGTTCTTCGGACTCGAGGAGTCGAGCAGCGAGTCCCCGATCTTTCCCCTTTTGAGTGATTTCGAGTGGGGACCAGTGAGTAGTAGAATGGACTCAGTGAGTCGGAGGTTAGACACAGTAATGGAGGGACTCGATGAGTTGTTCATACACCTCGGCGAGTCTAAGGCAATCTTCATAGATTCGAGAACAACTCGTCGAGTTGTTCATACAACTCGGCGAGTCGGATGCAGATAGCCTGAGTTCTAGAATCGAAAGGGAACTCGTCGAGTTTATGCCATACTCGACGAGTAGCAGCGAACAGAGTTGAGAAGTGAGAGTAGGGACTCGACGAGTTGGCAGCCCAACTCGGCGAGTCAGGTCAACTGTAAGTTGACTTTGACCAGGAGAGTTTACTTTAGACAGGGGTAAAGGAGTCATTTTACGCTAGTGCAGTTATTAGTATTTGATTGAGTGTATTTGTGGAATTGTAGCCGGGGAGATACCGAAGCAGCAGCAGATTGCTTCCAGAGCCATACACTCAGCAGCCAGATCACGAGGTGAGTTTCCTTCCAGTAGGAACGGGTCTAAGGCCACAATGCCGGCCCGTTTAGCTAGTAGTAGTTTCCGGACTTTGGTCTGATGCAGATTTTAGTATGTTTGATGCCTTCGTGGCTCAGACAGAATTTATGTGTTATGTGTTCCGGGTTACAGCCCGATGCAGTATGCAGTTTATGTGTTCATGCTAGTTGATATGTTTATGCTATGTTATGTTCAGTAGTTCCAGACTTCGGTCCGATGCAGTCACTTCCAGACTTTGGTCCCATGCAGTTAATTCCGGACTTCGGTCCGATGCAGTTAGTTCCTGATTTCGGTCCGATGTAGGAGGAAAGGCCTCAGTAGTTCCAGAATTCGGTCCGATGCAGAGGGCAAGGCCCTGGTTAGTTCCGGACTTCGGTCCAATGCAGTTTCCGGACTTCGGTCTGATGCAGTGGGTAAGGCCCAGTATGTGTTTATATGTATTGTATGGTATGTGGTAGTTTCGGGGAGCTCACTAAGCTTTGTGCTTACAGTTTCAGTTTTGGTTTCAGGTACTTCCGCAAGCAAAGGGAAGAGCTCGGGTTGATGGCATCGCACACACCACAACTTCAGTTGTCCTGGGAGTTGTTTTTAGTTTTTCATAGATGTGATTTGATATAGTCTTGATACAGTTTACTCATAACACTTTGCTATTGTTTTTGAGATATTGACGTACGAGTTTTACCTTATGATATTATCATGGTGTTTTTTAGTAATTATTAAACAAAAAAAATTTGGGTCATATTTTGGGATGTTTCAAATTGGTATCAGAGCCTTGGTTTGAGGGATTCGGATACACTTTCGGGTGTGTCTGAACACAAACTAAGGAAACGGTAAATATTTTCAAAAGAAAAATGTCTTTGAAAGTCGTTTTTGAAAAAGAATTTAGAAAGAAGAAGAGTTTTTATAAAAGGAAAATGGTGTGGCGTATGCGATCAATCGAGCTCAAGTAAGTACTCCCAAATTACCTATACAAGTTATGTTATGATTGTCAGTTTTAGTTTCAGTAGAATAGGACTAAGGATCTAGGAGGATGCCTTATGTGCCTGCTATATGTGTTTCAGCTTTACAAGATTTGCATGCTAGTATTGAGTAAACAATAGTAGGATAGCCTGTTTAGGTTATGCCTGATAATATGAGCTTAGCATGGTATGCTAGTACAGTATCTCGTTATGAGATAGGATTTGATTAAGTAGTTTCCTGTATCCGAATGCTGCTTGCTTTGTGCTTTGTGGGACTCTGAGTGATGGGAGTTAGCCATTAGGTGAATATGTCACATCACATGTGATCAGGGTTGAATAATCCCAGAGTATTGGATTTGGCCCTATTGCGCAGCTCTTGTTTGAGTCTAACCGTTGTAGGGACGAGTCTTTTACTCGAAGGATTATCTGAGCCTCATCACATGTGATGGTATTTAGGTGATGACTAATTAGTATTACAAGGAGGCCTTCAGCAGCTAAGGATTGGTTTGAATAGAGTCAGAGATTTCCCTAGGGCAAGCCTAGGATGAGAGTAGCATAGATCAGTAGTAGTAGAAGGGACTTGGTGGAGTCAAGGCAGTTCTTGAGGAAAGTACGGATAGATGTGGAAGGTAGTATGGGCCCATACTACTGAAAGCAGAGGATCCGTACTCAAATCAAGGAAGACTGAGACAAGACCAAGAAACTAGTATTGGTATCAATGATCCTTTGAGATATTTCAGTTTTCTGATGTTGCTATGATTTGTTTCAGAATGGTAGTTTTGCGTTCGAGGCCAGCAGTCGGCAGCTCAGGTGCCGGAGGGGGATCAGGATCAGGCCCGGAGGTCAGGCAATTGGATGAGCAGACTAGAGAGTTTCTTTCTTCAGAGATTACTCGTATCATACTGGACCAGACTCCTGTGATCTTCGGTTCGATCAAGGAGGGTATCCTAGAGCTGATGGATGAGAGATTGGGCACCTTCCGTGCCGAGGTGGCGGCCATGATGGGGTCGCGCACACTTACATTCAGGGAGTTCAGGGCATGTGGAGCTCCAGATTACCACGGGGTGCGGGACCCCATAGCGAGTACTAGATGGTTGGCGGATGTGGACAATGCTTTCCGCACGAGCAGGTGTACCGAGGGGGACAAGGTTAGATTGGCGTCCTGTCCTCTGAAGGACAGGGCACGGGATTGGTGGGAAGAGGTCGGACATACCATTGGAGATGATGCAGTGCTAGATGCCATGACTTGGGCTGATTTCTCCACCAGGTTCAGGGCGGAGTTTGCACCGGTTATTGAGGTGCAGCAGTTAGCCAGAGAGTTTCAGGACCTCACCCAAACTACAGAGATCGTGGTGGAGATCACCGCCAAATTCAGGGAGAGGGCTCTTCTCGTTCCTCAGTATGCAACCGATGAGGAAATGAAGAAGGTACGTTATCATGAGATGTTGCAGAGCGATATCCAGCAGTTTGTGAGCCGGTCCAGCTGTAAAACGTTGGATGACATGATTGCTAGGGCTCGGGAGAGGGAGATTGACCTCGAGATGGAGAAGAAGAGGAAACCGGAGGCGGTTTAGGGTATAGGTAGTTCGGGCAAAAAGCCCAAGGTTTCAGATCACAGATCCAGGAGTCAGTAGAGCCACGGTCGATGTGGAAAGTGTGGGAGATTGCACGATGGGGTGTGCAAGGCAGGGAGTTCCGGCTGCTACAAGTGCTGTCGGACTAGGCATTTGAGCAGGAATTGTACGAACCCTGCTACCACTATTGCAGCATCAGATCTAATTTGCTTTCAGTGCAATCAGAGGGGACATAAAAATTCCCAGTGTCCGAGTTTAGTTGCAGCAGGGAAGGTGGTTGCACCTGCCCCTGCTACATTGAGGATTACAGATGGCCGACAGGGCCGAGCCGAGGCACCAGTGGCAAAGAGTAGAGAGCTTTTCAGATAACAGCAGAGGAGGCACAAGCGACTCCTGATGTGGTGATGGGTATGTATCTTCCCTTCATCTCTATATTATTATTGATTATTGCTTATGGTTACATGTTTTGTATAGGGTCGTTCTATGTGAACGACATTTCTGCTACAGTATTATTTTATTCGGGGGCTACCCGATCGTTTGTATTGCTAGCGCTTAGCAAGATATTTAGTAGAGCTCTAGGGGAGCTGGATTGTCCACTAGAGGTCAAGATAGCAGATGACAGGACCGTGAGGGTCGCCAGGATGCATAGAGGATGTTCTCTTCAGTTGTTCGACGAGCAGTTTTCGGTGGACTTGGTCCCTATTCCCCTGCGAGGGAATAAGGTTATAGTGGGCATGGATTGGTTGAGTCCCAATGGGGCAGTGATTGATTGCGAGTTGCAGCTAGTGAGGGTTCGCACTCCCAGTGGGGGAGAGTTAGTGATTCAGGGCGAGAGGCCACAGCGTGGACCAGCTTTTTGTTCAGCCGCGAGGGCGAGGCGCTATTTTCAGTAGGGTTGCACCGGTTATGTAGCTTATGTCTTGGATGCCCGGGAGAAGGGCAAGACGACAGTTGATGATGTTCCGGTAGTGAGAGACTTCCCGGATGTATTCCCAGAGGATTTACCTGGAATACCTCCTGAGAGGCAGGTCGAGTTTGGGATTGACCTAATTCCTGGTGCGGCTCCGATAGCTAAGGCACCGTACCGGCTATCTCCCCCTGAGATGAAGGAGTTGTCAATGCAGTTGCAGGAGCTGCTAGACAAGGGTTATATTCGGCCGAGTAGTTCACCTTGGGGAGCGCCGAACCTGTTTGTGAAGAAGAAGGATAAGCCGCACCGTATGTGTATAGACTACCAGGAGTTGAATAAGGTAACGGTGAAGAACCGTTACCCCCTCCCGAGGATAGATGATTTGTTTGATCAGCTTCAGGGGGGCGTCTTGTTTCTCCAAGATCGATTTATGCTCCGGATATCACCAGATGCGAGTCATAGGTGAAGATGTGTAGAAGACTACTTTCAGGACCCATTATGATCATTTCGAGTTCGTGGTGATGCCTTTTGGGCTCACTAATGCTCCAGCCGCGTTCATGGATCTCATGAATCGCGTATGCAGACCGATGCTGGACCAGTCTGTGATAGTATTCATAGATGATATCTTGGTGTATTCCAAGACACAGGAGCAGCATGAGGAGCACCTGAGGGAGGTGCTAGAAGTTCTAAGAAGGGAGAGAATTTTCGCAAAGTTCTCCAAGTGCGAGTTCTGGTTGCGTGAGGTGCAGTTCCTAGGTCACCTCATCAACCAGAAGGGTATCTTAGTAGATCCGGCCAAGATAGAGGCCGTGATGCAATGGGAGGTCCCGAAGTCTCCATCCGAGATTCGGAGCTTCCTACATTTGTCAGGGTATTACAGAAGATTCATTCATGATTTCTCCAAGATAGCAGTACCGCTCACCTGATTGACCGAGAAGTCGGTGGTGTTTCGTTCGGGGCCTGAGCAGTAGGCGGTGTTTGAGACCCTCAGGCAGAGGTTGTGTGAGGCTCCAATCCTTACCCTGCCAGAGGGAATAGAGGATTTTGTAGTCTACTGTGATTCCTCAATCACGAGTGTGGGAGTAGTATTGATGCAGCGAGGGCATGTGATAACTTACGCCTTGAAACAGTTGAAGCCTCACGAGGCTAACTATCCTACCCACGACTTAGAGCTGGGGGCGGTGGTGTTTGCCCTCAAGATTTGGAGACATTACCTTTATGGGGTCAGTTGTACCATCTACACGGATCACAAGAGTTTGAGATACCTTATGGATCAGCCGAGTCTAAACATGAGGCAGAGGAGGTGGTTGGATGTGCTGAAGGATTATGATTGTGAAATCCTTTACCATCCAGGGAAGGCCAACGTAGTGTCCAACGCCCTAAGCCGCATGGTGACAGCAGCCCCTATCAGAGACTTATGTCTAAGGATGACAGTGATTACTCCGTTGTTGGAACGAATCAGGGAGGCTCAGGTTGAGGGCCTCAAGGAGGAGAGACAGAAGTGCGAGAGGATAGTGGGCCGAGTAGCTTCGTTTGATTATGATAGTCGGGGGTTGTTGACCCTTCATGGGAGAGTGTGGGTACCGTACGGGGGTGGAGTACGGCAGGTGTTGATGGACGAGGCTCATAAGTCTCGATTTTCTATCCACCCAGGGACGACGAAGATGTATAGAGATCTTCGAACCGATTACTAGTGGCCCTGCATGAACCGGGATGTCGCCTGGTATGTAGAGAGGTGCCTGACCTGCAGGAAGGTCAAGGAAGAACACCAGAGGCCTCACGGCAAGATGCAACCGTTAGACATTCCCGTGTGGAAATGGGAGGACATCACCATGGATTTTATCACCAAGCTTCCCAGGACCGCACGTGGGGTAGATTCGATTTGGGTAGTAGTGGATCGGTTGACGAAGAGTGCTCATTTCATACCGATCCAGGAGAGCATATCGGCGGAGAAGTTAGCTGATATCTATGTGCGGGAGGTAGTTGCACGTCATGGAGTGCCGGTATCGGTGGTGTCAGACTGAGACGTCCGTTTTACATCCAGATTCTGGAAGCGGTTTCACGACGAGATGGGTACTCGTCTCCATTTCAGCACCACTTTCCACCCTCAGACGGACAGGCAGAGCGAGAGGACGATTCAGACTCTCGAGGACATGCTCCGGGCATGTTTCCTAGACTTCGGTGGCAGTTGGGATACGTATCTTCCGTTAGCGGAATTTTCGTATAACAACAGTTATCATGCGAGCATTGATCAACCTCCCTTTGAGATGCTTTATGGGAGGAAGTGCAGGAGCCCGATTTGTTGGGGCGAGGTCGGTCATCGAGTCATTGGGAGCACGGAGGTGGTGCTCAAGACGACCGAGTTGATTCAGCAGGTTCGTAGTAGACTGCAGACTGCGCAGAGTCGGCAGAAGAGCTATGATATTGCCATATTTATACTTATTTTTAGGCAGTATTTAAGTGCATTTTTATTAATAAATTGATAATATGTGCAGAATAGTGATACTTATGAGTTTTAATTGATATTTTCAGTCAATACAAAGGATTTTCGAAGAGAGGGACCAGAGGTGACAAAATAGGGAACATGGGAGGCTTGGAAGACAAGAAAATAATAATTTCATAATAAGAACTTAATTCACGATGTGGCATGGGTGTTCCAGAAGATAAACATCGCGACGCAGAGGATTTCCTTGAAGGATACGTATTACTTACAGCCCACGACGTGGCGCATATGGCCACGACGTGGCGTAGGTTTTTGAGGATTATATAAGTTCTTCTATTATTACGAATAAAGGAACTTTTGGCAGAAGAAAAGGAGTTCCAGGAGACGTTTCAGAGAAGAAGGAAGGTCCTGGAAGAGGGATTTCAACACCAAAAGAAGTAAAGTTTTATATTTAGTTGATTATAAACATGTTTTTCATTAGTTTTAGCTGTGTTAGTTTAATTACTATGATGAGCAGCTAAATCTAGCTACTTTTGCTTAGCTAGATGAAGCTTTGAACTTATGAATAGTTATATGTTTATGGATTAATTTAAGTTGGTAAGAGTTGCTTGTGTTTGATTTGTATAACCTAGCATGTTATTATTTGCTTATCTAATTGCTAGATTGCATGTTCTGTGTAGCTTAGTGACCATGAAACTACATGAACTTGTTTACCTAATAATTTAGTGAACATTGAATTGTTAGAGCTAGGATTGACCAATCTTAGTTAGTAATTAGGCTAAATAAATCTTAGCTGTGCTAGAGAACGTGAATTGTGATCATAATTGCGTTTATACAACAAATCTTACATAGCATATCTACATTCATAATTAGTTCTGTGTTTAATTATGTGTGAACATACATGGTTTAACATGAATTAGTTACTTATTGGTAAGATAGAACTAAATTACTAATATAACTAAAACCCAACTTAATAACCCATAATCATTAGCTAGCCATAAGGAAGAAGTGGATTCAACTAAGCAAGAGTGTTTTTTTATTAATTTGATTAAGTTCATCTGATCTTGCAAAATCAGATAAAACCCCCTTATTAAATTTATTAATAAATTAGGTTAATTTAATAGTAATTAGGTTAATTAGTAACACCGTTCCCTGTGATCGACACCCGACTTACCTAAGCTATATTGTAATCTGACTAGGTACACTGCCTATAAGTGCATAGTTAGTCTTAGTTTGTTAGGTTATAAATATTAAAATTAGTAGGTACTTTTGTGCACATCAAGTTTTTGGCGCCGTTGCCGGGGAACGGTGCAGATTATTAGTTTATTTAGTTGCATTAGATTAATCGTTTTTTTTCTTAGGAATAAAATCTGCAGAAAGCTTAATTGGTTAATTATTTATCTTAGTTTAATTTTTGTTCTGTTTGTCACAGAGTTCACGACGTGAGATTTAGTATACTCACGACGTGAAATCTGAGATTTCATTTTTAGTTTTTCTTATTTTAGTCCAGTTTTACGTTTTAGTTAGCAAGTTGCAGGAGTTAATGACCAGAGGTTCAAACACACCATTGGTGCCACCACTAGAAGATCCCGAGTCTGCAATTCACAAGAAAAAGACGCCCTTGCAAGAATTGAAGTCAGCCTTCTCTAGGAAGGCAGGAAAGAAGACAGGAGAGTCAAGTTCATCAACGAAGCACGAGAGCAATCTTGAGCATTTGGATCATACAACCGTGCAAACCGAGTACGAAAGCGACACCGAGCCAGAATTTGAAGAACACACGACTGAACCCGAGAACGAGCCAAGGAACGAGATGGCAGATATTGAAGAAATGTCCATGGGAGCTTACAAAAAACGGATCCGAGAAGATGTGGGTCCCAGATTAGTCCAACCCGCAATACCTGCCAATGCCACATTCGAGCTGAAGGGACACATATTAACTGCGCTGAAGGACATCCCATTTTTCGGGAAAGACCATGAGGATGCTTTTAAGCATCTAGATGAAGTCAATGACATTGCAGATTACTTCAATGTCCCAAATGTCAACAGGAACACAGTCTTGCTTAGGATGCTGCCAGTCACTTTCAAAGGAGCTGCTAAGGAGTGGTTAAAAGCACTCCCACCGGGTACAATCACCACTTGGGCTCAAATGCGTGAGCAATTCCTAGATCAGTTTTGCCCACCATCCAAGATAGCCAAACTCAAGAAGGCAATAGCCAACTTTGAGCAACAGCCGGGGAGTCACTGTACGAAGCATGGGAGCGGTACAAGGGCTTACTCAGAAACTGCCCGCAACATGACCTAAATGTGCAGCAAGAGATGTCAATTTTTTATGATGGGGTCAATGTGATGACAAGACAACTCCTTGATTCTCAAGGACCGTTGACAAGGAAAAATCCAAGGGAGGTCAAGGAGCTAATTGAAGAATTCGCGAAACACTCCCGCGAATACCATAACCCGAGGCAGGATGGAAGCAAAGGCGGTGGAGGGGCCCAAACTGAAGAAATTGCAGCTGTCATGGCCATGCTGAATAACATGGATCGCAGGATAACACAAATGGACCAGTCGATACACGCCATAAGAGTGGGGTGCGAGCGATGCAATGGTCCACACTTGACCAAGGACTGCAACGTGGATGAATTTGGGAATAGAAAAGCTCAAGTGTGCTACTCTAATGGGGATAAGTTTGAAGAGGACTGGATGAAACCGAAGAAGGAGTGGTTGCCATATGAAGAATATAAGAAGCAAAAAGAAGAGAAGTATAGGCAGACAAGTCGAGGCCTCTATCAAAAGGAGCAGCAACCAGCCGAGAAGAAACCCGACCTAGAGACCATTTTAATGAAATTTATGGAAGCATCGGAAAAGTAACACGAGGCCACGGATTCTGCTATTCTGGAACAACAAACATTGATAAAGAATCAGCAAGCCTCCATCCATAACCTTGAATTACAATTTGGTCAACTAGCATCCCTAGTTCATGAAAAATTGTCCCCGAAGAGTCCCGAAGTACAGAACCAATCTCATGTAATGGCCATAGACACCGAAGAAGAAGCTATCTCGAAGTTCCTGGAAGCATTGGACGAAGAACCACGAACGCCCGATCAAAAGAAGAAGAAGATCAAGATCGAAAATCATGAAGCTGCTAAGTTCCAGAACTCACGATGTGAACCTTATATGTTCACGACGTGGGCCCGTCATCAACAGAAAAATTCTGCAGACAGTTCGGTTTATGAGCCGAATTTGCCTTTTCCTTCCCAAGCCACCCTTAGTCCACTAGAGAGAGAGCATAGAGAGTTTGTCAAGCATGTGAAAGAGATCCCGATTAATACCCCTTTTGTCAAGTCCTTATCCAAAGCTCCCGAGAATCAGAAATTACTGCAAGACTTGATAGACACTCGAAGGCAATTAAACAAGCAGTCTACAGTGATTTTAAGTGAACAAACTTCAAAAGTTGTGTTGGGAGAAACACCAGAAAAGATGGGGGATCCTGGACGCCTCACTCTTCCATGCGAGTTTGGGAATAAAATGAAGGTTAATGCTTTAGCCGATTCTGGGGCTAGCATTAATCTAATGCCTTTTTCATTTTATCAAAAATTGGAGATTCAGAAGATGAAGGCTACAAAAATGAAGATTCACATGGCGAACCGTTCGGTGACACAACCCCGAGGCATAGTGGAGGATATTTTGGTGAGAATTGGAAAATTTATTTTTCCAATAGACTTTGTAGTATTGGACATGAAAGAAGATCCAGATGTTCCGATAATCCTAGGTCGGCCATTGCTCAACACTGCTGGTGCCCTTGTTGATATCCGCGAGTCGAAGCTCACTTTGAGGGTTGGAGATGAACAAGAAGTCTTTGGAAAAAAAGATGACTTTCAAGAAAATAAAGAAGAGGTGTTCACAATTAATGAAGAGAATGAACTAGACGAATTGGAAAAGCTTATGGAAGAAGAGATAAAAGTAGTTCATCAAGTCAAAATGACAAAACCAAAGGCATCTGTTCCACATTGGATTGAAGTCATAGCTTACAAGAACCCGCCTTCTTGGGTAAGCAAAGAGGATGAGGAAATAACAAGTGATGAAGAGGAGGTCACTTCAAGAGTAACAAGGCCGGTGGTGAAAGCAGAAGAGAATGATATAAAGTACGAGGAGGAAACCAAGGGCACAAAACGCAAGCTTGAGGAAAAGGGAAAAGCTAAAAAGGAGAATTCAAAGAAGGCGTATAAAAGGAGAGTTCAAGCTTACAAAAGGCGGTTCAAGGAACAAAAGATCTTGGTGGAGGACTCTTCCGAAGATTCAACGTAGAAGGCACGGAGTCCAGCTCAAGACTCCAAGAAAAAGAAGCGCTTCTCGGGAGGCAACCCGAGTTTGGTTTGCATTTTCTTTTTAAAAATTTTCTTTTTTTTTTTTTTAAGTAGGAAAGACATCGATTCATCATCTATAAAAAACGGTAACAAGTAGAAAATTAGCTGTAGGGAACTTTAAATAATGATTGATATGCAAATTAATTAATTAATATGATAAACATTATTGAGACTTTTGCATCTGGCAGTTTCCACGACGTGGGCATAGCCCAGCCACGTCGTGGGAAAAAGGGAATGCGTGACTGAGGAAAAAAACAATTTAAGTTCCACGACGTGGGAATAACCCGCCACGTCGTGGCCCTTAAAAATCAGGGGGGACCAGTTGTTAAAACCCTTTGACTGATAATTCTCATTCCCACTTGTGAGGCTGCCGCACGAACGGAAACATTGTAACCCCACAACTAATTTCGTATTCTACTGCTAATTTCCTTGCAAGATCTTGCCAATTAATCTATTTGGTACGTGTTTTCCTTATTATTTTGTAGCAATTCTTCTAATTTCAAGTTTTCATGGTTAGGGCTTGTATGATTCACGAAATTGGTTGAATCTAATGGTTAATTTTAGATTAAATATACCTTTAATGGCCATAGGAACAAACCCCAACCATTGATTTTAGTAGAAATCGCATGCAATTAGATCGACCCACAAGTTGTGAACGACGCGACCCACGACGTGGCACAGCCTGGCCACATCGTGACTTCTGTCAAAATATATAAACTGTTTAATGTGTTGGTTGTTTGCTGTTTTGGTTTGTTCTGATTGCAGAAATGGGACCACGAAGAGCTGTTCCGCAGGAAGAAGACCCGATAGATGTCGCAAGCATACATCCTTTATACCAGTTTCCTCAAAACATTCCCCGACCGTTGCTAACAACCTACGAGAATCGGCTTGGATGGTTATACAACAGGGAGTTTGCAATAGCCCCGATTATTGATTGGGGATGGCTAGGTGGAGTGGGCATGGTAGCAGAGCTGGGACGTTATTGGTCAAAGACTTATGTTGGAGATCAATTTTCGTTTACTTGTCACGGGTGGAGGAATTTATTCACCATTCAAGAACCCGTGTACCGGGAATTATCGGTAGAATTTTTTTCTACCGTATGTTTTGAAGAACGCACCCTTGATGCCACCTACAATAGAGCACTTGTTTTTCGTTTGGGTGGTGTATATCGTGAGTGTAGCCTTTGGGAATTTGCTTGGCGCATGGGGCTCTATACGGAAGTGGAGACGCAATCTCCGTTTTTTATCCCTTTCTTGCTTGGATGTGTGCGGAATTTTGCTCCGGGTACCTTGGATGTGCAGTTTTGGAGGGGCATTTCTAACCATGAATACAACACTCGTGACTCGAGTGAGTCACAAATTCGGAATCCTGTTTTCCGATTTTTGCACCGCCTCATCACGTTTTCAATCAATCACAAGCATCATGGTGACAAGGTCCCCATCCAGAATCTATTTTATTTATGGACTCTTATTACCCCGGGGGTTTGCTGTGATTTGCCTTATATGTTGGCAAGGTTTATGGGGAAGAAAGCGGCCAATTCTAGGCCTGGGAGCCCGATTACTGGGGGGCATTTGGTTACTCGCCTGGCTAGGTCATATCATATTTTGACCCATGACTTTGTGAGGAATCTTACTCGATTCTCGGATACCAACTTGACCATTCAAGTCTTGGGTGTGATGCGAGCAGTGGTGAATATCGGGGGTCGTTTTATGATACCACCAATAGATGACGAGGAAGAGGAGGGGCAGCCGGGACAGCAACCACCCGTTAGGCCGAGGCGTCGAAATGTGCGGGCTAGAGGCGAGGTCGAGTGAGAGCGTGCTGCTTCGCAGTATGTGCAGGGAGTGCCCACCGACCCTTTTCAGAGTTGGGTTGGAACATATTTGGATAATCTACGGGGTCATGCAATTTACCATACCCAGCTTACCGAGGGTATTTATTCACATTTGGGTGTGACCCGACCACCTGCTATGCCACCGTAGTATCCCTATTTTCTGACATGGGAGGAGTTATGGCGTCCGCAAAATGATGAGGCAGGACCAAGTGGAGCACAAGATCAAGATGATGATTGATTTCATTTTATTTAGTAGTTTTTTTTTGTTTTTTTTTTACTTTGGTGTGTGATGTAAAACCTTATTAAAACTATGATGTTACTTTTTGTTTCTTTTGGGTTGTTCTACCTTTTCAGATTAGCGTTGGAATTCTAAGGAGCATAGCCGGTTATCTTTCGAGTCGTGTTTGTCTAGTCAAGGAAGCTTTGAGTTGTGAGTCCGATCCCACAATTCAAGATAAGTATGGGGTATATTAGGAGAGAGGTTCTAATTGGGACATATATTTGCATAGAAGTGTCGGACACCAGTTAGCCATTGGTCAACGCTGCTAGAGTAAATAACGCCAATACGTCATTTTCTACTGATGCTTAGTTCCACGACGTGAATTCCTTATGCCACGTCGTTGCACGCTTGCAGTTTGTAATAGTTCAGCATTATGGTGTTCGTAGTTTACACCCGAATCACGACGTGTCCAGATATATGCCACGACGTGATCCAGTATATCATTGCCATATTTTTTTCATTATCAATACCCACTTTGACGAATTGAAGTTCGAGTCTTGTTCTACACCGAGTTTCTATTTTTGGAAGTCCAATTCCGCATTTTCCACACTTTTCGAGATGCTCATGCCGTTATTCCAGGGGAGTCTGTTCCTTTTTCTCCCTTTTCTTTAATTTTGATTTGTTTTTATACATACAATGAGGGCATTGTATGAAATAAGTGTGGGGTAGGGGTAGAAAAACTGAATTGATAGGAAATTTTGAAAATTCAAAATTTTTATTAATTGAATCTAGTAATAATAATTTGAGCTATAATTGCTAGAATTATGTGGGATGATCCGATGAATGTTCAAATGTTTAGTTGAGCCAATATACGTTATAGTGCATTTGTGGCTTCCCTTATTTTAGTGAAATCATGGAACAAAAACATAACCCCGCTCGGTTTGAAGGATGCAATATGTTTAGCAGCCTAAACCTGAAATGTATCCAGGAAAATTATTATCATTAACCAATAAAGGTTGAGGTTGAGCGCCTCTGCTTAAGCATGTAGGTTTTGAGCGGAAAAAGAGAGGTACATGTAAAAAGAAAAAGGAAAAAAAAGAAAGAGAGAATTACGAAAAAGTTTGGAGAATTTTGGAGCAAATAAAGTGAAGATCAAAAGATCAAAATTCTGAAGAAATCCAAAAAGTTGAAGATACCAGAAATCAATTCAAATAAGGTGTTGAATTCAAAGAAATCGAAGATCAGAATGTCAGAGAAATGAAGAATTCAAAGGAAGCTCCATAGTGGTATCATAAATTGTAATTCTAGATTATGTATGCTTAGGTTGCTCAACTAAAAATACCTTGAGGTTAGGAGGTTTTCTGAGGATGGATTCGGAGGGTTGCATAAAATGAGCATTGTTCGGAAAAAGTGGGCAAGTGTTTATGAAGATTGTGAGTATTTAAAGTATGGGGGGTACTTTAGGAAAATTTTAGACACAAATGCATGCGTTGAGGTCTTGGCATAATGGCTGAACTAGAGTCAGATTGTTCTGTGTAGTGTTAGTAATTAAGAATTAAGTGTAAATTTGCTTGAGGGCAAGCAAAGCCTAAGTGTGGGGTATTTTGATATTTCCATATTTATACTTATTTTTAGGCAATATTTAAGTGCATTTTTATTAATAAATTGATAATATGTGCAGAATAGTGATACTTATGAGTTTTAATTGATATTTTCAGTCAATACAAAGGATTTTCGAAGAGAGGGACCAGAGGTGACAAAATGGGGAACATGGGAGGCTTGGAAGACAAGAAAATAATAATTTCATAATAAGAACTTAATTCACGACGTGGCATGGGTGTTCCAGAAGATAAACATCGCGACGCGGAGGATTTCCTTGAAGGATACGTATTACTTACAACCCATGACGTGGCGCATATGGCCACGACGTGGCGCAGGTTTTTGAGGATTATACAAGTTCTTCTATTATTACGAATAAAGGAACTTTTGGCAGAAGAAAAGGAGTTCCAGGAGACGTTTCAGAGAAGAAGGAAGGTCCTGGAAGAGGGATTTCAACACCAAAAGAAGTAAAGTTTTATATTTAGTTGATTATAAACATGTTTTTCATTAGTTTTAGCTGTGTTAGTTTAATTACTATGATGAGCAGCTAAATCTAGCTACTTTTGCTTAGCTAGATGAAGCTTTGAACTTATGAATAGTTATATGTTTATGGATTAATTTAAGTTGGTAAGAGTTGCTTGTGTTTGATTTGTATAACCTAGCATGTTATTATTTGCTTATCTAATTGCTAGATTGCATGTTCTGTGTAGCTTAGTGACCATGAAACTACATGAACTTGTTTACCTAATAATTTAGTGAACATTGAATTGTTAGAGCTAGGATTGACCAATCTTAGTTAGTAATTAGGCTAAATAAATCTTAGCTGTGCTAGAGAACGTGAATTGTGATCATAATTGCGTTTATACAACAAATCTTACATAGCATATCTACATTCACAATTAGTTCTGTGTTTAATTATGTGTGAACATACATGGTTTAACATGAATTAGTTACTTATTGGTAAGATAGAACTAAATTACTAATATAACTAAAACCCAACTTAATAAACCATAATCATTAGCTAGCCATAAGGAAGAAGTGGATTCAACTAAGCAAGAGTGTTTTTTTATTAATTTGATTAAGTTCATCTGATCTTGAAAAATCAGATAAAACCCCCTTATTAAATTTATTAATAAATTAGGTTAATTTAATAGTAATTAGGTTAATTAGTAACACCGTTCCCTGTGATCGACACCTGACTTACCTAAGCTATATTGTAATCTGACTAGGTACACTGCCTATAAGTGCATAGTTAGTCTTAGTTTGTTAGGTTATAAATATTAAAATTAGTGGGTACTTTTGTGCACATCAAGCTACGCCGACAGGAGGCGTTCAGACTTGGAGTTCCGGGTAGGCGACATGGTCCTTCTGAAGGTCTCACCTTGGAAGGTTGTCATCGGGTTTCGAAAGACGGGCAAGCTGGGCCCCAGGTTCATTGGTCCTTTCAGGGTTTTGGCCCAGGTGGGTCGGGTTGCTTATCGGTTGGATCTTCCAGCAGAGATTAGCCAGATCCACAACACTTTCCATGTGTCTCAGTTGAGGAAGTGTTTGGTGGATGAGTCAGCAGTTATTCCCTTAGAAGATATTCAGGTTGATAGCAGCCTGAATTATATTGAGAGGCCGGTCACGATTCTGGACCGGAAGACAAAGACCTTGAGGAACAAGGTAATTCAGCTAGTGAAGGTGCAGTGGGAGCACCGGAAGGGGTCTGAGTGGACGTGGGAGGCTAAGGATGAGATGAGAGAGCACTATCCAGAGTTATTTGTAGATTCAACCGTAGCAGAATTCGAGGACAAAGTATGAGTCAAGTGGGGGAGAATTGTAATGACCCGTCTCTGGTATGTTGTTTTCATGTTATTTATTTAGAAGTTTCAAGAGGGACTCGGCGAGTCTATTGCCAGACTCGTCGAGTAGAGACGGGATCTTGAGCAGCGTATAGATCGGCGACTCGACGAGTCCATATTCGGGACTCGGCGAGTCCGCCTGCCAGGTAGAAACCCTAAATCCCCGGGTTTGCACCCTAGTTAAACCATCTTATGAGTCCCAAACTCGTCTCCTTCACCCTTAGAGCATCATTTAGCAAACCCTAACCATTCCCTTGAGTATTTGAGCATTACTTGTGTGAATCTTGAAGTTTTGAAGAGAAAAAGGAGGCTAGATCCAAAGGAGTAGAAGAAGATCCAAGATCTTGCACCACTACAGAGCTAATTGAGGTAATAATCAGATTTCCTTCTGTTTCTATGATTGATTCTCCATTATAAGCACATTTAGTCCATTTTATCCATTTCTTAGCTTGTTTATAGTAGAGAGATCACATTGGGTTGATTAGCCTTCGGATCTAGCCATGTTTTAGTTCCAAAAACGTAGATCTAACACCTTTATGGAGCCATTTTTGCATGATAACCCTAGATCTACTCATTTAAGTGCCTTTTCAACCTTTAAATCCCTTTTCATGCGTATGTACACGTAAATTTGGAAACTTTACGTGGTAAACAAGCCTTAGAAACTCAGATCCATAAATTGTATGCAGTGGTTTTGAGCAGAATCGAGTTTTTAGTAACTGCATGCATGCGACTCGGCAAGTCGTTCTTCGGACTCGAGGAGTCGAGCAGCGAGTCCCCGATCTTTCCCCTTTTGAGTGATTTCGAGTGGGGACCAGTGAGTAGTAGAATGGACTCAGTGAGTCGGAGGTTAGACTCGGTAATGGAGGGACTCGACGAGTTGTTCATACAACTCGGTGAGTCTAAGGCAATCTTCATAGATTTAAGAACAACTCGTCGAGTCGGATGCAGATAGCCTGAGTTCTAGAATCGAAAGGGAACTCGTCGAGTTTATGCCATACTCGTCGAGTAGCAGCGAATGGGGTTGAGAAGTGAGAGTAGGGACACGACGAGTTGGTGGCCCAACTCGGCGAGTCAGGTCAACTGTAAGTTGACTTTGACCAGGAGAGTTGACTTTAGCCAGGGGTAAAAGAGTCATTTTACCCCAATGCAGTTATTAGCATTTGATTGAGTGTATTTGTGGAATTATAGCCGGGGAGATACCGGAGCAACAGCACATAGCTTACAGAGCCATACACTTAGCAGCCATATCACAAGGTGAGTTTCCTTCCAGTAGGGATGGGTCTAAGGCCACAATGCCGGCCCGTTTAGCTAGTAGTAGTTTCCGGACTACGGTCTGATGCAGATTTTAGTATGTTTGATGCCTTCGTGGCTCAGACGGGATTTATGTGTTATGTGTTCCGGGTTACAACCCGATGCAGTATGCAGTTTATGTGTTAATGCTAGTTGATATGTTTATGCTATGCTATGTTCAGTAGTTCCGGACTTCGTCTGATGCAGTCAGTTTCGGACTTCGGTCCGATGCAGTTAGTTCCGGACTTCGGTCTGATGCAGTTAGTTCCGGATTTCGGTCCGATGCAGGAGGCAAGGCCTCAGTAGTTCCGGACTTCGGTCCGATGCAGAGGGCAAGGCCTTGGTTTGTTCCGGACTTCGGTCCGATGCAGTTTCTGGACTTCGGTCCGATGCAATGGGCAAGGCCCAGTATGTGTTTATATGTATTGTATGGTATGTGGTAGTTTCGGGGAGCTCGCTAAGCTTCGTGCTTATAGTTTCAGTTTTGGTTTCAGGTACTTCCGCAAGCAAAGGGAAGAGCTTGGGTTGATGGCATCGCACACACCACAGCTTCAGTTGTCCTGGGAGTTGTTTTTAGTTTTTCATAGATGTGATTTGATACAGTCTTGATACAGTTTACTCATAACACTTTGCTATTGTTTTTGAGATATTGACGTACGAGTTTCACCTTATGATATTATCATGGTGTTTTTTAGTAATTATTAAACAAAAAAATTTTGGGTCATATTTTGGGATGTTTCACTAAGCAAGGCACATAATATATTAAAATCACAGCGACATCACATAAAAACATAAAATAAGAAATCATAACCGTCACCACATCAGGTGCAACGCGTGCCTCCTCGGCTGTCAGCTGAAATGCTCGACTCTGAACCACTGGAGCCTCCAACTTGGCCTTTCAGCCATCCACAACCCGTGCTGTCGTTGGAGTCGGCGTCACTGTTGCTGCTGTCAATCTAGGGCAATTGGCCTTTTTATGGCCCTTCTAATTGCAATGAAAGCAAATCAGGTAAGATATCTAAATCGTAGGAGTAAGTGCAATACAGTCTCTGCCAAAATGTCCACCCTTGTCGCACTTATAGCAGCCTGAACCTGGCCCAGTGCGACAAGCTCCCTCGTGTGACCGACCGCATTTCCCACAACATTCCCGCCCTGACTGGCCTTTTGGCCTACCATCGGATCCCTTGGGCTTCTTCCCCGAAGCCCCCATCGTCAGCCCCTCCACTGCCTTCCTCTTCTGGATGTTCTCCAGATCAATCTCCCTTTCCCTAGCCCTAGCAATCATGGAATCCAGGGTAGGGCAAGCTGAGAAACTGACATGCTCTCAGATGTCAGCTCGTAGCATGTTATGGTAGCGGGTCCTCTTCATATCCTCATCACCCGCATATTGAGGCACCAATAATGCCCTCTACCGGAACTTGGCGGTGATCTCCGCTACAGTCTCCGTAGTCTGTCTCATATCCAAGAACTCCCTGGCCAGCTGCTAAATCTCCACAGCTGGTGCAAATTCCGCCCAGAATCTAGTCACAAAGTCTGACCAGGTCATAGCCTCAACAGCCGAGGCTCCCAGAGAGTCACCAACCGACTCCCACCAATCTATGGCCTTGTCTCTCAAACACCCTGCAGTGAAACGGACCTTCGACCCTTCCGTGCAGAAGCTCTTCAGATGCGCAGAATCGATGTTTGCGATCCATCTCCTAGAAGCAATGGGGTCCTTCACCCCATGGAAATCTGGCACACCACTCCCTCTGAAGTCCTTAAAGGACAGTATGCGTGGCCCCGAATGAATGGTCGCCAAGTCACTCCTGAACGCCCAGAGGCGATCCTCCATCAGCTTAATGATCCCTTCCTTGATCGACCCGAAGATTACCGGCGTTGCATCAAGGATACCCCTCGTGATCTCGAACGCGATGAACTCACGTAACCCATCATCCACATGCTTGGATCCTGCGCCCGAGCCCGATCCCGACCCAGATCCTGAACCTCTTGCTCTTTGTCGCGTGACCACCATTCTAAAAATAAACATACGATTGTTAGGGTCACATATACCTTTTAGAGGTCTCACACACTTTCCAAGTTTCCAGGTTCCATCTAGGCCTTCCTTGATTCGAGTACGGGTTCTCTGCTTTCAGTAGTACGGGCCCATACTACCTTCCACATCTACCCGTACTTTTCTTCAAGGATTGCTTCGACTTCGCCAAGTCCCTTTTTCCGATACCCTTTCCACTGACCTCATCCTGGGCTTCCTTAGGGCAATCTCTGACCTACTCCCCGCCATCAGCTGCACTAGGAGTCCCCACCACCTCCCCTAACTAGCTTGCGGATACTGTTACATATCCGCTCCTTAGTTAGTTGGAGCTGGTTTGAACCCCCATAACACAAAGCAAGCAACATTCGTTCATTGAGTAACCAAACCAGGCATAACCTACACATGTCATCCTACTGCTGACTAAACAGTCCTAGCATACAGCTCATACAACATGCATATAAGGCATCCTCCCTAGACCCTTATCCCTAACTAGCATGCATTTCTTATAATTATATATCCGGCACACAAGGCATCCTCCTAGATCCTTAGTCCTATTCTAGCATGCAGTTTTTTGAATCAAAACCATATAACATAACATAGCAAGTATGGGTATCTTGGGGAAAACTTACTTGAGCCCGGCTGGTCGCATGCATCACACACTTCGTCTTTCTTAAAATCCTTCCATTTAGAATTTAGAAAACCATTTTCCTTGTAAAAATCTTTTAGTCCCTTAGTTTGAGTCCAGACACCCCTGAGGGTGTGTTCGAATCCCTCAAACCAGGGCTCTGATACCAACTTGTAACATCTCAAAATTCAAGCCCGAAAATTTCATTTTTGAATTAACAATTCCATAAACATTTTTACCAAAATATTGTCAAATAAACAACACGTCACAAAATCATATTGTTGTGTCCCAAACCATAACGTCAAAAGTAATGAAAATCATAGTACAGTCCCAAAAACTCCTTGCGGAAACCATGAGTGTGTGTGTGATGCGATGCTACACCGCCGACTCCTTCCTCTTCGACGAAGAGGCAACTGAAACCAAAACCAAAACTGTAAGCACAAAGCTTAGTGAGTTCCCCCATCATACCACATACTATACAATACCGTCGGTATCTTTCAACCGATAACCCTCATCGGTATCTTTCAACCGGTAACCTTCATCGGTATCTTTCAAACGATAACCATCATCGGTATCTTTCGATCGGTAATCAACATCAGTATCTTTCAACTGATATCCATCATCGGTATCTTTCAACCGGTAACTGGGGACTATTCCACCCCCTACCACTAGCATACAATCAGTAGTTATAAACATACAGTCAGACATTTCCGGGTACTGACCTACCCTTGGGTCCTAAGGACCACTATTAGGGAAACTAATACCTACTATACACATAACATATCATCCAGATAAATCTCATAACCAACAGATAACCAGACCAAGATAATTATCACAAAGACCATTATCTTCTAAATACCCCTTTTTGGTGGGCCGACATTGTGGCCTTAGATCCACCCCTACTGGAAGGTAACTCACCTCAATGTCGTGCAGTGTTTGAATTATCCTCGGCGCACAAGTCGACTCCCTTCGACTCCTCAATCCCTACACGACAACCTTCAAGTCAACACAAGTCCAGTCAAAGTCAACTTCAAGTTAACCTGACTCGTCGAGTGCCGTCAACTCGCCGAGTCCCTCACCCTTTACTCGTCCTCATCCATGACCCGACTCGTCGAGTTGGGCCGTCAACTCGACGAGTTCCTCTCTCATATGAACATCGCATGAAACTCATCCGACTCGCCGATTTGATGAACAACTCGTTGAGTCCACCTTAATCTGATGAACAAGTCCTGTCCTCGACTCGCCGAGTTGATGAACAACTCGTCGAGTTCATCTCCAATCTTAAGGAGATTGCCTTAGACTCGCCGAGTCTGTTCTTGCACTCGTCGAGTCCCATGAACTCCAGGTCTAAAATCATGTTCAATGCATTGGGTAACTCTTTCTGTCCGCTTACAACCCTTCTAACACTCAACTGGGTTCCTTTGACCCTCAACATATATGGGGCTCAAAGCCTCGGACTCGTCGAGTCCAAGAACGGACTCGCCGAGTCGGTCACGTCCACACTCTAAATCCTCGATTTCTGATGTACAACCTTTGATCAAAAGATAGATCCAAGCTTCTCCAATCGATCTAGCACGTAAAGTTACAAACTTTACGTGCTTGCATGGGACTTTGAGCTCAAAAAGACATAACACAAGCTCCTATGGTGCATGGGACCTTTCATGGGTGCAAAAGCCACCCAAATCTGCCTAGTGACTCCTTTAATGATGTGATTCCGAAGCTTTAACCCCCAACCATGTTTACAAACATGGTTGGCCACCAAAAATGGCTTATAAAAGCCCTAAATCTCCCTAAAGAGGGATCTAACAAATGAATGAGCAAGGTTACAACTTTTTACCTTCAATGAGCTGTAGAAGGTGCACAAACTCAGGTTCCCTTGGTCTCTACTTGCTTCCTCAAGCTTTTCTCCTTCCTCCTTAAGACCACAAGCACCAAAATCCACCAACAAGGCTTAGATTGCTTCAATAACATCTAGGGTTTCAATGAGGGGTGTTTTGGGAGCATAAGGGACGTTGTGGTCGACATAACATTGCTTAAATAGGGTGCAAACCCTCGGATTAGGGTTTTGTCTAGACATCGTCTACTCGTCGAGTCCATCGCTTAAATCCCACGTCCCATCACACTTCTACTCGACGAGTTGGTCCTTCAACTCGCGGAGTCCAATGCCAAAAATGCATAATACTTAGATAAAAATAAAAGAAATGCATACCAAGAACCAGGTGCTACACATGGGGAAGGGCCCAACGTGACTGTACCACATCTGTATTGACGTTGATTTTATAATTTCGACTTCCATTGTTTTTGTGATAGTTTTAATACAGTTTTATGATATGTTTTTGAGATGATAAAACTATTTGGTACCTCAGTCTTTTATGAAAAAATGGTTTTAGATATTTTACTTATGTCTTTTTAAAAGAAAATTTTCGTTTGAAATTTGGAAGATTACAACTTGGTATCAGAGTCTTAGTTTGAGGGTTTTGGAAAACCATTATGTGAGTCTAAACTCAAAATGAGATTTAAAAGATCTTATAAACCTTTTTGAAAAGTAATTTTTTATAAATTTTTTGAAAGAAGTTGGTTGGGTAGAGAATGTGGAGTCGTTCTCATTGCATGTCCTTGTCTGATTCTTGCTTTGAGTCTGTGAACATTGTTCTCCAATATAACTTACATTTATAAAAAAAGAAATATGTGATACATGCAGTTAGTCGATGCTAAAAAGAAAGTAATTCCCAATATATCCATATTTATTATATATGATGGCATATCAATTATTAGAAATGTATGCTAGAATGTAGGATAAGGATATGCTCAATAATTTCATGTTAGAATTGTCTGAATAGTAGGGATGCCTTGGTGCCTTATGTGTTGCTTGCTTTATGATACTCGAAGTCCATGCTAATATTGATATGGTGTTAAGTGTATGCTAAAAGGTTGTATGAAATTAGGATTAGATAGACTTAGAATTCTACCTTATTGCATGTTCTTGTTTGATTAGGGCCTTAGGTTGTGGAATTTATTTGAATGTTTATCTCATTCTTGATTACGTACAACTATGTAATCATAAGATGACCTGTTGATATTACCGACATTAGCAAAAACGTATTCCATGATGAGGACCGTATGGAATCCTAATGTATAACGTCTGCATTTTTGGGCTAGACGTTTAAGGTATAATAATAATAATTATATATTTTATTGAACAATTAAAATCGTTGATTAGAGTAATTGTTTTTCATATGTTTTGTGAGACATAAATATTTATCGTATACATGTTAAGTGGACAAATATTAGGATTATATAATATTTGTAGAAAACCTTAATATAAAATTTATCGTTGAAGCGATAAAATATATTTAGGATAAATAATCTTAGTGAAAGTTGTAATAGTCGTAATCATGAGCGTGTGGATATAACGAACACTTAAATATGACTTCGTATGAGGAAGTTATGAATTATCTAAGTTTCGTGTTCAAACTGATACGACTACCTGTGTCATAAAAAGTGAATTGAAAATAGGTTGCTAATTAGCCTAAGTGGTCTAAACGAAAATTACAGTAATCATAATTAGGAAAACATTCATATAAAGAACGCTTAAATCTGACTTCTTATAAGGAAGTTATGATTTTTCGAAGTTTCGAGTGCGACACAAAAATAGAAATAAAAATTAGTTGATTGTTAGCCAAAATAATCTAAATAAATGTTGTAGTATTCTTCAATATGAATTTGACAATATAAAATGTAACATCCCGTTTCGGAAAAAACCTTAAATCCGAGAATATATTTTAAATATTATTTTATTCCGATAAATGAAATTTAAATAAAGGGTTTGGTGAGGAATGGTACTTTCGGGGTTTGTTGTATAAAGAATATTTGAGCACGCGGCTAAGGATAAAACATTTGGACTTATTTTGTAGTTATTGGGCTTAAATTGAAAGGATTTTGGTAGCTAAGGGCTGAATGGTAATTTATGGATCAATTTTGAAAAAATTTGGAAAGGATGGACCAAAAGCATGTTTTGGCTTAATAGTTTGAAAATGGACGGGATAAACCCGTCACCTCCTCTTATTCAAACCCTAACCCTACTTCACTTCTTCAGTCACCACCTTATCACCTCTCATCCTCTAGCCGCCGCCGTTCCATTGTTGAAGCCGGAAGCCACTGCTGCACCGCTGCTAACGAAAAAAAATTAAAAAAAATACGAAAAATATAAAAAACGAAAAATATATAAAAAACAAGTTTAGTTTTAACTAAAAGGTAAAAAATAAAAACGTTAAAAAACATAAAACCGAGTTTTGAACATATAGTGTAATTTTTTGCAAGCTATAGAGACCAAATTTGAACTTTTATGATTGATTTTGCAAAAAAAAAAAAATTAACAAAGTTAACCATAAAAATCGTTAAAAAGGCTAGAGTGATAACTGTATGTCCCATTTGTAGCCAGAGTAAAAAAAATTAATAACTTTTCTCAATTACACGTAAAAATATTATGGCTTTTATGGTATTTTCCTTAACAACGTCATTGATATATTTATAAAACATATATTTATAAAGATTTCAAATATATTGTTGTATTACGAATAGGGTGCGAATATTCATCTGTTTATATATAAGACAAAGGTTGGATAAGTCAAAGGTGGTAGGAGTTATGTACTTATGAAAAGAATTAAATATATATAAAATAAATGGTTAATGTCATAAAAACCTTCAAGTTTAAAGGATTTTGTCGGTTTTGCCCAAAATTGAATTTTATGTCCGATTTTACCCTAACATTTTCCAAAAAGTGTTCGGTTTTACCTTTTTACCGGTAATAATAGGTTTTTCAGGTTATCATTATATTAAATTTGCAAAAATGCCCTTAAGTTTACCTTTTTTTTTGCATTTTTACCCTCAAGTTTATAATTTTTTTTTACACTTTTACCCTAAGTATTTTTTTCATAATATAGGTATTCATGTAGAAAAATCGTATTTATATATGAAAAAATGTTTAATTAAATATTGTATTTATATTTTTGTAATGTTATATATATATATATATATATATATATATATATATATATATATATATATATATATATATATGTTTGTTTGTGTGTGTGTGTTTGCAAGGTTATACCATTTAAAAAGATATATATATATATATATATATATATATATATATATTTACATTATTATATATAAATATGTATCTATACTTCTAAAAATATATTTATACTTAAAAATAAAAAAACATATATCAAAATACATAGTTACACTTCTTAGATTATATGTATATACTTATATAAACATGTTTATGATTCAACAAGTTTTTTTATTGACATGTATATTTTTAAATGCATAAAAATATGTACTTGTAGTTCTAAAAACGTTTTAATTTGCATTTTTTTACATCTTAAATGGTTTATCCAAGAAAAAAGCCATACATACACACACACACACACATATATATATATATATATATATATATATATATATATATATATATATATATATATATATATATATATATATATGAAGAAATAACATTAAAAAATGTAAATACAATACTTAATTAATAAATATAAATTTTCTACATGAATACATATAATATGAAAAAAAAATGCAAAAGGTAAAAGTGTAAAAAAAAAATATAAACTTAAGGGTAAAAACGTAAAAAACCATCAACTTAAGGGTTTTTTTGCGAAGCTAATTTAATAGTAACCTGTTATCACCGGTAAAAGGGTAAAATCGAATATTTTTTGGAAAATGTTAGGGTAAAAACGGACATAAAATTCAACTTTGGTCAAAACCGACAAAACCCTAAAAACTTGAGAGTTTTTATGACATTAGCCCTAGAATAAATTAGTCATTTTGGTTTACCAAAAAATGCACTTTGAGTACATTTTTTTTTTGTTTTTTTTTTTTTTTTGGGTATGATTAGTCCAAAATTGAAAATATTATCCAATTTTGATTACTCTAAAATTTAAATGCATTTGAAAATACTATTTTGCTTTCCTATTTTTTTTTTCTATCTTCTTTTACTCACTTAAATATTTATATAATTAAAAAAAAACTCCTAATAATCTCTCTTTTAATATTCCAGCGCCGTTCTCTCTTCTCTTTACTACCGCAGCTCCACTGCCGCCGGTGATGGAGTGTTGACGGAATCATCCCAATTATGACATCCCTTTCTCCAAGGTCAATCAAAATAAAAAAATAATCTGTTAATATAATAATATAAAATTTACAATTGTCAGTCACGATCCCAAAATTTGTATTTGTGTGCTTATAAAAATCCTCTTTAAACAGTGGAAATATACACGAAAACCCAGAGAGAGAAGAAAGAAATGGAGAGAGTTTGTGTAACAGGAGCAGCAGGTTATATCGCGTCATGGGTTGTCAAGCTTTTGCTCTCCAAAGGTTACATCGTCCATGGCACTGTAAGAGATCCAGGTAAGATTTTTCATTCGAATTCCTTCTTTCTACTATGTATTTACTTTGATTTTGGTTTTAATCAAACTTGTAATTACTTGATTGTTTCCCTTTCTGCTGAAAACGGATGAATATTGTTTATGATACCTTAGGCGTTCGATGTTCATTTACTAGCTATTTCCTACTTTCCGATCGAAATTTTTTCACCAACCGACCTTTATTCATCCTCATTCATCGTCTATTCGCTGGAATCCTCTTGTTCCTAGTTAGGGTTGTTGTTTATGTTGAAAAATTAGGCGTTAAGTGCTTGGGATCTGTCTTCGATCGCCTGCAGATTATGCTAAAATTTGGTGATCGAGTGAAAAATTAGGCCAAGAAAGATTTGCCTTGATATTGATTTGAATTATTTTAAATTATAGTGCTCGTGTTGAACAGGATGAACCATACTCCATACAATAATTTTTAATTTAAATTATAGTGCTCGTGAATTTTGTTAACAGATTAAAAAAGAAACATGTCAAGCATTTCACAAATGTGGAGTTATGCCTATGGAAGTATGGAGTTATTTTAATATATTTTGATAAAAGTAGGCCCACAATGAGCTGCTTCTATGGACTTTTGTTTAATTAATTTACGGGAGAATAATGATATCCACATTTTTCATTTTTGTAGGTGCCTCTTTTTAGCACAAAGGATTTCTTTAAATAAACCTAACAATTTTCATTTTTATTTTTAAGGATGAGCATGCTTTTTTTAGGCTCACTATGATTTTCTTACATGACAGAGTTACTTGACCTAGTTTCCGTAGGGGTAGTGGCTATCAATTATATGATTGAATGAGGCTCAAATTGTAAAATTTTGGGCTTCATTTTCTATGAAAAAATTGGTCCCTTCATATGTTTGGAACACTAGGTGAAAATGCTGATGACTAATAAAAAAAATAATGTTTGGTAAAAATCATAAGATAAACTAGACATGAAATATAAAACACCATAAAATTATATGTGAAAAATAATTCAAGATTACGAGACAAATACATAATAACTTGATAGATTTTGAAATAGGACGTTGAATGGAACAAAATATTATGATTATTAGATCAATAAAAATACAGTAATATTCTTACGTAAGGCACTAATTCTTCATACTTATGAAAAATCCTAGATTAAAATTAAATGAAATGGTAATTTGAAAACATGAAAATTTATGACCATTACTTCTACATGAACGATTATACATTTGTACATTAAGAGGGTATTTGGGAGTGCTTATCAATAATGATAAACATTTTTTAAACTTATTAGCTTATTAACTTATAGCAGTATCAAAACATAATTTTTAATAAGTTTCTATCTAAACACTCGTTTTAGCTTATACATGCATAAAATTAGTAATAAGTTAAAAAGCTTCTTAAATAACCTTAGCTAAAGACCCTCTAAATAAGATGAAAATTTGCAAGTTTTTCAAGTATAATGTTTCTTCACGACTTATAGAAATAGAAATTTTAAAATTAGTATCAAATACAGGCATCATTAACTCTAAAGAAACCAACTACTACCCAAACACTTTAAAAAGCAAGCAAAATTATAAATCGTCAAATTTCATTTTTTTTTCCCAAGTGTAAATTCAAATATCATCTCATTTAGTTTACACTTATTACATGGCTTGCGGAACATGACTATACAAACATAGTGACATCAAGTTGACCTCTTTATTTTGTTTACAACCAAATATGTTATATAAACACTTTGGACCTAAGTTGAACCATTTAAATTTTAAAATGTAAATAAAAAAATCAGATCTAACTAACAAATTACAAAAAAAATAGTTGTTCAAAGTTTTTTGTTTTTGAAAGAGATTTAGTTGTTCAAAGTTAAAACAAGTACAACTATAAATACAAATCAACGGTTTAAGGGGAAGAAACTTTTTATAGTTAATAAACAGTATACTAAGAAGAATTTTAGAAATACTCCATAAGCTCGTTTAAGTATTATTATGAGTAGCCTAAATACTTAGATGATATGTTGCATTATCAAACATTTAAAACCTAAAAAATCTCGAAAAATAAACTAGTTGCAGCATGTTAAACCTATTGTGTGTGTGTTTATGTTATGTACACTTAACCTCTTTATTCAATAATGTTCCATTTTACTCTACATTATATTTAACCTTTCAAGCTTTATTAGTTTTTTGAATAATTTTTTTTTCTTCATTTTAATCTCCATTATTAAATATTCATATTGGTAATGGTCATGGTATTTCAATCAGTTTTTATTTATAAGTATATACATAATAATTTTATCAACACTTTTACTTGGAAAAAAAGCCTTGGCATATTACATCTACTTAACTACCTGCATGTTGAAGTATATTAATTATATTTAATATTATATCAAAGAAATTTTTAATTTTATAAATATTACACGTGCTAAAAAGATACTAACAAATTAGATTAGGGGACTTTATAAAATATTTCATAAAGATGAGGGTAAATTAGTAAATTTAAAAAAAAAAATTATAAGTGGGCAATGATTGGAGAACATTTAAGTTAATAACTTTTTATTTGATATAGTTAGTACTGGAAATGTGATGTGAACAAAGCAAACAAAAAACAAAAACTTTATACATGAAGTTGATAATCGGAGGTTCTCTAAGTTAACACTTTTACATCCATTTTTAATTTTTTTTTTCCATCTTGTACAATCCATTTTATTATAGTTGATCATGTTTATTTAGGTGGTGTTTGTTTTTTGTCTGCAGATCTGCGAGATGTCTTCTGTCTGCACCGCGCAGACGACGCGCAGACATTAGTCTTCGCAGACTGTTTGTTTTTTTGAAGACTGCAGACCTAAAAATGTCTGCGCGCCCTCTTCTTGGCGCAGATGTGGACCAGAGTCTTCTAACATCTTCAGACATCTTCTAGCTTAAAAAACATATATATCTTTATTTTTTTTAAGTTTTTTTTTTAATTTATATTTTTTCCAACTTTATTAATGATAAACAATATGAAAAAAAATTACAAAACTTAAAAAAAAAACATTTGACGATACAAACATGATATTTTTAACAAATTTATAAATAAAAATTTATTATAATAATAGTCGTTGAAGTTGTTTATATAAATATGAAAAAAAAAATCATAATATATTCTTATATTTTTTTGCCAAAATTTTGTAAAACTTTATTTAATAGAGTATCATCAATTTCTCAAGAAAATATTTATCGTACGTTTTTAATAGATTTATTTGAAAAAATCGAAGTTTATTTCCATCTATTTATGTATCAAATTCTTTGATCACTAATTATAATGTTTAATTATAACTTTACAATCAAAGTTGTTGGTTTTTATCAAATATGTATATGAATTAATACCATTTTTATTTTTATTTTTTATATAATAATACATAAAAGTTGATCCAGATTCGTTATATATTTATAAGAAAGTCGTAAAAATATATAAAAAATTCGCTTTGAAGTTTTAAAAACTCAGTTTATTTAGATTTCAGTTTATTTTAATAGCCCGCAGATGTTAAAAAAACAAACAGTCTTCTTTTTTCAGACTGCAGACGTTTGGTCCACCTCTTCTACTGCAGAGGTTTACAGATGTGGTCCGCAGACTGCAGACATTTTGCCTCAGAAAAAACAAACAGCACCTTAGATTATGTAATACCACAAAATCACTTTTAAAAGGTGCATTCAAATTTTGCTATGGATAAAAGTGGTAAATTAACTCAACATTTACATAAATTTTAACAAGTCAACCTGGTACAAACTGTACAATTGTATAAACTAAAATTAAAACGTGTGAGATATGTTCAAAGTTGCATAAACTATATTCAAGTTAATAACTTTAAAAATGTTTATTAAAACATTTGGCTCAATATATTACTCATGAACTTTTAAGAATAGATAATCATGAGTTGATGGGATGATTTAAGCCAACATTTTTTTAACGTAACTGAGGTCCATGTTTCAATTTGGGGGCGCAAACCCACACTAAACATTTGATTTTAGAATATTAAACTTTACACAACCTATAATTGTATTTTTAAAATTTTCTTAAAAGGCAACTTATTTTTTTCAGGTAATGAGGAAAAAAATGGTCATTTGAAGAAACTCGAGAATGCTGGAGAGAGGTTGCATCTCTTCAAGGCAGATCTGTTTGATTATGAAGGCCTTTGTGCTGCATTTGCTGGTTGCACTGGGGTTCTTCATATCGCATCTCCTGTTCCTGGTACACTTAAGTTTGATGATCCTCAGGTAACCTTTTTAAGTGTGGAAATGAATCAACTTGGGTTGTGTGCCATAGGTTATGGTAAAATAATTTTTTTTAGCTAAAAAGGAATGAGGCAAACAGGTTAAATATCAACAGCAAATAACGTACTTAGATGTGTATACATATATTATATATATATATATATATATATATATATATATATATATATATATATATATATCAAATGGCGTTACATTTTCATTTAAATTCAAGTGTATTGACACTAATGACGTAAAAGAGAAAACACGAGGAGCAATGTATTTCTTTCGTACCAATATAAATGCAATAGTTACCATATTGTAACACCGTAAATTTCAAGGCAAAATTTTCATTTAATTAATCAAATTAATATTAAAACACTTGTTTAAAATCTCATACACATTTGAATTACAAAAACATAGTTCCATTTTCACTTAGTAGAAAACCAGGATCCTCCAGAATACAACCCTTTCTTTGGTGTGTACAATCGAGCCGGTGCCATCTCGCGTTACTGAAAGAACCTAAAACAACATAACATGAAACACTGTAAGCACGAAGCTTAGTGAGTTCCCCAATATACACCTTACGCACATACGCCTTTCCAGGCCCTGACCTTCCGGTCCACTGCACAATGCCTTCCGGCCCATGAGATAATCGCCTTCCGACTCATAACGTATTCGCCTTCCGGCCCATAACATATTGCCTTCCGGCCCAAAAACATATACGGCACATAATACATTTACTCTAACACATAAAGCACATATATCATATATCATACCTGACCTTTCTGTCACATAACACTTTGCCTTCCGGCCCATATAAACATGCATATCACGCGTAGCAACTAACTTTCCATTTATAGCATATATACATAACACATAACATATTCGACCTTCCGGGTACAGTATAGTGAGAAGACTCACCTCGTGGATGCTGGAAGTTAGCAACTCCTGAAATCACTTGCACCTGATCCGCCGAGCTACAAGCTCCCTATAACAATATATCTCTTATTAATTTTATCTTCCACGTTAACTGACCCTAAGAAATCACACACAGGTCAACTCTGGTCAACGGTCCACGGTCATCTCGACTGGACTCGGCGAGTACCCTGGCGACTTGGCGAGTCTAGTCGTCCTCACAAATTCCTGGATGTTCCCTTTCTACTCGTCGAGTATCTCTCTTGACTCGACGAGTTTCTCGTGGAAGAATCGCGGGGCCACCCCGACTCCACTCGCCGAGTCTGAAGAACAACTCGACGAGTCCCAGCTATTCTTCAAGCTACTCGCCGAGTCTGCTCATCCGACTCGGCGAGTCCATGCCATGCAGTCGATCAAACTGCTTCCTAAGATCAGAATCGTCCCGACCAATCATAGGTCTGGTCCTCCTAAGCTGGTCCATCACAAAAGGCCTTCATTTAGGTGCTCATGCTACACCCCAAGACTCATAATTCCCATGTTAACCTAAGGCATAAGGATTTCAATCCAAAACCTTCACCAATTCCCGAAATGCACAGACCTGGGATCTTCTGGACCTCCAAGGGTCCCAACACAGGGTTACAATCGTTTGGGGGACAAGGGTAACCATTAATCTAATCACAAAAGGGTTCCTTAAACCCTAATCCATGCACACATTCACATAACAGAATATAATCTGGAATGTTACCTGAATCATGCCCTCTCTTTGTCCCCAAGCCTCAAAACATGATTCCCTTGTTGTTCCTTTAGCCAAAACCTTCCCCTTCTTGAACAATAACTTCTTCAAAATCACCAATAGCCTTCAATCCTTGCTCTAGATGCCCCCAACCGATTTAGGGTTCTTCTCAGCAGCTAAAAGGAAACAACGACGGCCAATGATCCCATTTATACGTCCCCAAACCTGAACGGCTAGGGTTTACGCTAAACAGCGCAGACTCGCCGAGTCCCTATCTGGACTCGTCGAGTCCAGTCGCGAACCCGCGACCAGATCTGCGATCCTACTCGCCGAGTCCCCCCTTTAAAACACCCCAAAATGTGATTTAACAATACTTTGAGATTTCGGGCTGTTACACATATTTAACAAATGACACATGGAGGTCTATTGTAGACCAAATTAAATTCTAGTTTTGTTGCGGGGCAAAATGTTAAGTTTAAAACAAAAGATTTACGAGTAAAAGGCCTTTGATCTAGCGGTATAAGAAGTGTTGGAAATGTGTCCTTCCCCAACACGTTGAGGGTTGAGTACTATGGTGGAGAAAAGGTGTAAATTTAGGAGTACCATTAAATGGGTGTGTGTGAGTTAGTCGTTTTGAAAAAGAAAAAAAAAACCCGAAAGGTTTACCTAAAACTAAATATCACGTTACTCATACTATAGACAACCAAAAAAATTGTTGTATTTATTTTACGATTAAAGAAGTATATAATCCTTTGTTTAGTATTCACTAACATATACTTTGTTTGACAAATATAACTATTACAATAACATTTTTCATGACTTAATTATTGTCGTCGTAAGTTCAACGAATGATATACGTACACTTTTATCAGTCTGGGGAGCTTTTAAAAAGAGAATTCACATCATTTTGCACCAAAACTATTTCTTGACTTATAATTGTGACCTACATCTAAGGTGCTGTTTGTTTTTTTAAAAAAAAACCACTTCAAACCACTTATTGCTGCACCGCGCAGCACACGCGCAGCACTTGGCCATTCGCAGCTGTTTGTTTTTCAGAAGACTTGTGACTTAAAAACTGCTGCGCGTGTGCTGCATGGCGCAGCACTAAACCAACTGCTTCAAACCTCTTCACGCATTAGTTTAACTTACTGCAGCAGTCTGCAGACGTTAAAAAACAAACATAATTTTTATTACATGCTGCAGCCGTTTGTTCCACCTCTTCTGCTACAGAGGATTGAAGAGGTGGTCCGCAGACTTCAAGCAATTTCTCTTCGAAAAAACAAACAGCACCTAAATATTTGAGAAAGAAAGTGATGGCACATTAAGAATTCAGAGTGGGCAATTTTATAAAAGTTAGGACTTAATGGTTTCCCCAAACATTCTTTTTCAAGTCATGTTCATATTAAGTTTGTTAAATAAAATCTTAAATACGCTTGTATAATGACAAAATTGGTAGGACCTTATAATTATTCTTGTATCATTACAGACAGAAATCCTCGATCCAGCTATAAAAGGAACACGAAACGTATTGAATGCATGTTTGGAGGTTAAAGTAAAAAAGGTCGTGGTTGTGTCCTCGATGGTTAGTGCTATGTTAAATCCTGAATGGCCACAAGGCCTTGAAATGGATGAAAGTTGTTGGGCAGATGTAGAATATTGCAAAACTAACGAGGTACCTATTTAATTAAACCTATTATTTATTATGTTAATAATATATTTGACATTTTTTACTATTGATTTTAGAGATGGTATGCTTTATCCAAGACTCTAGCCGAACGTGAGGCTTTGGAGTATGCCAAAAAGGTTGGATTGAACGTTGTGACTATTTGTCCATCGGGTACCATTGGGCCAATGTTACAATCAACAGTAAACGCTAGTAGTTTGCTTCTCTTGAGCTACATAAAAGGCAAGTGCTTTTGTTTGTTAACAGTTAGCATGTCGTTTTGGCTTTCGAACTCATTATACTTTAAAAATAAAATAAACCAATTTCGAAGTGAAAGTTGTAATGGATGCAAATGTCGTAGAAGAGATGGAGTGTGAAAAACATTAACTTTTGCATCTAAAGTGAAAATCATAGAAATAAATATTAAAGTCCAATAAACTGGTTTTAGAGTTCATAAAATCAGTTTCTAGTAGCATTAACTAACTATGAAACTAAAAATTAAAATTTTTATGACATATAATTTTAACAGATGTTTTGTGATGAAACTAAACATTATGAGTTATAAGACATAATTCAACAATATAGATGTCATGATTTTGTTCATTATCTCTTTGAAGATCTCGATGGAAGAAGTGATGGAACAAAAAAGACGGATGATGCAGAACGGGCTGTTGTAGATGTGCGTGATTTGGCCAATGCAATTGTCTTGTTGTATGAAAAACAAGAATCCGAGGGGAGGTATATATGCTCTTCATACTCTCTTATGACAAGGGAGTTTGTTGCAAAGGTGCAAAACATATTTCCTGACTATGATTATCCCAAAAAGTAAGTTTTTTTTTTTTTAGCATTTTATGGTTTTAAATATACCATATCATTTATATGTAAATATCTTGGGTGTAACTCCTATTATGACTATGTGGGGTCCATCGATGCTTGAGTTTTCTACAAAAAAAATATTTTTCTAACAACCCCCGAGTCAGCCTACACTTCCATGTCCCAAAAAAAAAAGCTAAATCCATATTTTCACTTTGAAAATTTGTTTATTTAACTAGTACAAGAGTCATAAGCCAAATTCATATTTTCACAACAGCGTGAAAGGTGAGTAGCATAAGAGTCATTGCCCCAAATTAGGCACATTACATGTATGAATTTCTTCAAATATAATTTACCTTTCTTTTATATGTTTTTGAGGTCCTCATCTCAGGATCATTGTGGTGATAAATTTTGCTTGTGGAGTTACAGTTTTACAGAACCAAACAATGCTGAACGTGCGATATTCAACACGAAGAAGTTGTTAAATTTGGGATGGAATTACAGGCCATTGGAGGAAACCATTGTAGACTCAATCAAGAATTATGAAGAAGCCGGTTTATTGAATACGGATGGCATATCCCTTAACATAAAGTTTTGAATCTTCTCACATCTTTATGTTCGAATTCACAGTTTTATAGCGTGCCTAAAAAAATAAATGAAACAATATCCTTATTTGTATAATAACCAAATAACCTTTTGAATCCTAAACCATAGGGTGGATGAGCATGGGACATTTTTTTTTTTTTTTTTTTTTTAAATATTGTAGACTTCTTCTAGATTATAGAGAAAGGTTAGTATATGACTTCTAAAGTCTTAATAGGATACATGTGAAAATAATTCTATTTTTGTTTACTGTTTCTACGACTTTCTCTCCAATTTTGAATCATTCCTATAAATTGTGAAATTCAAAGCTTAATCATTTGTATTTATTTTTAAATGTCCAAAGTGGAGACTTGAGTAGTTTCTTAACTAGAAGTGAATTAAGGGAAGTAGCTACAAACATACATTTCCATTGACGATCTAGTCTTATTCAATAATTACCATATTGTACAAGAAACACAACACAATTGAAAATTATATTGTAATTTGTAGTTAACAAAGTCACCAGCAATAAACATGAACTAGTGGGGATGCCCTTGATTACACGGACCGAAATTGTAAATAATGAAAATTATAAACTATAGGAACTGAAATTATAATTTCTGAAAGTGAAAACTAGACAGACCAAATCTATAGGGACTAAAACTATAACAATTTTCAATTTACAACTATAGGGACCAACCGACCAAAACTCTAATTAATGCAAATAATAAACTGTAAGGAGCTAAATGTAATTATTGAAAAGGATAACCACAGGGACTAAATCTGTACTTATTGAAATTTAAATGTAATTATTAAAAATCGGTTCCGGTTTTTAGACCCAGTTTACTCGGATCCGATGGACCCAAACCCGAATTACCCGGAACCCGGATAAATCCAATTTTTAAACCCGGAACCCGAACCGGTTTTATATATTCCGGTTCTAACGGTTCCGGTTCCAGTCCGGTTTTCCGATTCTAAATCTCATCCCTACTTCTATCGGCAGGTAGAGATGCACACGAAAACCGGATTTGGGTATAGGATCCGATCCGATCCGGAAAATCGGTTTTGACAAAACTGGATCAGATTAAACCGGCGACCAGATTCAAACCGATTTGGCACTTCAGACGTAGCTTCGGATTGGACCCCGGATCAAAAACCGGATTCGACTCAAACCAGATCCAAAACAGGTTTCAAACCGGAGTTTTTTTTTTTTGAGCGCTAAAAAACGTGTTTTTTTTTTTTTTTTTTAAATTTTTATTTATTTATTTATTTTGGTATCCATTGGAACCCAAAAAAAAAAGGCTAGTTTGCCTTTTCTTGACTTTTTTGGCCCTTCTAAACATATATAAATACTTGCCATTTGCCACATTTCCATTTTACAAAAATTTATACTACTTTATACTTCTACTTTCATAATCCTCCAAAAAATGAGCTCGAGAAATTCTACCGTGGGTCAAGGTTCGGATGCAATGGTGGTTAAAATCTTACCAACCACTCGGAGTAAAGATGTGTGGGGACATTATGATTTGTGTTTGTTGTCGAACGGGAAGGAAAAAACAAGGTACAAGCAATGCGAGATGTTTTTGGGAAAAGATGACAGTAGTACGTTGATGAGTCATACAATAAACACGTGTATGGTTGTAAAAGGTCAAGGCGATCCGGATCAACCAAATATTACTCCCGACGGGTCAATCTTTATTTACAACAATGATAACATTCGTGAAAGCTTTTGCAAGTTCGTGATTCAAGAGAGTTTGCCTTTCAACCACTTTGACAAACCACGATTAACAAGGATTTTGCGAGAAAAAATGCAACCACAATATCGGTAAGTCACACTTCTCTTAGACGTGACGCTTTTAAGTATTGGGATATAGCCAAAAAAGATATGCAATTGAGATTTTTAAATATTAAAACCATTGTTTCTTTAACTTGTGATGTTTGGTCTTCTACCGGAAGTTGTCCCAAAAGCTATCTTGTCGTCACAGCACATTGGATAGGTCTCTCTACTTGGGTAATGAACAAACGAGTTATTGCTTTTGAACTTTTTGCGCATCTTCACATGGGGGCACGATTATTTGCAATTTTAGTAAGCGTTATAGAGACTTATAGTTTACGCGACAAAATCTTCTCTATTTCGTTTGACAATGCAAGTAACAACACTGCCGCCGCAAAAAGATTAATTGCAAAATATAAACCTATTTTGGATGGCTCGTTTTTTCATACTAGATATGTTTGTCACATTATTAATCTTATGGTATAAGATAGTTTTAAAATGATAGATTCGACGATTGAAAAATTCAAAACTGTGTTAACTAGAGTGTTTGGAAAAAATAAAGCTACAATGAAAAAATATCGAAAGTTTGTCATTTCCACTAACGTAACTCCATATAGTCTTCATTAGGATGTTGACACTAGATGGAGTTCAACATGCATGCCGTTTGAAAGTTTAACACGTCAAAGAATCGCTTTGCAATTATTTTACGACACAATTTCAAAAGGAAAAAAACCTGGTTTTAGATTTTGATTGATTTGATGGAAGAGTTTGTGGAAACGTTAAAAGTTTTTAAACAATCAACCACTTTTGTATCGGGCATGTATTACCATACAAGTCTGTTGTTACTAAATGAATTATGGTTGATGTCCGCACAATTGGAGTGTTTTGAACAAAGAAGTGAAATATTTGTTTTGGTTACGAGACCAATGAAACAAAAACTAATAAAATATTTCAAAAAAATGCCACCACTTTTTACTTGCGCCGCGACATTAAACCCAGGTATCAATGTTACGGGTGTAGAGACTTTGATTACCAAAATTTCTATGTTTTTAAATTTGCACAAAGATGACTCAAACTATATCCGCAACCAAATACACACTTTTAATAATACTTTTACTAATTTGTTTGACGTTTACGCTACAAAATATGGCAATATGTCAAACAATTTTGCAAGTGTAACCGACTCTACTAGTGGTGCATCGGTAGTGTTGGGGGTCGAACGGATTTTCATATCGACCTCTATAACTACCTTTCGGAGGAACAAAACAAAAGAGAACACACATTAACCCCTAGTAGCGAACTTGAAATATATATGGGGTCAAACTTTTTTAAATTCATGAGTGCACCACAATTTAAAATTTTGGATCTTTTGGCTTTGTGGAGAGAAAAGGAAGCACAATTTCCTATTCTCTCCATCATGGCCCGTGATTTACTAACCGTCTAAGCTTCCATGGTAGCTTTGGAATCCGCTTTTTCTTTTAGTGCTAGAGTTTTATCAAAGTTGAGGACGAATCTTACCCCGGTTGTGGTAGAGGTTTGCATTTGCTTGAAGGATTACTTGGATTCGGTGGAACGTATACAACACTTGGCATCACTAGAAGACCTACTAGCATAAAATGTTGAACCGAAGATCATGGATGAAGAATATGCACAAGGCTTAACAACACCTCCGGAAGACGAAGACGATGACGATGAAGATGAAGACTAAGATGAAGAATATGATATTGATGAGACCCCCAATTATTTGCATGGTGGTTGAAGAATATTTTAGTGAAGGCGACACGAAGTGGAATACCACAAAAACTATTTCTATTCGGCTAAATGTTATAATGCCACATTATTATTATTATTAGTTAACTAGTTTGAAAACTCTTTTTAATTCGACGTTTGATGTATGTTTTAACTATTTTAATGAACATATGTTGCAGTTTGTGTTATATATGAGGTCCAAAAATGTTTTTAAAAAATGGAAAGATCGGATCAGATTTCGGATCGGATCCTAACCCGGTCGAATTAAACCGATTCGGATTCAGGGGAGGAAAAACCGGTTTCAAACCGGATCAGATTTTGGCTTAATTTGGATCGCCTTTCACGTCATCAAACCGGATCGGATCAGACCCGAGGTTTGTGAATCTCTATCGGCGGGTTACTTATTAATAAAATTAAATATAATCTATGGTTTAAATATATTTATAGTTGCTGCTATGATTAATTAATTGTAAAAAGTTTATTTGCTTAAGATTTTAATTTTTATCATTGTAATTATTTAAAACATCAAACATTGTTTTTGTTTTTAAAGGTAATAATATAATTTTTATATATAATATTACTTTTAACTATTGTTGTTGTAAGTTATTTAAAATAATGTATTTGAAAACTATTAATTATTTTAAATTGGTTTCAGAAATTGAACTTTTTTAAAATTTATTTGATGAATATTGTTAGTTTCTTTGATTGTAATTACTTAAAAGAACAGACATTGTTTTTGTTTTTAAAGATAACATTATAAATTTATTTTATATAATATTACTTTTAACTATTCTTATTGTAAGTTGTTTTTATGCTAATTATTTGAAAATTCTTAATGATTATAAAAAATAGTTTCATGGTTATTTTTATTAATTTAGGATTACAATATATGTATAACACTATAATTTATAACTTTTAAATATTTATAAGGTAGTTTCTCGATTGTTTTTCAAGTTTAACTGAAATTTTGATTTAAATGAACCGTTTAACATTATACTGAAATTAATAATTTAAATATTTTGCATAAAATCATAAATTATAAAAAGTTATGACTTTAAAATGACAGTTGTTCACATACATTGACATATCTAAACTAATAAATTGACTATAATATGTTAAAAAACTTAAAGTCATAATTTTATAAATAGAAGTAAAATATAATATTTTAATATTGTGGTTAAGTGAATTTATGATTAAAATTTGGTTTTTGCATTCATTTAATATTATTAACCAAATTATAATAACTATTAGAAAGAAATTGAAATTTCATGGAGGTTTTAAATACATGTGATGCAAGTAAAAATATCTCTTTTACAAGTATATATAGATATATAGATAAATATTGATATAGATAAAGATAGTAATATTAATGTTTCCTATTACATTCTTCTTTCTTTTCCTACGAAAAATGAGCATCTCAGCTCGGTAAAAAAATTCATGCTTCCATTACTAGATTGATATGAAACAGACCCTTATGTTTTTTCTATAGAAAATTTTATGGTACATGGATTCATTGTACTTTTACGATACAAACATGAGAACTACTAAGTCTTTTTGTCGCAATCATAAGAAAACTAACTACCATCCCTACTGTTATGTCTAGTCCTAAATGGTCATAAGGCCATGAAATTGGCGAAAATTGTTGGACCAACATAGAGCACCCAAACCTCTATCGAATGAAAGTTAATGTGGGAGAAATTATGCATCAAATGTTGGTTATTTTCATCACCAAAACATAAAACGCTGAAGCATAATTTTGGATCTTTAATCTCAAATTTGATTAAAAGAAAACTTAAACATGAAAGAATGATTACATACCTGATTTCATTATGATCTTTGGATGTGAAGAACTAGGATTGAGTTTTTTCAGTTGATCTCAAGAGCTCTCTCTAAAATACTTCAGCAAAACTTAAATGAATTTACATGTGTATTTTCGTGTGGGTTGATTTGATCATCATCACATATATTTATAGATGGATATAAACCCTAATGTGAGAGATGGAAGGGATCTTGAGGATCTTGAGTCAAACCGGGAACTCAACCCACAAGGTAAGTTAATATTCTATAAATTTATATTCTTACCATAATAACTGGATTTAGTAATATATTGTACATATTTATGAAGTGGTCCCATAATTATCCAACAATCTCCTACTGGACCACGAATATATAAATGTATGTATGACTGTATAAGTGTTTTAATGAATGTTATTATAACATTGGTACCCTTAAACAATCTCGTCCACTAATCATAATAGTATAGGATCAAAGCGACCTTCGTTACAATTTACGTAACTAAACCTATCAATGGTCACATATACATATATAACTAATGACATAGATTAAACATGATGTGTGGTTTTAAAATCTAAATAGATTTCCGACGAGTTCCTCTTTAGATTAAAGTGAGTTCAAACTTCAAATAAGTGCAACTAATAATGGAGTTAACCGAATTCTTATTTGTATATAGAAAAACATAATTGTTCTTAAACAAAACATAAAGCACCATAAAACTCCCACTAAAACCAAATATCACACCAACGTGTGTAGTATGCTCATGAAAGACCTAGGGAGGTAATCCCTTTATGAGCGGATCCGCTTTCATGGAGTTTGTTCATATGTGCTATGTATATTTCCATTTTGCACTATTGTGTTAATAGAAGCAAACTTGATGTCAATATGCTTTGACTTAATAAAAATTCTGTTGTTGGAATATAATATTGCTGACTTATTATCACAACTTTAGTGGTCTTTCAATACCAATAATGTGTAGCATCGTGACAAATTTCCGCACCATATTCCATGCTACAAATTATGATGCCATTATGGAAGAAGGTACCGAAGTCTATTCCATGAAATATCTTATCATGCAAAAATTTAAAAGTATCCCGATATGGATCAGTAACTATTTTGGCATCTAATAAAATCAGATTCATAATAAGAATGATCTCCCAAACATCTGATTTCCTATGATTGAGCATATAGCCTTTTGTTATATATAGATATCTTAAAATCCATTTGGCTACTTTCTTATGATCCAAACTTAGTTTGTGTAGATATCTGTCCAAAACCAGAAAGATAAATTTACTCCCACTTAATCTGTGATACACAAAATCATCTACTATGTTTACCTCAAAACCAAATGAGATAATAAATTGAAGAAAAATATGGTACCAATCATAGGATATCCAAAGTTGAGGTTGTTGAGTTTGTGTATTCAGAATAGGAGATTAAATAACATTGTCGATCATTAATTCATAATATGCATACTATCGAAAGCAATAATAGGAATAAAGATTGATTCCTGCTTAAGGACAATGTTTTAACCTTGTTTCTCCCCCAAACTCAACATCCTCAAAGAATGTTGCTCTATCCAAAATGCAAGGTCAATATCTATGCAATTGAGAACTAACATAATGCCCTCATTCAATTCCTTAAAGTTAATCTCATTGATTACATGAATCATAAATGTGATTAATGTTAATAGATATAATACCATAATTCAAACATGTGGAAATCTATTTTTATGCTCACTAATCTATAAACCATAATCAATAAATTCAATTTATGACATCTTTAAAAGGTATCGACACAACATTAATATCAAGTTTTTGGACTATAATACTAACTTGCAAGAGATATCATTGTTTTAGAGATAAACATTGACAATAAATAATGTCAATTAACAAGCAACTCTTTGGATTGACTTATTAATCACATGGAACCAAAAAATTGTCACATGTTTTATGTTTATTTGGCCAAATATCAGTCTACATTTGGGTCGGCTAATACCTGCATTAATAAACAGATAAACTATAAAATTTGATAATAATAATCGACAATAAATCATGCCAATTAATAAGACCCTCTTTGGATTGACTTATTAATGACATATAACCTAAAAATTGTCATCAAAGATGTGTTTATCCGACCAAATATTAACCTACCTTTGGGTCGATTAATATCCGCATTAATAAACACAAACTATAAAATTTAAGTTCTTTGTAAATTAATTTTCACAAATAAGATCACTTTTGTGATATATTGTGTCAGCTAATTTACCCTTAAAATAAATAACATGTCATATCTTTGATTTATTGATAACCAAAAATAAAAGACAACCACACATGAAATGGTGTCAAAAGTTGTTACCAAATAATTTCTTTAAATGCCCGAAAACACTTTGAGCCAATTAGATTATGAAGACAATAACATGAACATAATTGTATTAAAGAAGACAACAATAAAATAAAATCAAATCTATAATAATGTAATCCCCATACAATTCATATAATTGTATGTGCTAAAAATTTATCCTTATGAAATCCCGAAAATATATATTAAATAAAAAAATGGATTCCATAACTCCTTCAAATGTCAACCCAAAAAAAATTTAATCCCCATATTTTTAAACGCGCCGAATGAATTCACGAATAAAATAAAAATATCAAAATCTATTTGATCAATTCCTTAGATAAACCAATAATAAAATATATTAGGTTTTTTTTTTAAAGAATATTAAAAGATCATAGAAACACCTAATCGGAATTAAGTGGGGTTGAAAAACAATCAAGACTTTAGAATCTGCATAACTTTAAATTGTTTGAAAATAATAAAGTCAAATTTATTTGAACAATAAATCCTCAACACATCCGATCATCCAGAATTAAACAAAATCATTAAATCTCGACTTGTTATGGTCAATTACAAAATCAAATAAACAAATATGGGTTTAAGGCAAATATAAATATTAACTTTTTGGTTGTAATCGAAGGTGTACGTAGGGGCAAGAATTTGACATATTCAACAATACAACTATGATATAACTTTGAAAGAGTAGGAAACAGAATGAAGGAGTATATATTAAATACCGAAAGCAATTAAAAAAAATTGCGATCTTGATAAAGTGCAGAAAATAAACTCATATAGTCACGAGATGGTGATTTTGGTGCATGAGAGATGAACAAATATGTTTCATCGAGGACCAAGCATTAATTTTTTTTTTTTCTAGTAATAGATTCGAATAGGCTCTGATATCAATTGTTTAATCTCAAATATGATTAAAAGAAAATTTAAACATGAAAGAATAATTACATACCTGATTTATTATGATCTTTGAATGTGAAGAACTAGGATTGGGTTTTTTCAGTTGATCTCAAGAGCTCTCTCTAAAATACCTCGGCAAACCTTAAACGAATTTACATGTGTATTTTCGTGTGTGTTGATTTGCTCATCATCATATATATTTATAAATGGATATAAACCGTAATGTGAGAGATGGAAGAGATCTTGGGGATCTTGTATCGGATAATGTGATTATCTTATCGTCTATTTTGTTTATCTTTATCACTTATCGATTCCTAGTTTTCAGCCTAGTTGTTTCTTTTCTATTTAAGCATGTATTGTTATTCAACTCAATTAATGAAAGTTACGTAATTCCCTGATACCATTGGAATTTTAGATGGTATCAGAGCAGGTCTCGAAATCTCAAACCAGATCCCTTTCCATTATCAAACCTTGAAGAATGGCAGGAGATCAACCCAAAACCGGTTCCGGTACAGGGGAGAGTTCCGGTACAGCAATCGATCACAATTCTCCTTATTACCTTCATCCCTCGGACTTCCCGAAGCAACTCCACGTGAATGATGTTCTCACAGACATCAATTATCCCGACTGGTCACAAGAGATGGAAAATTTTCTTCTAGCCAAAAACAAGATCGAGTTCATTGACGGGACTATCAAGAAACCAGAAAAGGGATCTCCGAACTACATGTCTTGGATGCGATGTGATGCGATGATTAAAGGGTGGCTTACCACTGCAATGGAGAAGAACATCCGCAACAGCGTGAAGTACGCGAGCACTGCATCGCAAATATGGGCAAATTTACTCGAAAGATTTGGCAAAGAAAGCTCTCCCAGAGCATACGAACTGAAGCAGAAAATTGCGGCTGCTCGACAAGACGGGGCTTCCGTATCAATATACTACACAAACCTTCGATCGTTGTGGGACGAGAATTCGTCTATTCAACCTCTTCCTCGCTGTTCGTGCGACAACTGCTCTTGCGATATCGGGAAGAGGATGGACGAGTTTCAAGAAAAAGAGCGATTGTATCAATTTCTCATGGGTCTCGATGCCGATTTCAATGTCATCAAGACCCAAATTCTGGCAACCAAACCCACACCCATCTTGGGTACCGCCTATCATCTTGTGGCGGAAGACGAGAGGCAAAGATCAATTTCAAACGACAAAAGAGCTCAACCCGAGTCTGCTGCGTTCAAGGCTTTTCAAAAGAGAGATGGTAACTCTAACGTGAGCAAAGAGAGAAACTCTTCAAGGGCTGCTAAAGACAGCAAAGAAGGTAGAGAAAACGAGTTTTGCACATTCTGTGAAAAGAAGGGTCACAAGAAAGAAGGGTGTTTCAAGTTGGTGGGATACCCAGAATGGTGGCCCGGAAAGAAAGAAAAGGGAAAACCGAGAGCTGCATGTATCGAGCCGGAGTCAAGCCCGATACCTGAGTTGACGAACGAGCAATACCAAATGTTCGTAAAGCACTTTTCTAGCACCAACGGCAACAATGTAACAAAACGCGTTGCTAATATGACAGGTAAAAGGGGTAATGAAGATGATTGGATTGTTGATTCAGGTAGCACCGACCACATAACATATTTACTTAACTTGTTCGAAAATAAGAAGAGAACCTTTTTTGAGCCTCCTGTTGTCATACCGAATGGTGAATCTGCCTCTGTCGAAGGAAGAGGCGACTGTACTATCTCAGGGGGAGTAAAATTAAATGGAGTCCTATGTGTTCCAAAATTTAACTGCAATCTACTTTCCGTTAGTCGCATAAGCAATGATCTCCAATGTGCAGTAACGTTTTTTCCTGATTTTTGTGTAATGCAGGGGTTACGAACGAGGAACTTGATTGGAGCGGGTAGACGCCATGGAGGGTTGTATCGAATGGGGATGACCAAGGGTAGAAAGGCTATGGTGACTATCGCAGACACTTGGCACAAAAGACTGGGTCACGCTTCAAAAGAGAAACTCTCTAGAATCGATTTAGCTGAAAGTAATTCTATTAATTTTAGTAACGAAATTTGTGATTCTTGTGCAAAGGCAAAACTTGCCCGGACACCTTTTCCTATTAGTTCTATTAAAACCAAAGAAGTTTTTGATTTGATTCATTGTGATATTTGGGGCGGGTATCGGGTACCATCCTACACTAAGGCCAACTATTTCCTTACCATTGTTGATGATTTTAGTAGGGCTGTGTGGGTTTTTCTTATTAAGTATAAAAGTGATGCCAGTAAGTGCCTTGTTGATTTTCACAAAATGGTGAAAGTACAATTTGAGAAACACATCAAAAGAATTAGATGCGATAATGGTGGAGAATTCACCTCCAACTTTATGCTTCAGTTTTACCACGAAGAAGGAATTTTGCTAGAAACGACTTGTCCACACACACCGCAACAAAACGGTGTCGTTGAAAGAAAACATAGACATTTACTTGAAACAGCTCGAGCAATTCGTTTTGAAGCCAATCTTCCAAAAAGATTTTGGGGGGAATGCGTTCTAACGACAGCTTATATAGTTAATCGTCTCCCTTCCAAAGTTATTAAAAATAAAACCCCTTACGAAATCGTTTGGAACCAAAAATCTCAATACGATCACATGAGAATCTTTGGTTGTCTAGCCTATTACAGAAATACCGATACAAAGGGGGAAAAATTTGAGGAAAGAGGAAGGCCCGGTGTGTTCTTAGGTTACCCACAAGGAACAAAAGGATACAAAGTTTATGACATCAAAGCACATAAAATCATTATTACTAGGGATGTGTTGTTTTGTGAAGACGTTTTCCCATTCAGGAATGTTGAAGCCAATCAACACAGTGAAGATGAAGAACCGGTAAAATACCATGATGACACATGTTATGGAAAGCATCCAGCCAATCAAACATTGGAATCCATTCCCACAAACGAGTCATCTCATGACGACTTTAATGCTTCCGTTGATCCCCAAGACGAACATAGTCATGAGGATGTTCAATGGAGTGATCTCAATAGCGCAGAAACGAGTTCGGATATCGAGCCAACCGAGCCGACGAATCAAACCGAGCCCACAAATCAACCTGCACAAAATGATGAACCACAGAATCCGGATGTTACCAGAAGCACCAGAACGAAATCACAGCCACAAAAATTCAAGGACTTTGTTGTCAAACTTCCCCATTCGATCAACCACCAGCAGCCCGACTCCAATCGAGAAGCCTCAACGGTACACCCTATCTCTAATTTTGTTTCATATGAAAGTTTTTCCGAAAATCATAAAGCTTACCTAACGGCCATCACTTTAAATGATGAGCCACGATCTTTTAACCAAGCTTCTCAGGATGAACGTTGGCAACAAGCCATGCAACAAGAAATTCGAGCCCTTGAAAAAAATGGAACGTGGACTCTTACTGACCTACCAAAGGGCAAACGGGCAATTGACTCAAAATGGGTTTATAAGATCAAGTATAAACCAAATGGCGAGATAGAACGATACAAGGCTCGACTTGTAGCAAAGGGGTTCACTCAACTGGAAGGCATTGACTATCATGACACCTTTGCACCAGTTGCAAAGCTAGTTACCGTGCACACTCTTCTATCAGTTGCTGCCAAGAAAAATTGGTTCATACACCAACTCGACGTCAAGAATGCCTTTCTGCATGGAGACTTGGATGAGGAAGTGTACATGAAAATTCCTCAAGGTTTTTCCAAAGAAAGTGAGACTCGTGTCTGTCGTCTACAGAAATCTCTTTATGGGCTAAAGCAAGCCTCTCGAAATTGGTACCACAAGTTTACTAAGTTTCTTTTGAGCATAAATTTTCGTCAATCTAAAGCCGATCACTCACTATTTTTACAAGATCATGACGACAGTTACATTGCCATTCTGATTTATGTGGATGACGTCATTATAACTGGAAACAATTTAGACCGAATTCAACAAACAAAAATGCGACTCAACAAAGCCTTTAGTATCAAAGACCTTGGACCTTTAAAGTACTTCCTTGGTATAGAAGTGGCAAAAATTTCAGATGGTTTGGTTTTGAGTCAAAGGAAGTATGTTTTGGATATTCTCAAAGACAGTGGAATGTTGGGGTGTAAACCAAGTTCCTTTCCCATTGAACAAAACTTAAAGCTAGACCGACGAGAAGAAGAAGCTCAAGTTGATGCTACTCAATATCGCAGACTTGTAGGTCGGCTCCTTTATCTCCAAGCTACACGTCCTGATGTTACCTATGCAGTTAATGTGTTGATTCAATTTGTATCTGATCCATGACATAGTCACATGCAAGCCATGATTCGAGTCTTAAGATATCTAAAGGGAACACCGGGGCAAGGGATACTTTTGCCACGAACTGGAGAACCAGTGTTGACAGCTTTCTGCGATTCTGACTGGCTCGGATGCCCATACACGAGACGTTCCAGAACAGGTTACTTGCTTATGCTTGGAGGTGCCCCGATTTCTTAGAAAACAAAGAAACAATCAGTTGTGTCGCGTTCTTCCGCTGAAGCTGAATATCGAGCCATGGCCTCCACAGTAAGTGAAGTCTTATGGGTTAGATGGCTCTTAAAAGACTTGCAAGTTGTCATTGACTCGCCAACCACGTTGTTTTGCGATAATCAGGCGGCACGTCATATAGCTAACAATCCAGTGTTTCATGAACGAACAAAACATGTTGAAATGGATTGTTTTTTTGTTCGTGAGAGAGTTGCTTCTCGAGAAGTCGTGTTAATGAAGATTGACAGCAAAATGCAAGTTGCTGACTTGTTGACAAAAGGTCTTGGTACAAATCAACTTCAATTTCTGCTTGGCAAGATGGGCGTTAAGAACCTACACGCTCCATCTTGAGGGGGATAATCGGATACTGTGATTATCTTATCGTCTATTTTGTTTATCTTTATCACTTATCGATTCCTAGTTTTCAGCCTAGTTGTTTCTTTTCTATTTAAGCATGTATTGTTATTCAACTCAATTAATGAAAGTTACGTAATTCCCTGATACCATTGGAATTTTAGATCTTGAGTCAAACCGGGAACTCAACCCACAAAGTAAGTTAATATTCTATAAATCGATCCATCAACAATTTATATATTCTTACCATAATAATTGGATTTAGTAATATATCTTAAATATTTATAAAGTGTTTCCCATAATTATCCAACATCCAACAAATCTTTTACTCAATTGTCCAGCCACAAAAGAAAAACCAATTTCTCAAAATCTTTTGATAGCTTTAATGTTGATGAACAGATTGAATTTTGCATTAGTTTTAGATGTTGATGTGACGTCACGTCACTTTATGAGAATCATTTCAAGCCTAGAAATGTTCAAGCTATCCTAGAGAATATTCATAAGTTTGTTACGGGGGAAAAGCCTCATCTTTCAAGAAACATATTAAGGAGAATGTCAAAGAAAAAACTCAAGGATCAGAGATGGATACTAATAGTCCAACAAAAAAGAAACCGTCAATTAAAAAACATCTACGAGGAAAGTTTGTTCTAAACCAAGTACTGCAATCAAATAAACTAAAAAGGCCCTGAAACATGGTAAGCCCTTTGCAGTGTTGGATAAGTTTAGAATTCACACAATTTGTTAACACTAACACAATCTATATTATTACTCGAGTGTAATATGAGAAGAAAAGTAAATGGGTAGATTTGTTTTAGTAAATAACCAAAAACAAAATTTAGAAAACCAATTAAAGCAAACAAAGTAGAAAATTGAATTTGGATTAAGATGATAACACTACTTTCACTTAAATTCGATTCACCCTTTAATTATGGTTGATTCGCATAAATACGATGGATTTAAGTTGTTGTCTACCGATTTCTATAGTGGTTATCCTCTTGGTCAGATTCTGTACATAACTTACATGTCCAAAAAAATTGTTATTTTTGCAAATTTCATTTTTTTATTATATCGTTTATTAGGACTAGTTTAGTTGATATCCATACAATAAAATATTACAGAAAAAACACATGCTTCATGCTTTCCTTATATGATAAAAAATAAAAATGATTTGCATGAAAAACCGTTTCAACCTTTTTCATAGAGATATGATTAATCGATGTAGACCTTACCCGATAATATTGGAGCACAAAGGGCCCAGTCTTTGGGCCAAGCCCGATAAGGATTGAACGTCAACGTGCTCAGTTATCAGGCTAGCTGCCGGCTGTTATCAAGCAGATTCTCAACCGGGCTATACCTGGGCATTTTCCAGGCCCTTCAACATGTATCCATTCAAGTTTATTCGTATCCTCCTAAAATATCCAACCCGATTGAAGCCATATCCAACAGTCACTTTCTTATCGCCGTCTACTAATTACTAACCACAACACGACGATAATTGCCATTATAAACACACAACTGCAGCAGCCCTCTTCTTAAAATTTTAAAAAGATCCTTAATAGCTTTCACTCTTGAAGAACAGATTTATTCATGGAGGGAACGATTCGTTGCGGTGCGAATTACGTTCCTCTTTCCCCAATCAGCTTCTTGGAGCGATCTGCTGTTGTTTACCGAGATAGATTATCAGTTGTTTATGGCGATCATGTGAAGTTCACTTGGCGAGAAACTCATGAACGATGTGTGAAGCTTGCGTCTTCTCTCGCTACTCGTTTTCGAATTTCTCGTGGAGATGTTGTAAGTTTATCAGGAAATTTTTAGTTGCTTTACGAAAATTTGACGATTTCGTGTTTCATTTGAATGATTTGGTTCGAAATATCTGTTAATTACTTCTGTTTTTATTGACATTTAGGCTTTCAGTTTGTTGATTTCATGTTCGGTGAAGGATTTACTTTTTAATTAGTGTGAATTGCGGTGTTTAATTTTGGGAATGCTCTGTCGATCCCTTTTAATTGCTTTACCTCTTTCTTGAAACTACTTTTCGAACTGATGAATTGGTGTTCTTGATTTCATGCTCCATTGATCTTTTTACTTTTTGATTGCTGTTGATTACTGTTCATGATCTGATTCTTAGCATAAGTTGAATGGTTTCTGGTTAATTGATCAGTTTGCATTGCTCTTATCTGTTTCAAACGCTAATTGTGACTTTTCGAGGGCAAACATCAGTTAATTTCAAATGATTAAATAAACCAAGATTTTTTTTTCTTCGATTTTATGTAACCATTTGTGTTTTCTCAAAAGAATTTCATGCTTTATTTGTCAAATTAAATTAAAATTGTCTCATACAGGTAGCTGTTTTGGCCCCAAACATCCCTGAAATGTACGAACTCCATTTCGCAGTTCCAATGGCTGGTGCTATTCTTTGTACCCTCAACATTCGTCACGATTCACCAATGGTCTCAACTCTGCTTAAACATTCAAACGCCAAATTACTCTTCATTGATTACCAATTTCTCCAAATCGCAAAGGGCGCAATCGAAATTTTATTAAAATCAACAACTTCAGTCCCTCAACTAATCTTGATCCCGGATTCCGGCGAACTTTCCGGCCACCCGATTCCGGAATTAGTCACCTACAACAATCTGTTACAAATGGGAAGTTTAGATTTTGAAATTAAAAGACCGAAAGACGAGTGGGATCCAATCGCGCTTAATTACACCTCAGGAACAACATCAAGCCCGAAAGGCGTTGTGTATAGTCATAGAGGCGCGTATTTAAACGCGTTATCAGCGGTTCTACTCAACGAAATGCCATCAATGTGTGTATACTTATGGACAGTTCCCATGTTTCATTGCAACGGGTGGTGTTTGACATGGAGCACGGCGGCACAAGGCGGCACAAACGTCTGCCTCCGGTCAGTCACCGCCAAGGCTATCTTCGAATCAATATCGAAACATAAAGTTACACACATGGCCGGAGCTCCGACGGTTTTAAACATGATAATCCACGCGCCGGCGGCTGACCGGATCCCGCTGCCCGGAAAGGTGGCGGTGATGACCGGCGGTGCTCCGCCGCCTTCTCAGGTGTTGTTTAGTATGGAAAATCTCGGGTTCGATGTGTTTCATTCGTATGGGTTGACCGAGACGTATGGGCCCGCAACCGTGTGCACGTGGAAACCCGAGTGGGATAATTTAAATAAGGAAACACAAGCGAAAATTAAATCCCGACAAGGAGTGAATCATTTGGGATTGGAAGAAGTTGATGTTAAAGATCCGGTGACTATGAAAAGCATCCCATGGGATGCGAAAACAATTGGTGAGGTTATGGTTAGGGGAAATACTGTAATGAATGGGTATTTAAAGGATACCAAGGCAACACAAGAAGCGTTTAAAGGTGGGTGGTTTAGAAGTGGGGATTTAGGGGTTAGACATTCGGATGGATACATTGAATTGAAAGATCGATCGAAAGATATTATAATCTCGGGTGGGGAGAATATTAGTACGATTGAGGTGGAGTCGGTGATTTTCCGGCATCCGGCGGTGCTTGAGGCGGCGGTTGTAGGGCGGCCGGATGATCATTGGGGGGAGACGCCGTGCGCTTTTGTGAAGCTTAAAGAAGGGTTTGAGTTAGCTGGTGATGATTTGATTGTGTATTGTAGGAAAAATTTACCGCATTATATGGCGCCGAGAACGGTGGTGTTTGAGGAGTTGCCGAAGACGTCGACTGGGAAGGTGCAGAAGTTTGTTCTCCGGCGGAAGGCGGTGGAGATGGGGAGTTTGGTGAAAGGGAAAAGCAAATTATGATTTTTGTTGCGTTGAATTTTGTGGTGGTGATATTAATTGAATAAAATGGGGTTCGTTGCTGTCGAAGGTTGTAACTTGTGTTGTATCTTTTGTACTATAAAGAGTTGGTATATAGTCCAGAATATATAATTGTTTAAATATTAATTTTTATAAACTTTCAAAATATATAATTGTTCAAAAAATAATTAAAACATTTTATTATCATTTTAAATCATTATTTCTTATCAATTGACGATTGTGCTCCTATTATAAAACTAAGTTTCAAATAACATCTATCTACCTCATAAATGTATATCATAGTTATCCAAATTATTCTTTTAATCAACATTTTACTTGAATTATTTTTTAATCTTCTTTTTATTCCACAAAGTTTAAGAAACAAAAAAGTTTCTCCTTGCTAGTTGCCATCAGTTGCAATGCAAAACGAAAAAAGAAAAAAAAAAGTGATAGCACTCATGCAATAATTAGTATTTGCTTATTATATGGAAAACGAGCATGCTTTGATATACAATTTATTTATACATCGCCGTCATAGCAATCGGAACAGTTTTCAATTCCATAAAAGGGCTAAGAGGATAAGTAAAATCCCCATAGGATTCAATCAAAGGTTCTATTGTTTTCATAGGTTTTTTTGGCAACTAAACTGCACAAATGGTCCCTGTGGTTTGCTTAAAAATGTCATTTTGATCCAAAAATGTTTGGATTAGCACCAGAGGTCTAAAGTTTTGATTTTGTTGCTTGTTTGGTCCAATTTGTTCTTTTTTTTTTTTTTTTTTTTTTTTTTTTTTTTTTTTTTTTTCTAAATAACGGATTTGCCCCTATTAATATGATTTTCTTTTTTTTCTTAATTGTTTTTCTGATTTTCAGATTTAAAAAAAATAAAAAATAAAATCTCTCTCTCTCTCTCTCTCTGTCTCTCTCTCTCTCCCCTCCCCCCTCCCCCTCCCCCCCCCCCCCCCCCCCTTCTTCATTTGTTATTCATGGTTCTCAAGAACCCCTCATTGTCGACTCCACCGTCAGCCACCACCGCCTTCAGCTCCACCTTCAGCCCCTATCGTCTCCGCCACCACCGTCCATTTGTAAACCCTTGCTCCGATCTCGTCACCATCGTTTATATCTATAAACCTTTGTTTTTTTGGCAAAGCTTTTTGAAGGATTTGTTTATCATCTTGATAATCAGTGAAGTTTGATGGGCACTATAATCAAGAACATCATCATTAGAATAAGTCAACACCCAGATTGAAGCTACAATCTCTAATGTTATGATCAAACAAACAACATCAAATGACTTTAGATCCTCCTCGGTAGTCTTATAATCAGTTTTCCAGAAAATGATCAAAGTCCAGTTTAGAGCCATCAAAGTGTTCTTGAGATTTTACACCATCTATCTTTCTTCCTGATTTATATACAAACATACGAAGATGAACATAATGAAGACCTAGGAACCCGATGAAGATTTGAACTAACATCAATACACATACACCCACAACAACTAATCTCAGTTTTTCATAAACATATGAAGCTCAAACCAAACTTAGATTTAATAAGGTCAATATAAATCGACACACAAACACTCAAAGACACATGAACAACCAGATTTGTAAAGCAATAATAACAATCAGATTTATAAACCCACAAGAACACCTGATTACAGGATTTGTAGAATCACAAGAACTAATTACCTGATTTGTAAAACCCTAGCCTTCTCATCCAAGACTTCCCTTATTCCTCCATTATCACAATCCTTAACAGTTGGGAATGTAAAAGACAAAAAAAAAGAGATAAAATAAGGGGTTTCGATTCTTTGTAAGTCACAATCCCAAACACCCATCCCTTCACCCAAAATCGAATCGTTCGTAAGCGACTCTTCCAACCACTATTCCTTCATCATCTGATCTATTCCGATTCTTTGTAAGTCATTGTTACAGAGAGATGATTCGAGGAGCTTCACAAATTAGGGTTTCAGTCGCCACCCTTTTGGTTTCTAGACTTCACCGGCGTAGATCCGTTCTCGTCTGAGGACATCGAAGACCTAAGCTTGTGACTGAAGACTACGATTGGAGAGATGAGGCAAAGAGGCGGATTTCGATTCAAGGTTTTATCCTCCATCGTTTCGTCTTCAGATCACCATGTATGTGTTCAGATGAAGAACCTAAGAACCAATGAACTCGATCTGATTTCGTCTTCATGATTCGTCTTCTGATTTCATTTTTTTCTTTCTCCATTATTCGATCTTCCCTTAATTTTGCCTTCCTTGAGTGTTTAAGGAGAAAAGTCTAGAGAAGAAACATATCTCAGATCTGGTTTTGGTTTGAAGAGAGAGAGAGAGAGAGAGAGAGAGAGAGAGAGAGAGAGAGAGAGAGAGTATTTTATTTTTGTTTTATTTTTAATTTTTTTCTAATTACTATAATAAAAGAAAAATATAAAACAAAATAATAAAGGGCAAATCCGTCATTATAAAATGTTTCAAATTTTTTGGACCAAACTCGCAACAAAATGAAATGTTTAGACTTGTGGTGCTAGTCCAAACTTTTTTGGACCAAAGTGGCAATTTTGAGCTAACCACAGGGACCATTTGTGTAGTTTTGTCTTTTTTGGCTTTGAAGTTTCAACTAAATGGGCAACTTACTACGGTAATTCGTGTATTCGTATCATGAAAACGTGTCAGTCACGAATTTGACACGAAATGATTACACGATGAGAAATAAGTTTTATTTCAATTTTTAAGATTTACTGGTGTCGTGTCTCTCACAGATTCGTGTATTCGTGTCTGGAATTGTCAGGTCTACTACCGAGGAAAATATGGAATTCGACTCCTTAACAATCGTGGTTCCATTTTGCACATTGACCATAATGAACACAAACTAATAAAAGGCAAGGCGATGGTTTTAGTTTCAATTTTTCCAAGAATGTAAGAATTACAATTGGAGCCAATGGTTTCTGATTATCTTAGACTAAGAAAGGCATCTCGGTAGTTTTGCTCTGAATTCAATCGGTACAATTAGAACATATTGTTTTTAATATCATTTCCTGTTGATGTCAAAAAAAATGCAAAAATATGCAAACCAGTTACCTATAATTTACAGACCTGATAGGAGGGTAAGTAAATCTGCATATGATTCCATTCAAAAAAGCATAACGGTAATTGAAGAATGTAGAAGTAGCCATTAAGGCATTGAGGATTAATCATAAAACAAATTCTTAATTCAATAACAGTATAACACTTGTGAAATACAACCATTCACGTTATCTTACACCTTTCATTGTCCCTCCATGTGTTTATTTTAATCACAAAACAGGGCCCATCCACGTACTAGTGGAAACTGAAAAAAAATATATCTTAGCCGAATGATCTACAAATTTACAAATTCTAATCAATTTCGATCAAAGAAAACCTAGATATCATCAAATTGTTGATAATTGAATGCTAATCACACAAAATTCGTTTGGTTGGCTGCAAGGCCGGTCCATAGGCTTTTCATACCCTGGGCGACCAGGCTTAATTCATGCCCTTGTAGTTAAATCAAAACCATATAAAACATAAGAAATAAGGGAAATATTAGAGGAGCTTCTACTTTACACACATTTCATATGAATTGGATGCAATTGGAATTCAAGTAATGCTAATTCATTGTTTCAATGTAAAATTATATTTAACTGAATTCCTATGAAAATTAAGAAAACACTTTGAAAAAGAATTACTAAAATACATTTTTAATCTTATAATTAGAACTTCAAAAAAATCTTCAATACTTGAAATAATTTTGTTCAAAACTTGTGGTTTTCTTTCATGCTCTTTGAATAACCTATTGGCTTTCTAGTTGCTACTCACCACGCTTGAAAAGTAGTTTTCTTGATCAAATTTGGAAACTGTGACTCTAATCCAGATATAATGTAACATCCGGATTTCTAGGTATTATGTTGGATCATTCATTTTTTTGAGTAAAAGAGAGGGACTCGACGAGTTGAGGCGTAGACTCGTCGAGTAGGACCGCGATTGCTGACTTGATTAATGAACGGACTCGACGAGTCGAAAAGGGTGGACTCGACAAGTCCGCGCTGTGGATTGAAACCCTAATTCTCGGGGTCTGTGCCCTATTTAAAGGCCTTTTATGGCCTTCATTTGCGGCCGCTACACCCCTGAGAAACCCCAGAGAGCAGAGAGATCGTTTGTGGTGCAAGAGGAAGGCTAATTCACCATTTATTGTGTGTTTTAGCAAGAAGGAAGGAGGTAGAACAAGCTAAGCGGGTTAAGGAGCTTGGATCCACTTCCATTTGATCAGAGGAAGCTGTTGGAGGTAACAATCTGTGCCATTCTCGTGTTTATAATGATCCTAGTGGAATCTAGGGTTTTCTTTATGCCTCTTTTAGTTTGAATCTGGAGTATGTGAGGTCCCAAGGAGAAATGGTTCATAGATCTGGACCTTAAGAGGTCCAGAGAGTCCTTACCACTCTGCTTTATGCCATACCTTTTGAGTTATGAGCCTAGGAGGCCATTATAGAGGTTATTTCACCAAAAGAAGCTTTGGGTGTGTTGCATGTGTACCAAGATTCAACCTTTACATGATTATCATGCTTGGGAAGGTCAGATCTATAGATTAGAGAAGCAGATCTGACCTTAGAAGGTCATTTGAGTATGAACATGGAAGCAACTCGCCGAGTTCATAAGTGGACTCAACGAGTCGAGTCAGGGTTGCCCCGCGATTCGTGATAGGAGGAACCCGTCGAGTAGAGGGATGACTTGACGTACCATGAGAGGCTAGAAGGATTCAGAGGACCCATATGGACTCGCCGAGTCGCCCATGTGCACTCGATGATTCGGGTCAAAGTTTGACCGTTAACTTTCGTTGACCATAGGGTTCTGGTCAAGACTGATTCAAGAGAGTTCAGGGAGGGGTATAATGGCCCTCTACCCAATCTTTAGAGATGAGACTATGAGAGAGTATTGATCGGGGATGTTCTTTGAATGATAGAAGGAGGCTAGGTCGAGACGTTGAGCACGAAAGTTTATTCGACTTCATTGAGGTGAGTCTTCTCACTATACTGTACCTGGAAGGGTACCTATGTGTGACCGGAAGGTCTTGTATGCTATGAGATGTATGTGCTATATGCTGTTATGTGATACGTATGTGTTATGTATATTATGTATGATAAGAACCGGAAGGTCAAGATGGGATGGACCGGATGGTCAAGATGACATGGACCGGAAGGTCTACCGACATGATCCATACACACTCATAGAGATTATGTTTTGAGATTCTGGGATTTGTTTGTTATGATGACTTTGGATACAATTTGTTTTGGGTATTGTTTTGATGATTAAAAATATGATTTAAAAATGAAAAATTGTTTTGAAAATTTACGTTGTTACAAGTTGGTATCAGAGCCTTGGTTTAAGGGATTCTCGTGCATCTTCGGGTGTATCTGAACTCAAACTGAGGATTTGAGAAAGTTTTTCATAAAATAAACAATTTTTCTAAGAGAGTAAAAGATTTTGAGAAAGGCAGAATGGAGTAGTGTGTACGATCAGCCAGCGCCCGAACGGTGATTTCCCAAAATACCCTTACATTATGTGTTATGAGATATTATGTGATATGCTATGCATGCTAGAGTAGGCTATGTACTCATATTAGGACTAGAGTGGCCTGATTTGTGATGCCTTAGCCTAGGAGGATTTCTACTGCTATGAGATGCTTGAGAGCGAGTAGGTAGCAGTGAGGAGCTATGAGAGGTTTACCGAGGGGTAGCCTATGCTAGCGAGATGTAGAGCACTTGTGATCTGGGATCCAAGGAGGAGGACTTGGGGTGAATACTGATGCAGTGTGGACGGTAGTATATGGCCCGTACTACTGAAGACACTGGAGCAGTACGCACTCCAAGTAAGAATCCTTAGGGTAGTAGAGAACAAGTAGGGTTGAGTTATCGAGTGTGGGTATTCCCGAGCGAGTCTCTGATATTATTATGTCGTATTTCAGAGACATCATGGTTGGGACATGCCACAGACTTGAGACGAGCGGCGTGAGTGATGAGGAGATTCGTCAGATGATCCACGATGAGGTGGCAGCGGCGATTCGAGCCGAGATTTTGGAGATGTTTGCGTATATAAGGACCACATTGATTGAGACTTTTGATGAGCGGTACGCAGTGGCGACTGAGGCTGTGGCTGCTGCAGCTACTGCAGTTGTGGCTGCTGCCAGGCCTCAGGGAGGTGACTCGTTGTTGTTTCGAGAGTTCAGCAACACGAAGCCACCAGAGTTTGACGGGATACAGGATCCGATCGCTGCGATGAGATGGATTTCTGATATTGAGGGATGCTTCTACATGTGTTCATGTCAGGAGCATCTGAGGGTACAGTTCGCACTGAACCAGCTTCTCTTGGGAGCGAAGGACTGGTGGAAGTTCGTGACGGCGAGCTTCACTCTTGCAGAGATTTCAGAGGTGACCTAGGAGAGGTTCACCACCATGTTCAGAGACGAGTATGTTCCCCCGATGGAGAGGGAACGGCTAGCTCAGGAGTTCTTGTCCCTTGAGCAGGGCACTGATTTTGTTACTGTGGTTACCAGGAAGTTTCATGAGAGCGCGATGTTCTGCCCTGAGCAGGTGTCTACCAAGCAGGAACGCAGGAGCCGATATTTGGGCATTTTGAGGAGCGATATTTGGGAGTTCGTGTCGAACTTGACTTACCGGACATTTACTGAGCTCCAAGAAAATGCCCGGAAGAGGGAGATTGAGTTGGAGACTCAGGCCAGGGAGGAGGCTGAGTCTCAGGGGATGGATCAGTGGTCAGCACAGTCTCAGCCGGCAGCCAAGCGGGCAAATCCCGCCGATTCGAGATCTGGAGGCCAGAAGGGCCACACTTGCGGGAAGTATGGCAAGGGATATGATGGGGCTTGTCGATCGGGTGCTTGCTACAAATGTGGCAAGGAGGGGCATGATGGGTTTTAGCCATAAGAACATCCTATGTGCTCATGCAACCCTAATGCTTGGATCTAGGTTTCTCTATTGTACATGCAATTCATCCAAGACTATAAAACCTAAGATCTAATCAATATAACATATGAATTAGGGTTTAGATCATATCTTGATTGTTATGTAGCAATAACAATCTCAAATCCTTCTTGTATTGACTTTAGAAAGCTTAGAGTCACAAATGTCACTCCTCTAATGGTTCACAAACACCAAGAGCAAGAGGATGAAGAGGAGAAAAGAAGGAGGCTTCCCAAAACGTGTGGAAACCCTAACCAATTAGTTCCCCACGTTTTTGGGGCTTAAGGGTTCCTTAAATAGTGAGGCTATTAGGGTTATCTAACAAGGAAACCCTAATTTGGATGCTTAGGCCCTAAGCAACCCATGAACCCCTTTCTTAAAGGCCTTTGGACGATTTCTAATGGGTTTCCCCATAGAATTCGTCCACCCCTTTAATATGGTGTCCATTAGCCCAATATTCAACTATCACACAATTGACAGCTCTAGTCCCTTAAGTTTAATTAATGTCTTTTAGCCACAAACGTAATTCTTATTAATTCTTGACTAATATTAATTAAACAATATGATTTCTCCTTTAATATATTATTCTCATAACATATTAATAAATCATATTTAATCCTTTCTCTCCATAATTCATCCTATCAAGTTGCTTTGGTGAAGGCAACCCAAAAGGACCATGCACCATCGGGTCAAGTACATACCAAAATAGTTATGGACTTAGACACTAATCCAACAGTCTCCCACTTGGATAAGTCTAATAACTATTCCGCGTATGACTTCAGATCCTGATCTGCAATCATAGCTTTCCAAAGTCGCTGTCAACTCTGATCCTATCAGATATGCGTGTCCTTAAGATAAGGGATCATATATTCCTCCATTCTAGATATCGTATAGACTGAGACATGGATCTATATCATTCTCTCTGTCTATGTGCTATTTCCCAAATTCAGATTTATGAGGACTGACAACAGACTACAATTGAACACATCAATTTAGTCCCAGCTTGGCCAAGCGCTTAGGTGCCATCACTAAATCATCGAGGGGCCCATAGATATCGCTTTTATCCTACTTTGGATAAAAGGAACGGATAAACTTTGACTCAATGCTCACTTGCACTCACTCACCGAATCACACACAATAATATGTTTTATAACACCAAGTTACTGGTGCGTGTACATATTATCAATGTGCAACCGACTCGCAAGATACAACTCACACATCTCGGTTTCAAGAATATAAGATGTTATCATTTCACTAATCACTTATGATAACAATCCATGAAGTGATCCAAGTGAGCGTGGGTTTAATCCAATGCTCAAATCATATTCATAAGCACTCATGAACATTGCAACAAACATTTGCTTATGTCTAATGCTCTTTAGACAATCCACACACCAATTCACGACAGTCTTCATTCATACCTACTTCCAACATATGAACGACTATGGCCTGTTCGAATAATTTGACTGTTCTCAACCAATTAAATTATTCAGGAAGTCAAAACATGGAAAGTGAAACACAAGAATAATACTAATCCCATATGGCCTCAACCTTTGAGTATAAATAAAACACCTTTTTATTTATCACCATATCGATTACTCATTATTTGTCGTTTCGGGTAACCAACTTCTTACTTGAATTATTACCACACTTGTCCCATGCTCTTAGCATGCACACAATGTTTACTTATGGTTCTTATTTTGTGAAATAGATCAAATGAACACATTACCAATCATACTCATTTCACAACTCCCAATCCTTTCTACAAGTGAAAGAATATCAAATTCTTTCCATTTATAGAATATGCTAGATTCTAACATTTTATGCAATGATCCTTTCGTAATATCACTGCACTAAAGTCACAAGGACTATTGCCAATGAAATTACAAAGTCCTATATCGGAGATTGTTACAAGACCATTCCATAGATGTGATGTCTCTCACTCAAGGTACATTCCTTTGAACATCCTTTTGCATAAAAGTTTCTAATCTAGACATAGATTCTCAATATCTAACTCCCAATATGGAAACCTTTCCATTCTTACCATATGACAACTCATTCTTAATAGAATCTTATCTATTCATAATAATGTCGATATGGTCCATCCAATACTATACTTCCAACTACTCACAAGCGACCAATCCTCAGCGAACTTTGGATTGTCCTTTGATAGTTGTTTAATTATCTTAGTCAAAACCGATTCTAGTCCCTTTTCCCTCTAAATGCGCTATACATTTGGAAAATTTTAGAATGGTTAAATATTATAGCATTTGCAATCGATCCTATACCCGAAGCGTATGGAACACGATGCATAATGTCTTACATAAAGATTTGATACTTTATCAATCTTCTACCATAATATTTTACATGCTACGTTCTCACAATTCGAAATATGAAAAGGAATGCCGTAATCATAATCGAAATTTAAGAACGTGCTATGTATCCTTGACTAAATTTATTAACATTCCATAACCTAAGCCTTTACTTTTGAAATGAAGCATAATATTCTCTCCCTTAATTATAGCAAAACAACTATTCAACCCTTATAACTTTGCAAAGTATGACTCTTGTTTTCTATAATTAATATTGCTAACTTTCAATACTTGCCTTAATAATCATACAAGCATAACATTTATGCTCCCACTATCACGATGATTATTTTAAACATAACACTTATGCTCCTACTAGCTTGGACATGTATTCAGAAACAGCTTAACTTTCAGAAAAACAATACCTATTGAATTTCTTAAGTTCATGTTTCTAATACCTAATGCTTTGATAATCCTTTATCTAAGCTTATACACCTTTCCTTTAGATAGCTCATATGTGTGTCTAAACAATTAAGACTAATTGCCAAATCTCACAATTCGAATCATGGAAAGGGATACCGTAACCATAATCGAATTCGAGAATCCAATTATCACAATCACTATCTTCTTAAACTCTCTTTTAGTGAAAGCATTTCCTCACAGTCATTTTCATGAAGGAGGGAATCTTATGACACTTAGATTTTAATGGTGTATGTGTTCCTATCCATGTGAATTTGTCAAAAACAAAGTTTACGACAAATTCGAACTCATATGGACCGAAGTTTCTTAATCTTGATTTCTTGCCTTATGGTAACACGACTGCCCACCATGTCTTCCAAGTAGTTAAGTAACTCACCCTTTCCTATCAATGTACTTTTCATTGATCAAGGTCCTTGCCTTTTATGCATTCAAATGAGAACTCATAGGGCTCACATGTATAATTAACTCAATTGGAACGACACAGAAACAAGATAATGTCAACAAGATAGGTTGTAAACCTCAAGTTGTGTGCTAGTGATAATTGATAAGGTTTATTCTTGATTTGTTCTTGAAACCTTTCAAGACCATTAAGACTCCCACTGACTCCTTGACATATAAGATTCTCTTGTCAATAAACATTTGTTGACAAACAAATATTCAAGAGTTAGTGTGGCTTTTATCAAGACAAAACACCATATAAAATTGGTCCTAGTTGGTCTTTGTCTTATCCAAGACATCACAACTTTCCAATTTCAAATGTAAGAAAATAAGAAAATCCTTTTCCAAATTCTACATTTGATGAATGTTATAAACCTTATTAATACTTGTCACTCAATATCACAATCTTAACTCTAAGACTTGTTTTGGAATGAAGTATGATTGACTTCTTGATTTAACCATTTCTTCAATTCTTGATTCCTCTTCTTATACATAGAATTGTACTAAGACTTACTTAGAGGATCAATTGAAATATGGTTCTTAATCATTAAGACATATCATAAAGTATAAAAGGTACTCTCCCTTCTTCTTAGAATATAGAAACTTTTATCTTTCTGCCTACTTGATTCTGCTTATTTGTACTGCTATTGATTTAAACCTTTTCAATCAATTCAGAATTACACTTAATCTTATAAGTATAATCATATTTACTAAACCTTTAGTAAATCATGACGAATATCTTTGTTACTCTTGTGGTGGACTTGATCAACACACAACTTTGTGTACTTGATCTCCTAGTCCTTCACTTGACACTTGTCAACGAATTAGTCTAATTTCCAAATATGAAATTTCTCATTCATCGTGCAACCAAGTTGCACGATTCCAAGTTTCTGTCCAATTGAAACTTGGGCGATGAGAAACTCTCCCTATTTGGTAAATTCTCGACATTTCCACAATTATCATAATTGAGAATCACATCCATTCATTGTAGAAATATGCAAGTATCAATTTTTCATAACGATTTCATTGCAAGGAAATAAATAAATAAATAAATACGTCAAACAAACTTTATTTTATTCATAAAAGCAGCGGAAAACATTTGTCCTTACAAGGCAAAATCAACTGAAAAACTATGTAATCAAATATTCCTAACAACTCTATCATAACTTTCTAAGCTCAAATCTAATCTTCGAATCCATGCGATCGAGATCCATTTCTTCGTGATTAGACTCATCTTGCTCTTTCATCAAGCTTCCTCTCTTTTCACTGATCCTGCAAAACATTCAAATGCAATCTTATCACATTATGTAGTAAGAATAAATGAATAGGAACTTAATGGAGTTAGATAGTGGATTTTACCTGAAGTATAGCCATACTTTTTGACTCTCCCATCTTCTGGAATCTTAAGGCTCTTAGGGCAGACTTGTATCCAACGCCCTTTCTCTTGGCAGCAAACGCAGGTCGATTCTCCTAGAATGTCCTCGGAAGCATGGTTGGTTGACTTTCCCAACAAATATGCTCCATTGCTTTGCCAAATCATTTCTGATTCAGCAAAAATGAGCATGTAAGTTAGGTCAATGAGGTTTTCGTCATAATCCATCATATAATACTTTCTTTTGAACTCATTATATGATTTGGGAAGTGACTGCAGAACCCAGTTCACAACCAACTTATCCGGGAATGACGCACCCAACATTAACAACCTATCGATGTGTGATTTCATTCCTAGAACGTGGGCACACATGGGTTTACCATCTTCATGTTTAATTTCCAATAGGGCTTTAGTGACATTGAACCTTTCAATTCTTCGACCTTGTGGGTTAGGGAGAATAACAGGAGGAAGTGGAGGAAGTGAAGCATGATTTCTTGTTCCTCGATCGAATCGTGGAATATCATCTTCATGTGGAATGCTTGTTCCACAGGATTTGGGAAGACCATAGTTGTCGTACTTTGACATCTACAAAACGGGAGAAAACAAATTCAAGTTAGCTGATCGATTGAGTCCTTAATAAATCACCCAAATGAGATATTAAGGCTAGGACCCAACACAATATTCCACAACTTGGGAGAGGGATGTTGTAACCCAAATTGCAGAACATTTGAAGGTAAGTGAATGACGATTCACAAATTTTCCACCATGAAAAACGAAAAAAAGATTAAGTCTTAAATGTATTGAAAACTCCTAGATCCCTTGAGATTCATTTAACCTTTTCAATGGCATGTTTAAATCTCGATATGCCCATCTAGTTTGTGACTTGGATGCCGAGGATCACAAAGCAAGTGTGAATAACCATGCAAATCTACATGGTGCCCTCACATGTTACAGTCACCTATTCGATGTGCCGGTAAACCACACACGCTCCACCGAACTATGACAAACATTGAGTCACGCTTTGCTACCTTTTCTTAGAACCATTTAGTGTGCCGGTTAACCACACATGCTCCACTAACGTCTTCGCAAGGGTACAAAGTGTAATTTCATGGAATTGCATGAATTCACTTTTGCCTAAAGTAACTAAGATTGGGAATTTTGAAAAATCATTTAGTTACTTTTGTACTTCATTATACTTATAATGGAAGGTTTCTGTCCTATCCTACCCGTTCGGCTAACGACCCTCCACTAGTCAAGAGTGCGGTGGGTAAGAGTGGATACCAATTCAATCGCCATTTTATAGGCAATTTCCTTAAACACCCCTTATAGACCAGCTTCGTGAATGAGTCCTACTAACGGTAAGACTGACTTTTACTCATACATATATATAATGTTAGACTTTTAATGTTATATATAGTATAGGGTGTATTTTACACTTTTAAAATACTAGACGGTCTAATTTAATAATTATACTTTTAATTAAATTGTATACCAAAACTTTGTGGATTTACTAAATCTCTTTTAATTATACACTTTAATTAATTAATAAAACCATAAGGGTGTGATTTGAACTTTTCAAAACAATACTAGGGTTTTAGAATTTAACATTTCTAAATTAAACTTTTAATCAACTTTTAAATTCCAAAACTTGAGGGCAAGTTTTGAATCATTTCAAAACATTAGGGTTTAGAATTTAAATATTTCAAAATCAAACTTTTCAATCAAAATTTAAATTCCAAAACTTGAGGGCAAGTTTTGAAACCTTTTTCAAAACATTAGGGTTTCAACTATTTAAATTTCAAAACAAAACTTTTGAGTTCTAATTTAAACTATAAAACCTAAAGGGATTAATTTGAAACTTTTCCAAACTTTGTCAAGAATATTCTAGATCACATAATTCAAATAAGGCAATTAACTATAATTGGTGGTTATCTAATTAGATCTAGTTCAAATTCTTGCAAGATAATGATCAAATAATTTCCATAACTTAATATTTATCAAATAAGGTAACAATTATCTAATTAGATGACCAAAATCTTTTATTTTGACAAGGATAATCATAAGGAATCAATAAAATTCGAATTTTATTAATTTTAAACAATTATGGAAATTATCCTAAGTCAAAATAGGCAAAAAAATCCCGAAACAGCCTCCTTCTGACGCTCGAACTCGCCGAGTTCCTCTATAGACTCGCCGAGTTGGAGCTACTCGCCGAGTCCACATTGGAACTCGCCGAGTTCATCATATAGGGGACCAAAAAATCGATTTTTGAAGCTTGAACAAATAACCAAGGAATCAATACAATAGAAACCAATCAAGGCTCTGATACCACTGATGAGTTTTAGCCATAAGAACATCCTATGTGCTCATGCAACCCTAATGCTTGGATCTAGGTTTCTCTATTGTACATGCAATTCATCCAAGACTATAAAACCTAAGATCTAATCAATATAACATATGAATTAGGGTTTAGATCATACCTTGATTGTTATGTAGCAATAACAATCTCAAATCCTTCTTGTATTGACTTTAGAAAGCTTAGAGTCAAAAATGTCATTCCTCTAATGGTTCACAAACACCAAGAGCAAGAGGATGAAGAGGAGAAGAGAAGGAGGCTGCCCAAAACGTGTGGAAACCCTAACCAATTAGTTCCCCACGTTTTTGGGGCTTAAGGGTTCCTTAAATAGTGAGACTATTAGGGTTATCTAACAAGGAAACCCTAATTTGGATGCTTAGGCCCTAAGCAACCCATGAACCCCTTTCTTAAAGGCCTTTGGATGATTTCTAATGGGTTTCCCCATAGAATTCGTCCACCCCTTTAATATGGTGTCCATTAGCCCAATATTCAACTATCACACAATTGACAGTTCTAGACCCTTAAGTTTAATTAATGTCTTTTAGCCACAAACTTAATTCTTATTAATTCTTGACTAATATTAATTAAACAATATGATTTCTCCTTTAATATATAATTCTCATAACATATTAATAAATCATATTTAATCCTTTCTCTCCATAATTCATCCTATCAAGTTGCTTTGGTGAAGGCAACCCAAAAGGACCATGCACCATCGGGTCAAGTACATACCAAAATAGTTATGGACTTAGACACTAATCCAACAGGGCATATAGCCATGGATTTCCCCAAGGGGTTAATGGTTTGCTTTCATTGCAACCAGATGGGTCATCAGAAGGCCGAGTGTCCACAGCTGCGGGGGACGGCACAGGGAGCGCTGTAGGGATCTGCCCCTGCCGCCATGCGAGCTACTAAGGTTCGGCCAGTGAACGCCGAGGCACCGAAGGCTCGCAGGAGAGCCTTCCAGTTGACACAGCCGAGGAGGTCCGCGCAACGCCCGATGTCATGGATGGTATGTATTCTTTCATTTATTTATGCTGAGCTTGAGGTGTTGTGCTTATATTCTGATATGCATTGGTACTTTTCTTGTGAATTCTGTACCTGCTTTGGTTTTATTTGACTCAGGTGCGAGTCGGTCATTTGTTTCCTTAGCGTTTAGTCAGCACATCAGTATCCGATGAGAGTTGATTGAGTCGACCTTTGCGAGTTTCTATAGCTAACGAGCGAGCGGTGTATGCTACGGATGTGATTCGAGGATGTGTACTCGAGATCTTCGGTGTTGAGTTCCCGATAGATTTGGTCCCGATTGCAATGGGGGACGTGTGTGTCATAGTGGGCATGGATTGGTTGAGCTGATTTGGGGCTGTTATAGACTGCGAGCGATAGTTGGTGACGATACCAGACCCCAGTGGGGGAGTACTTACGGTGTACGGCGAGGGTACCTGATGTGGGTCAGCGTTTTGTTCTACTGCCAGAGTGAGACATAGTTTACAGCAGGGCTGCAGCGGGTTTTTAGCCTATGTGATGGGCACATGAGTGGCCGCTGGGAGGCCAAGTTCGATTGATGATGTTCCGATAGTGCGCGAGTGTCCCGATGTTTTTCCCGAGGAGTTTCCGGGTGTGCCTCCCGAGAGGCAGGTAGAGTTCAACATCGATTTTGTTCTGGGGGTAGCGCCTATCGCCAAGGTGCCTTATCGCCTTGCGCCACCAGAGATGCAGGAGTTATCCTCGCAGCTTCAAGAGCTGTTGGGGAAGGAGTTTATTAGACCGAGTAGTTCCCCTTGGGGAGCGCCGATCCTTTTTGTCAAGAAAAAGGATGGTTCACACCAGATGTGTATTGATTACTGGGAGTTGAACAAGTTGACGGTCAAGAACCGTTATCGATTACCAAATCGACGATCTGTTCGATCAGTTGCAGGGGGTGTCTTGGTTCTCCAAGATAGACTTGAGTTCTGGGTATCATCAGATGAGAGTGCGGGATGAAGATATCCAGAAGACGGCGTTCAGAACTCGTTATGGGCATTAGGAGTTCGTGGTGATGCCTTTCCGGCTCACTAATGCACCGACGGCATTCATGGATCTCATGAACAAGGTGTGCAGGCCGATGTTGGATCCTTCGGTGATCGTGTTCATTGATGATATTTTGATGTATTCGAGATCTAGAGAGCAGCATGAGGAGCATCTAAGAGAGATTCTCGGGGTATTGAGGTCGGAGAGGCTTTATGCCAAATTCTCCAAGTGTGAGTTCTGGTTACGGGAGGTCCAGTTCTTGGGCATCTTGTCAAACAGAATGGGATTTTGGTAGATTCGACAAAAATTGAGGCGGTTATGATGTGGGAGGTGTCGAGATCACCCACCGAGATCAGGAGTTTTCTAGGATTGGCCGGCTACTATCGGAGATTTATCAAGGATTTCTCCAAGATCGTCGTGCCTCTCACTAGGTTGACCCGGAAGGGTGTTGCTTTTTCGTAGGGTCCGGAGCAGCAGACCTCATTTGAGACACTTCGCTAGAGATTATGCGAAGCCCCGGTGTTAGCCCTCCCGGAAGGGATGGAGGATTTTGTGGTGTATTGTGATGCATCGATATCGGGGTTAGGTTCAGTACTTAGGAAGAGGGGGCATGTGATAGCGTATGCATCGAGGCAGCTGAAGCCTCATGAGATGAGGTATCCCACCCATGATCTGGAGTTGGGGGCAGTGGTGTTTTGTTGGATAAGGTGTCTAAGCCCATAACTATTTCTGGTAAGTACTTGACCCGACCCGGCATGGTCCATTTGGGTTGCATGGCACCATGCAATTGGATAAACTAAATGAGAGAAATAACACATATGGTTTATTAATATATTATAAGTTCTAATATATTAATAATATTATTTAATTAGTTTTGATCAAGAATTAATTTAGAATTAATTAAGTGATCAAAACATAACTAATTAGATATATGGGTAGATTAAGTAAATCTTCCATATCTTATATAGTGGACTAAGATGCTTCATGGATTATCAAGTTTGGTTCCACCCATAAGATGCTCCATGGATGCTCCATGGAGTTAACCCATGGATCATGAAATGAAGAGTCATGGAACATTAGGGTTTACCTAATGCAACACACTATATAAGCAATGTAACTCTCCCCAAAATCGGCTACACACTAACAAGAAACAAGAGGGATTGGCCAATTTTGCATGTGTTAAAGTATTCTCTCAAGTTTATTCTTTTCATTTGGTGTTGTGTGAAGCATTTGAGGCATCACACTTTAGGTGCTAGGCTCACAAGGTTTCAAGGAACACTTTCAACAACAAGGTATGTAGTTCTATCTTTTATACAAAGAAAATTGTACCCCATGTATGCTAGATAGGTTCATAACCTTGGAAAACAACTTTGCATGATTATTAGACAAACATAGATCCAAGGTTATTAGGGTTGCATGTACACTTAGGAAGTGTTAGAATGCTTAAAACCCATCAGTGGTATCAGAGCCTAGGCTTGTTTGTTGATTATTTGTGCAAACTGCTTAAAAAATTTGATTTTCTACTTTCTGCTCGTATGAACTTGCCGAGTCCATGGGGGGACTCGACGAGTCCATGACCAAATGCAAGCTACTCGTCGAGTTTGTTCTTGCACTCGACGAGTAGAGGCTGCAGTTTTCAAAATTTCGACTTTTGTTGCTGGAAATGGACTAGAAACATTACCCTAAATTGTTTTGGTACTTGAAAACATGTTTTAGATGGTGTAATGTTTATGCTAATCCATTTAAAATGACAATTATCAAAATTACAAGTTTTTAAGTGTAATTTTTGATTCTTGAAAGTGTTCATATTCATGTTCTTGTTCTTATGATGTTTAGATGATCATAGGAATTGTTTGTAACCTATGTGGTAGATTAATTCATGATCATTATGTGTGTTCAGGGAGTCCATAACTTGTCCTCAAGTTATGGAAAACCAAAAGTCACTTTGTTAAAAGCCATTAAAAGAACACATGAGTTATAAAAAATGAAGAGTCTTCATTTTTAATACTCTATTAACTCATAAGTTACAAGAAATGAAAAGTTTTGAAAGGTTACAAAACTTGCCCTCAAGTTTTGGAACAAGTAAAGTCTTGATTAAGAATTTAGTTCCAACCCTTAGAATTTTAAAAGTTAAAATTCAACCCTTATACTTTATAATATTATAAGTTAATAATATATATATATATATATATATATATATATATATATATATATGTATAAGATCAAGTCGTCTTACTGCTAGTACGCCTCATTCACAAAGCCGGTCTATATGGGGGGTATAAGGTTGTTACCTATAAAATGGCAACTTAATGGGTGTCCACTCTCACCCACCGCTTCCTTGATCGGTGGAGGGTCATTAGCTGAACGGGTAGGACAAGGACTTATAAATTCTCATTAAAAGTATGATGAATATATTAAAGTAACTAAATGCTATTATTAAATTCCCAATCTTAGTTACTTTAGGAAAAATGTGAATATGGTGCTAATGCATGAAATTACACTTTATACTTTATTTAAGTCGTTAGTGGTGCGTGTGTGGTTAACTGGCACACTAACTTGAACTTAACAAGGTACGTTAAGGGTGACTTAATGTTTATCATAGTATCGATGGAGTGTGTGTGGTTAACCAGCACATCGATTGAGGGGTAATACTTTAAGGGTACCAAGTGATTTGCATGGTTACTTCACACCTCGTTTTGTGATCCTCGGCATCCCAGTCACAAAACTTGGAGGGCACACCCGAGATTGAAACATGCCATTGAAAAGTTCAATGAATCTCAAAGAATCTAGGAATTTCTAAGAACCAATTAAAAACCTAATATCAATATTTTGTTTTTCATGGTGGAAATTGGTGAATCATCATTCACTTACCATTCAAATATGTTATTACTTAGATTACGGCATACCTCTTCTAGGTATAATATATTGTGATTGGGTCCTAGCCTTAATACTACATTTAGGTGTTTTATTAAGGACTATCTCTATTTCTAAACTAAACTTTTCTTCTTTTCAGATGTCTGCAAACACTACTGCTTCTGGCTCTAATCCTAATGGCTCCTTTTCTCTAATGAACTTGTGTGGGAAAGTCACTTTTGATGGATCCAATTTTAATGAATGGATCAGAAACATCCGAATGATTAGCCGCTACGAGGACAAAGAATATGTTCTCGATAAGGAGCTTAAGGAGATTGATGAGACAATTGCTACTCCTCAAGAGATCGCTGACTTTAGGGCACATGAAAGGGATGCCACCAAGGTGGCATGCATCATGATGGCTACTATGACAGCTGCTCTCCAAAAGTCTTACGAGGACTTCTACCCTTTTGAAATGCACCATGATTTGATGGAAAGATACCATCAAAGTGCAAGACAAGAGAGGTATGAAATCATCTCCTCCATGATAACAAACCGAATGAAGGATGGTGAACCCATCACGGGCCACATGCAGAAAATGCAAAGATTTGTGGACCGGTTGCTGAAGCTCAATGTGAACTTCCCTGAGGAGCTTGCAATAGATATCATTTTGCACTCCTTACCATCGTGCTATGATCAATTCCTCATGACATATCACATGAACAAGGAAGTGGTCACTCTCAGCAAACTTCAAGGACTCTTAAAGACCGCGGAAAGTGGTCTTAAGGGTAAGGCAGTTGTTACTACTCCTACTCCTACCAACTCCGCCCCTGTCTTGGCAATCGGGAAAGGACGAGGGAAGAAGAGAAAGAGTTCTTCGAAGGGTACCAAGGCTAGGATCCTTGATGGCTCTTCTTCAAGCGGAACCAAGAAAGGTTTCGTCACTCCTTCTTCTGACCCAAAAGAGGCTGAATGCTTCTATTGCCATGAAAAGGCACATTAGAAGCGGAACTGCCCAAAGTACCAGAAAGATGTGAAGGATGGGAAAGTTAAACCCAACCATGCAGGTATTTACACTATCTTATCTAATAACTCACCCCATTCTAACTCATGGGTCCTTGATACCAGTTGTGGTATTCATATCCGTTCTGATTTGCATGGACTAAGAAGAAGTGAGAATGTGGAGCAAGGAAGAATAAACTTGATCATGGGAAACAGGAAAGCTTCACCTGTCACCAAGATTGGAGTTTATACTTTATCGCTAAGTAGTGGGTTTAGTTTAGATTTGAATAAATGTTGTTATTCGCCAGAAATGGCAAGAAACATTATTTCCTTTCATACATTTTATAAACAAGGTTTCACCTTTTCATTTAGTAATGAAGTTGGTTCGATTAATGATTTCTTTAACAATGTTCTTCATTTTAAAGCAGTACCTTGTGATGGCGTGTATGAAACTGTATCTGTGGTTGATAACTTAGGAAATAATGTAATGTGTATTGATTATGTTAATAATAATAACTTGGATAAAACATCATTATGGAATTGTCATCTTGGAGATATAAGCAAGAAAAGCATATGCCAACTCCAAAAGGATGGAGTCTTGGAGTCATTTGACCTAAAGTCAGATGACAATTGTGATTCCTGCTTAATTGGAAAAATGACAAAGTCACCCTTCATAGGTTCCTGTGAGAGGGGTGAAGGTTTGTTGGATCTTGATCACACGGATGTGTGTGGACCCTTCAAACATGCCATAAGGGATGCTAATCATTATTATTTGACTTTTACTGATGATTACAGTAGATATGGATATGTCTACTTAATCAAGCATAAGTCAGAGACTTTCGAAAGGTTTAAGGAATTTAAACAGGAAGTCGAGAATCAGTTGGGCATGAACATTAAGATGCTTCGATCCGATCGAGGTGGTGAGTATCTTAGTTCAGAGTTCCTTGACTATCTTAGGGAGTATGGGATTGTCTCACAATTGACACCTCCCAGGACACCGCAGTTGAATGGTGTGGCTGAGAGGCGCAATCGAACCTTGCTGGATATGGTTCATTACATGATGAGTCGAGCTTCGCTACCAATCTCATTCTGGGGGTATGCCTTAGAGACTGCCGCCCATATCCTTAATCTAGTCCCTACAAAGAAAGTTGTCAAAACTCCTCACGAGATGTGGACTGGTAAAGTACCCAAACTAGACCACATCAAGATTTGAGGTTGTGAGGCTTTCATGAGCTGTGAGACTCATGATAAGCTTGAACCCCGAAGCGAGAGGTGTATTTTCATCGGCTACCCACATAAATCCTTTGGTTACCTCTTCTACAGACCTAGTGATAATGTGGTATTTGTAGCAAGAAGAGGAGTCTTGAGAGAGAGAGAGAGAGAGAGAGAGAGAGAAAGTTTATAAGCCAAGGAGACAGTGGGAGGAAAATTTAACTTGAAGAACTTCAAGAGTCAAGAGGTGAAGGAACTTCAAACCCTAGCCCTCAACTTGAGGAGGAAACTCCTGTTGAGCCAATTGACGAGTCTGTACCTCTGAGGCGTTCCACGAGAGTTAGGAATGCACCTAAGCATTACTATGGTTTCCATATTACTGCGGAATGTGAGACACTTATTAGTGATAAGACACTAGTAGGTCTGGATGAACCTAACTGCAACGCGGAAGCCATTGCAGGCCCTGAGTCTGCTAAATGGAAAGAGGCTATGGATAGCGAGATACAATCCATGTATGACAATCAAGTTTGGAACTTGGTTGAGAATGTACCAGGTCGTGAGACTGTAGGGTGCAAATGGATCTTCAAGAAGAAGATCGACATGGATGGTAATGTACACACTTGCACGACTGGTTGCAAAGGGCTTCTCTGAAACTCCAGGATTGGATTATGATGAGACCTTTTCTCCAGTAGCCAAGATTAAGTCTATTAGGGTTATGTTAGCCATAGCTGCATTTCATGACTATGAAATATGGAAAACAGATGTTAAGACCGCTTTCCTTAATGGAAAGTTAACTGAAGATGTTTACATGCGTCAGCCAGAAGGTTTTGTCAGCAACGAGTACCCTAATAGAGTGTGTAAGCTTGAGAAATCCATTTATGGATTAAAGCAAGCACCTCACAGATGGAATATTTGCTTTGATGAGAAAGTCAAGGAATTTGGCTTTTCTAAGAGTGAAGATGAATCTTGTGTGTATGTCAAGGCTAGTGGGAGTATAGTTAGCTTTTTGGTATTGTATGTGGATGACATACTACTCATAGGAAATGACATCCCAAAATCTGCAGGAAGTCAAGTCCTGGCTTGGGAAGTGTTTCTCTATGAAGGACCTAGGAGAAGCTGCCTATATTCTAGGGATAAGGATTTTGAGAAACCGGAGTAAAAGACTAATTGGACTTAGTCAAAGTACCTACTTGGACAAGGTGTTGAAAAGAATCGGCATGCAGAACTCCAAGAAAGGAGAGTTACCCATCCAGAGTAATGCCAGATTGAGTAAGACACAAAGCCCTAGTACTGAGGCTGAGATAGTAGAAATGAGTCGAGTACCTTATGCTTCGGCAGTAGGCTCGATCATGTATGCTATGATTTGTACTCGACCTGATGTAGCCTTTGCCTTGAGCATGGTTAGTAGGTATCAGGGGAACCCTAGCAAGGCTCACTGGACTGCGGTAAAGAATATTCTCAAGTACCTGCGGAGGACTAAGGACTGGGTCCTTACCCTCGGTGGGAGTGATGACTTGAGAGTTGTAAGGTATTGTGATGCTGGCTTCCAGACTGATAGGGATAATTTCCGCTCTCAGTCGGGCTGGGTCTTCACCCTAAACGGAGGAGCAATCACTTGGAAGAGTTCCAAGAAAGAGACAGTGGCTGATTCCATTTGTGAATCAGAGTATATAGCAGCGAGTGAGGCAGCAAAGGAGGCTATATGGCTGAAGAACTTCATTGGAGACCTTGGAGTAGTACCAGCTATAAAGAAGCCCATGGAAATTTTCTGTGATAGTGAAAGTGCTGTTGCCTTAGCCAAGGAACCAAGGGATCACGGGAGATCCATACACATCGACAAAAAATATCATTTTATCAGACATCGCATAGAAGAAGGAATCCTCGTGGCAAAGAGGGTATCATCAGATGAGAAGCCAACAGATCCCGTCACGAAGGGACTGAGTAGGGTTAAGCATCTCCAGCATGCTCGGAGCATAGGGCTGAAGGATGATATAAGTTTTAGTAGTTAGATAAATTATGAAATTTGTAAAGTGTAATTGACATTTGATGATGAATAAAAGTTGTGTTTATTTATGAGTAAAGTGTTACTATCTTTTGTCAATCGTTTACTATATTTCTTTTGCATGTTTTGACTTCCAGAATAATTATGTTTGGTATATCATATTATTCAAACCTCCACAGTCGGTCATATGTTGGAAGTAGGTATGAATCAAGACTGTCATGATTGTTTGCAGAGGTCTAAGGTGTTGGACATGGCTACAACAATCATGAGTGCTCATAAGTTCTGAGTATTGGAATCAACCCACGCTCACTGGAATCACTTCATGGAATTTTATCTCGAGTGATCGTGAGGCGGTAATATCATATAAGTCTTCAAACCTAGAGATATGATTTGTTGCCTATGAATTGATTATGCATTGATTGTACGAAAATGCATTGGTAACTCGATGTTATAAAACGTGCTTTTGTGTATAATTCAACTAGCAGTAGAACAAACATATGAGTCGAAGTTTATCTGTTCCTTCTTGGATTAGAAGCTGATATTTGGGCCCCTCGATGATTTTGTTTTGACCTATGTACCGGGCCCGGTTAGAACAAAGTTGATGTGTTCAATTAAGTTCTCTGCCAAACAAATCGGAAATCGGGAAACAAACTGTTGGAAAATAAGTAAGACATTGTTCCATGTATTTGTCCGCCTGATATCTAGAATAGAGGATTATGTGATCACTTATCTTAAATAGCGTATCAACATCTTCTCAGTTCCGAGAAGACTTGAAAGAGCTACGATTGCCGATCGGTTCCTGAAGTATTGCAGTTATAGTTATTAGACTTATCCAATTGGGAGACTGTTGGATAAGGTGTCTAAGTCCATAACTATTTCTGGTAAGTACTTGACCAGACCCGGCATGGTCCATTTGGGTTGCATGGCATCATGCAATTGGATAAACTAAATGAGAGAAATAACACATATGGTGTATTAATATATTGTAAGTTCTAATATATTAATAATATTATTTAATTAGTTTTGATAAAAAATTAATTTAGAGTTAATTAAGTGATCGAAAGATAACTAATTAGATATATGGGTAGATTAAGTAAATATTCCATATCTTATATAGTGGACTAAGATGCTCCATGGATTATCAAGTTGGGTTCCACCCATAAGATGCTCCATGGAGTTAACCCATGGATCAAGAAATGAAGAGTCATGGAAAATTAAGGTTTACCTAATGCAACACACTATATAAGCAATGTAACTCTCCCCAAAATCGGCTACACACTAACAAGAAACAAAAGGGCTTGGCCGATTTTGCATGTGTTAAAGTTTTCTCTCAAGTTTATTCTTTGCATTTGGTGTTGTGTGAAGCATTTGAGGCATCACACTTGAGGTGCTAGGCTTACAAGGTTTCAAGGAACACTTTCAACAACAAGGTATGTAGTTCTATCTTTTATACAAAGAAAATTGTACCCCATGTATGCTAGATAGGTTCATAACCTTGGAAAACAACTTTGCATGATTATTAGACAAACATAGATCCAAGGTTATTAGGGTTGCATGTACACTTAGGAAGTGTTAGAATGCTCAAAACTCATCATGTTCGCCCTCAAGATCTGGCGTCACTATTTGTATGGGGTTCGGTGTACCATATACATGGACCACAAGAGCTTGAATTATTTGATGGATCAGCCCAAATTGAACATGCGCTAGAGGAGATGGTTGGACGTGGTAAAAGATTACGATTGTGAGATCCTGTACCACTCATGCAAAGCTAATGTTGTAGCTGATTCCCTAAGCCGTAGGGCGGAGAGTGCCCCGATTTGAGACATTTGTATGCGGTTGACAATGATGACTCCAGTGTTGGACACCATTCGGGAGGCCTAGGCAGATGCTGTGAGACCGGAGAACCGCAAGAGAGAGAGGGTGATTGGGTAGGTACTTGAGTTTGTTACCGGTAGCCGCGGGCTTATTACCTTTTAGGGTCAGATTTGGGTGCCATTTGCAGGCGGGGCACGTACCACTTTGATGGAGGAGGCACACCGATCGAGGTTCTAGATCCATCCCGGGGCCACTAAGATGTATTTGGATATGAAGAAAGATTATTGGTGGCCCTATATGAAGAGGGATGTTGCATGGTTGGTTAAGAGTTGCTTGACCTGTCGCAGGGTTAAGGCTGAGCACCAACATCCGCACGGCAAGTTGCAGCCACTTGAGGCTCCCCAGTGGAAGTGGGAACAAATTTCCATGGATTTAATCACCAAATTGACAAGGACCACGAGGGGTGTCGATGAGATTTGGGTGATTGTCGACCGGCTGACGAAGAGCACTCACTTCCTTGCTATCAGTTAGAGCTCTTCTATAGAGAGATTGGCAGAGTTGTATGTAAGGGAGGTGGTATCGCGACATGGAGTACCGATCTCGATTGTGTCAGATCAAGATGTATGTTTCACTTCTAGGTTCTGGAAGAATTACCATGAGGAGTTGGGTACGAGGCTACATTTCAGTACTGCTTACCACCCACAGATGGACGGACAGAGTGAACGGACGATTCAGACGCTCGAGGACATGCTCCGAGCATGTGTGTTGGACTTCGGGGGATGTTGGGACACGTATTTTCCGGCGGCTGGGTCCTCCTATATCAACAACCACCATTCGAGTATTGGTATGCCTCCCTTCGATTTGTTGCACGGGAGGAGATGTCGGACTCCCATTTGCTGGGGAGAGGTAGGGCAGCGCGTGATGAGCAGCGCTGAGATAGTGCTTCATATGACCGAGCAGATACAACTGGTCAGGCAGAGGTTGTTGACAGCTCAGAGTCGCCAGAAGAGTTATGCGGCTAGGTGACGATTCGAGCTTGAGTTCCAGGTGGGAGACTTCGTACTCCTGAAGGTATCTCCTTGGAAAGGAGTGATCCGTTTTAGGAAGAGAGGCAAGCTGGGCCCCCGGTACATTGGGCCGTTCAGGGTGACTGCGAGGGTGGGCAGGGTAGTATATCGGTTGGAGCTACCTACGGAGTTGAGCCAAATTCATGATACCTTCCACGTGTCTCAGTTGAGCAAGTGTATAGCCGACGAGTTGACGGTGGTGCCGCTGGAGGATATTCAGGTGGATGCGAGCCTGAATTATGCTGAGAGGCCAATCGTGATCCGAGATCGGAAGATCAAGGTTCTTAGGAACAAGGAGGTGTCCCTGGTTCAGGTCCAGTGGCAACATCGGAGAGGGTCCGAGCTGACTTGGGAGCTAGATTTGGATATGCGGGAGCAGGATCCATAGTTGTTTACGGAGCAAGACTTCGAGGGCAAAGTCTGATTCTAGTGGGGGAGAATTGTAACATCCGAATTTCCAGGTATTATGTTGGATCATTTATTTTTTTTAGTAAAAGAGAGGGACTCGACGAGTTGAGGCATAGACTCGTCGAGTAGGACCGCGATTGCTAACTAGATTAATGAACCGACTCGATGAGTTGGAAAGGGCGGACTCGACGAGTCCGTGCTGTGGATTGAATCCCTAATTCTCGGGGTCTGTGCCCTATTTAAAGGCCTTTATGGCCTCCATTTGCGGCCACTACACCCCTGAGAAACCCTAGAGAGCAGAGAGATTGTTTGTGGTGCAAGAGGAAGGCTAATTCACCATTTCTTGTGTGTTTTAGCAAGAAGGAAGGAGGTAGAACAAGCTAAGCGGGTTGAGGAGCTTGGATCCACTTCCATTTGATTAGAGGAAGCTGTTAGGGGTAACAATCTGTGCCATTCTCGTGTTTATAATGATCCTAGTGGAATCTAGGGTTTTCTTTATGCCTCTTTTAGTTTGAATCTGGAGTATGTGAGGTTCCAAGGCGAAATGGTTCATAGATCTGGACCTTAAGAGGTCCAGAGAGTCCTTACCACTCTGCTTTATGACATACCTTTTGAGTTATGAGCCTAGGAGGCCATTTTTGAGGTTATTTTACCAAAAGAAGCTTTGGGTGTGTTGCATGTGTACAAAGATTTGACCTTTACGTGATTATCATGCTTGGGAAGGTCAGATATATAGATTAGAGAAGCAGATCTGACCTTAGAAGGTCATTTGAGTATAAACATGGAAGCAACTCGCCGAGTTCATAAGTAGACTCGACGAGTCGAGTCAGGGTTGCCCCGCGATTTGTGACAGGAGGAACCCGTCGAGTGGAGGGATGACTCGATGTGCCATGATAGGCTAGAAGGATTCAGAGGACCCGCATGGACTCGTCGAGTCACCCATGTGCACTCGATAAGTCGGGTCAAAGTTTGACCGTTGACTTTCATTAACCTTAGGGTTCTGGTCAAGATTAATTCAAGAGAGTTCAGGGAGGGGTAGAATGGCCTTCTACCCAATCTTTAGAGATGAGACTATGAGAGAGTATTGTTCTGGAATGTTATTTGAATGATAAGAGAAGGATACGTCAGGACGTAGAGCACGAGAGTTTATCCGATTTCATTGAGGTGAGTCTTCTCACTATACTGTACCTGGAAGGGTACCTATGTGTGACCGGAAGGTCTTGTATGCTATGAGATGTATGTGCTATATGCTGTTATGTGATATGTATGTTGTGACAAACCGAAATTGTCATTTGGTCAAACCCTAAAGTCAACCACTTCAAATTATAAGTCAATTTCATTGTTATTATTTTAACAAATTTAAAATTCGTTTGATTATTATATTAATTATTCTTTAAACGAACGGGTGAAAGGAAGTGTCGTCTCAAGTCTTGAAAATTCAAAACCGCAAATACCACATAGTTAAGAAATTCATGTCCAAACTTTTATGTTTAGGCCGTAAATTCCTCCAAAAACCGTAAACTCATGCCTTAAGCATGAGTTTACTCCCCAAAACTCTTCACTTCAAATTTCCATTCTCAAGAACAACTCCAAAACTCTCTCAACTATCATCCCGTTTCTCACCCGATTCCCGAAAACGTAAGTCCTTCTTGGCTTGATTTGTTGTTATATCATAACAACTAGTGATTATACATCTTTTCATCCATCCATTTTTGTGTTTTGTTTAGATTTCCAAAACACCAAGAACACCAAGAACACACACTAGTGTTCTTGGGCCCTTAACACCTTTTCAAGCTTCCAACTAGTAAGTACTTCTACCCTAGTGTATTGTAAAGCTTGTTACCTTTCCAAACATCAAGAAAATGTCCCAAGAACACCAAGAGCAAGGTGTTTACGGCCCAAGAAGTTCTTGGACCGTAAACCCCAAATAAAGGTGCCAAAGTGTGCTTTAATCCTTCATAAGCCTTGGAAACTAGCCTAGACTCATTCCTTGTTATGTTTACGACTGTAAACCCAAAAGAAAATGGTCTTAGGGCCGTGAACTCCTCAAAGGAGGGAAATAGTGCCCTAATCTCTTCCAAAGACTTAACCATCAAGTAGAAATGCTTCTAAGGGTCTTGTAAAGCCTCAAAACATCAAATGGTCAAGGAAGTATGAGCTTACGGCCATAAACTCATGAGTTTACAGCTGTAAACTCATTTGTTTATGTCCTTAGAACCGTAAACTCCATTAGAGGATTTTCCGTGTACCCTACACTCACTAGCCCTGCCTACAACACTTGGATGCAACCCTTGTGACCTTTTACACTTGAAACAAAGTGTTTCCATGTCCTAGAGTGTCTTAACTTGATTTATTAGTTATAAATTGACTAATTAGTTATATATATGTTTATTATATGATAACTAGGCTCATTTAGTGTGTACAAGTCTCCACTTATCACCTAGCACAGTGTCCGACACTTCAATACAATCCACTCACTACAGGTGAGTTCATACCCATTAAATTAACCTTTGAAATACTTTTAAATGTTTTAAATGCTTTATGGGGGGGGGGATACAAGTTGAAACATGTTAGTTATTAGATCAATCACATGTGATTAATAACTAACATGCCAATGGATTTTTCATGCTTTAAACTGTTTTAACGATCAAATGACTTCAAACTGCTTATCAAACCATTTTTACATGACAAACTCTTTATTAAAATTACTTTTTATACTAAACCTTTCCTTTACAGTTTTTTAACTTATATATTGTTAAAACCATATCTAGTACATATATAGTTATCTAAATAAGGTTTGAAGGGCTTAGGAGAGATAACCCACTTTACTTCTTGTCCTCGTTTGGTTGTGGTCCTAAAGTACCCGGTTGTTTGTTCGAGTGTCGTTGATTCCTTACTTATATATTATGTATATATGTATAGATATAAAGATTTTTATCTCAGTTCAGTACATTCAGTCATTCATCAATGCTTACTTATAAACTATAATAGGTGTAGTTTAGGGTTATACTACTTACTACTTTTAATTCAATGAAACGTACGAGAGTCAGTTCATTCATGAGTCATTACTTATTACTATGAGAAGATATACAACTATACTAGAATGAAAACATATACAACTATACTAGAAAGAGAACATATACAACGATACTAGGATAAGTAACAATACATTACATATACATGAATACGTTAACATAAATGTGATCCACTGTATCAGAGCATGCCTTCAATTTCATGGCCCGAGTTGTAGCTAGAGTCTCTTGGAGGGAGAGCGTGAGTTTGCGTATAGATCTATACTGGATTGACTATCCTATACCTTGCTGCTAGCTACAGCCAGACCTGCAGGTCTGCGGGTGCCAAACGTCATACCTTTTTATGACTTACATTGTCGTGTTTCATAGTCGATAGTATGGTACAATTAATCACATAATATCTTAATATAAATCCGGTTTAAGGTAGTTAGTACAGCAGTAGTTCCTATAATACCACACTACAATACTACATTAATTTACCCTTTACATATATTTAGTGATCATTTCACTTACACATTAATGTATAATCTATATTTTGATAATGATAGTTACACTTGGGAAAATTACACACTTTTACAAGAAACAAACATACAAAACAGTTATGCCTTGGTAGAAGGCTACTTTTAGTAGGAAATATAGGATTTTCTAGGAGTTACAAACTTTTACAAACACTTACAAACATTCATATACCTTTATTACAAACGTTTACAAAATCGTACTTCAAACCACGTTCAAACGTTTTGATACAAACACCGACACTAATTACTTATGAACTCACCAGCTTTAATGCTGATAAACTCTTTCAAAATAACTTGTATTCTCAGGTCATCAGTAGACAGGTACCGAGGCCAGCTTTTGAGAAGATGGAGCGCATTCAAGACTCATCTTATATTTTGATTTACATTTTTGGTGTTTATAACTGTACAGAACACACTTGTATTAAAATTATATATTTAATGCAATGGATGATGTTGTTTACTTGTTTACTATTATACTGTGTTGTGATACTTTACATGAAGTCCTCCGCCCCAGAATGTTTATGCCGTTCTCGGTTTTGGGGTGTGACATATGTGTTATGTATGATAAGGACCGGAAGGTCATGATGGTATGGACCGAAAGGTCAAGATGACATGGACCGCAAGGTCAGGAGGTTACAGACCGGAAGGTCGATACGGGTAGGACCAGAAGGTTTACTGAGATTCGGGACGGAAGTCCCCTGAGACACTTGGATCGGAAGATCCCACAGAGTTATGGTCTGGAAAGGCGTATGTGTTGTATGTGGTATTTTGAGGAACTCACTAAGCATTTATGCTTACAGTTGCTGTGTTATGTGTTTCAGGTACTAGCGAGGATCGTGGGAAGGCGCTGACATGATTCGTACACACTCATAGAGATTATGTTTTGAGATTCTAGGATTTGTTTTTTATGATGACATTGGATACACTTTGTTTTGGATATTGTTTTGATGATTTAAAAATGAAAAATTGTTTTGAAAATTTACATTGTTACATATAAGAAATTTTGTTCTTTGGTTTGTCGAAGAAATGAAAAATGCTCGATGTCCTGAACAGAATGTAGGGTCCATTATATGTTGCGTCTTGGGCTCGTTCTTTAGTCCAATTTTGTATCCGGATTGGGCCTGTCCATCCGTGAGTTATTTTCTAGGGTTTAGTATTTATAGATGCTTGCATGCATCTTAGTACGTAAGTTTTGGGAGTCGATCATTCACATATATTTACTTTTTATCGTTTGTAACTCTAGTAGCCTCTACAGCGGAAGTACTTTGTTGAGCTCTACTGAGGCTTGAATCTATTGAATCATTCGACATATTTTGATTCACTCTTGTGTTTGATATTTTTGTTTACATTTTTGTGATTAACCTGTTTAAAGATCTAAACGATCAAAGAGTTTCTTAACTCATCAATTGGTATCAGAGCAGGAGACTGTGTAATTCATACACATCTCTTCTGTGAAAGAAGTGATTAGGGTTTATTCCGCATTCATTGATATTTATTGAGCCGTCACTCCATAATTGACGTATCTCATTAATTATTCATCTTGCCCTAATATTACGTATTACAAAGTCTGATCTTATAACAGGTTAAACGATCAAGCATGGACGATTCTCAATATAATCCTATTAACATCTCAAACTGTATAGGATCAACAACCAAGATTCCAATTCTCTACACTCAAGACTACGAAGTGTGGATGCACCACTTTGAAGACTACGTTATTGGATCTAAAGATAATGGGTATCTGATATGGGAAGCTATTATATCTGGCCCTTTTGCTCATTCAGGCACATCTAGAATCATTAAAACTCAAAAGGAGTACAATGATTTGTTGAAAGATGTGAAAGACGTTGCTCAGGACGAAAAGGAGAAGTTTCAATGCAACATTAAGGCATTGAGACTAATTCGATTCGCTCTTCAATCCGACACGTTTCGATTGGTGAGTTCTTGCAGTACAACAAATGAAATATGGGATCAGCTGCGAGAGCTGTATTCCACAGATGAAGATCTGGAGCACTCAATTCAGACCTTACTTCTCTCTGAATTTGGAGAGTTCAAGCAGAAGCCAGAAGAGGTTGTTATGCAGACATTTGATCGCCTCAATCATCTTCTCAACAAGATGATCAAACATGATATTGAAAGGAAGCTCATCGAACAGAAGGTCACTTTCCTGAATGGTCTGAGATCCGAATGGAGAGCTGTTGTGCCAACGGTTAAAGCACATGAGCAGTTCAAATCGTATTCGTTGGTGAAACTGGTGGAGATTCTAAAATCCCAAGAAAAGATAGTGCTGCAAGAGAAAAACGTGGTTTCAAATCTGGGGTCTTTGGCGCTTCTGTCCAAGGGTAAGAGTGCAGTAGCAGAAGAAGAGGATTTAAATCTGGGAGATCATGATTTGACAGCCGAAGACTATGCTATGATGGTGTCAAATCCCAGAAGGTTCATTAAGAAAAAGTTCCCTACCAACAAAAATCGAAATTGGCAGGGAAGATACAGCTCTGAAAAAGTGAAAGAGGAGCCGAAGGTTGAAGAATCGAAGAACGAAGCGAAGGGTGAAGCTGACTCTGGTGTCCGTTGCTTTTACTATGGTGGGAAGAATCACTACGCAAAAGATTGCGTGCTGAAGAAGATGGCAGAGAAAGATGAAGAGAAGGATGAAGAAGCTAGTCTCCTAAAAAGACCGGAGGAGATTAAGAGGAAGAATGCTGCTGCTAATCCCTCTATGAATTCTCTTATTGTGCAGGGTTCGGTAGATGATGATGAGTTCGGCGGCGTGCAGGTGTGGTCGACTGACTCAGAGGATGATGAAGTGAGAAAGCCTTCTCATGGAAAGACTTATGTTGCAAAGAGTGGTGAAGCTGATGGAAGATGTCTGATGATGATAGATGTATCTCAAATGAGGGGATACAACACTGATGGTGGAAACGAAGAAGCTAAGGAGCGAGAGGACTTGTGCTTTACAGCGAAAACTCTCAGTGTGCAGATCAGTGAGCTTGATAAACTGATCAAGAAGGTACAATCTATTTTTATTTCATTTAAAATTCCACAAAAATCATATGAAAAGGAATTAAATAACTTGAATTCAAGAATTTTAAATCTAGATAGTTGTTTAACTCAAACACGGGTCACGAATTCTAATCTAACTGACCAAATAAGCAGGGTGTCATCCAAGAGTGGGGAGCGAAGGATGTGGATAGAGCAGAAAGAGTTGGAGCTGATTAAGTCTAAGGATGAAAACATTTATTTGCAAAGAGACAATCTCAAATTATTGAAACAAAGGAATGTTTTTTTGTTTAATTTCCAAAAGGCTTTATGCTAACATTACTCAGCTGCATTTAAACTGTGAAATAGGACAGAAGATACATCGCATGATTTTACCCTTCCTTGAGTTTAAGGAGGATGAAATCGATGCCGAAGCATACAACTGTGAAAGTGTTGTATCTTTTGATGATGTCAATCCCACTTATATGTATGGCCTGTACAAAATTGAATCTTTTATAAAGTCCAAAGACCATAAGGACATGCTTAAAAATCTTTTGGATGAAAATGATAAGTTGAAACTCAGGGCCGAAACCATACAAAAATTTGACTCCTTGAGTACCAATTTGAGTTCAGAAAATAAAATTGATGTTGAAAATGCATCTGAACTTAAGATCAGGAATTCTGAACTGAAGCGAAAGCCTCCCAAATAAGCCTTATTAAAAGATGCCTTTCAACACTTCTTAACTAGTGTTTGATCGTAATTCAACGGGAAACCACACAAACACTTTAAGGTCTCTCTTGACTTTGAAGGAAGAGATTCGTGCCCGAGATCCATAGTTTCATGTCTTTATTGACATCACAAATTCCCACATATGTGTTGCTTTATTTCTTTATCTTTGACACTCTATGCATGAAAATCTTTTTGATTTTTCAAAAATCTGGTTTCGTTCGTTACAAGCTATTTTTTTGGCTCCGGGATTTAATGCTATATTCTAAATGGGATGTTGTTGTTAATGCTACACGTGTTCGCTTTTATTTAGTGAAGACAACTAATTTTAAGGATAAACGGCTGACTCAGCCGGGAGCTTATCGGTTCAGGAATTCAAAAGGGCATTTGATGGGAAAGCGTGCAAAACGGAAGAGTTTTTCTCTCTCATGCATAATCATAGGGGTTGCTAAACTGTCACGAGTCAATCAACTCAAGAAACGCTTCGATTTTCAAGAAGATTTGGAGGCGGATTCTTCTCTCTCCTCTAACCCACGGTATAAAGGGTAAACCCTAAAGTCTTTTACCTCTTTACTGCACCCAAAATTCAGAGAGCTAGAAACGATTATTTTCTCCCACTATTCATCTTCTTCTCCAAAACACTCTTCAATGGCGGATTCATCTTCTGTTCACGCAACCTCCCACATTCTGCCTATCCGACCTCAGCAAAGCCTGATCATTTATCTCACCCCACATGCCTACGACGCCTTCATGTTCCCAATCGTGGTGTGTCTTAAGCACTCTCCACTGGTTCAAGCATTAACCAAGGCTGAAATCGTTCCAATGGAGTGCTTGTTGCAGATCTTCTCAACTGCCCACTATGACAAGTCTGTCGATCGCATCTTCTTCAACATTCTTGATACCAAATCTTCCATCTCCAAAAAACGATTTTGTTCGCTTCTAGGGTTCGAGCCTGATGAGTCAAGGGTTAACCCTGAGTCTATTCCTGTGGGACAGTTGTTCTCCATGTTTTACAACATGGGATACACCGAGATTCTAACCACTGTTACCAAGTTCAAGAAATCATGTCTTCCTCCTCAGTGGAATGGATTCTTCACTGTGCTGTTCAAAGGATTATCAGAACGAAGTGCAGGTTCCGATGGGGCTAGCCGACTGTTTATGACAATTCTCTACGAGCTGTACCACGACGTAAATCTCGACTATGGCTCGGTTTTATGGCAGTAGTTGATTCACAACCTCGCTTCTACTTCTCGCCATTTTGAAATATCTTATGCTAGATTCTGGACGCTGGTCACAAAGTGGGCAATGGACAAGTATCATGTCCCTGTCGTTGCTGATTCTCCATTTTCCTCAATCGCAGTTTTCCACACAACGAAGATTATTGTAACTGATGCTTCCAAATTTCAGTTTGTTGGCTCAATCCCTAAGTCAATGTATGCATGTGTTCCAAGGGATTGTCGCATCATCAAGACTTACAAGGAGTTTCTTCGTTCAGGCCCTAGAGAGCTCACTCCAGAAATGACTCAATCTATCCACGACGCTGACAGGCCTGCACCCAGGGGAAAGAAACCAGAAAAGGGGAAAGACAAGAAAGTTGTCAAAGGAGCGAAAGGTCCTTCTCCAAAGAAGCGAAAACCTTCGAAGGCATCTCAATCACCTCCACCAAAGAAAAGGAAAACTCAGCCCAGGCGCAAACTCATTCTTGCCTCTTCCTCCAGTGAATCAGAGGATGAGAGTTCATACTATGAGGAGTCGCTTCGAGGTGACACTCCTCCTCGTTCGCCTTCACCCAAGGTACCTGTTTCAACTACACCAGTTTCTCCTCCCCCAATCTCTATCTCTATTTCCATTCCCCCTATAACCTCCACTACTCATATACCACCCACCTCTATCCTTGTACCACCTCCTATCTTCACAGAAGCTACGACAACAACCAACACTGGAGTTCAAACCAATGTATCTGATACGGGGGCTCATACTTTAGCACCCAAACACACACCGACTACTGAACATACTCCCGCAGCTGAACCTTCACCTTCGCCTTCATCTCCCAATCACTCAGCTGATGACGAGACTTTTCTTGGAGGAGAAGACATGACATTTGACTCGGTCTACTATAGTCCATATCAGGTTCAAAGTGATGATGACGATGATGCTCCTGTCACTAAAAAGCATCTCAAGGAACTTCATGAGAAAATCGATAGTCTCATCGCTTCCTCCTCTTCCTCTCCGTCCACTATATTAGAGGGTACCATTAAGGGGCTAGTTGATTTGTTCACCAAGGCACATGAAGCCTCAATCAACTCCGCCACTGCTGCTATCGACGCATCTACCAAGGCATGTGCTGCTGTGACCGAAACAGTCGAAAAACTATTTGTCGATGCTAACAATCTTTTGCAGTCTTTACAGGGAGCCGCAGAAACCAATGCAGCGAAGGTTGACACTCTTTTCGAGAAGCTGGTCACTTCATTCGCATCAAAACAGCAATTCTTTGCCTGTCTTCGTCAGTCTCTTGAAGCTGAGAATAAAACCTTCCAGGCGACTGTTGAGGAGCGCTTGACAAAGCTGCAAGAAGATCTTGCTTCAGAGAACTCCGTGATGGATGCTCTTTCTCGCAAGACCACTGCTCTCAAGGTCAAGAGTCTTCAACTTTTCCAATCAGAAAAGGAAGTTGCATCTCTCCAATCTGAGCTAGCGGTCATTTGCACGTGTGTTTCGGATGTCCACCCCGCCCTCTCCAACATTATCGAAGCATATGATCCCATTCTGAACTATTCTGTGAGGCGCACTCTAGCTGAGAAGCTTGCTCCCGCCCTTGACCTACTCAGCAAAATTGAAGGGCTTCCTGAGTTCGTGGCCCATCCGAAACAAGGGGGAGAAGATGTGTCTCAACCGCCTCCTACTTCTACTTCAACTAAAGCAACCGAACCTCCTCCAGCAGGTCAAGCTTCAGGTTCGGGTGCTAAAGATAAAGGGAAGAAGATTGCTGAAGACAGTGATGGTGATGATGATAAAGAGACAATCGCTGATCTCTTGAAGAAACAAGGCCGGGAAAAGGATGCATACATGAGTGCTCGTGTCGCCAGAGAAGCCGAGGCGAACGAAAGAAAAATGAAGGAGGCTCATGATCTTCTTGAGAGTCGAAAAACTCTATTTCCTCCGTGGACTCTCGAGAAACTCCTCAAAGAAGCTATTGATACTCCCAGCATCCCGTGGCTCGAATCGGTGATTTCCTTGGACCGGCTCAATTCTGTCGACTCTCAGTTTGATATGCCGTTGAACCGAAAGGCCTTCATTTTTCATGCTTTCTCCCATGTTGCTGATATCCCTCATCCTCACCCAAAGGTTGATAGGGAGCTCGTTGAATTTTATCTGAGGTCTGCTCAGCCTCAGTATCAGACATGGAGTGCTCAGAAGATCATAAATGTTCGGGTCCTCAAACCTTTCTGGGATGGGAACTTCACAAACGTTCAGTTCAAAGTGCTGAGGGGTTCTGCTAAAACAGAACATACTGTTTCACTTGCTGATCTTCCCAACCTGAATCCACATGATTGGATCATCTTGCACAACATCCTCCTCACCAACGAAGCTGAATATGGGCCAATCATAGATCACTTCAAAAGGATGTTGGTCTGCTACATCATGGAGGTCGCCAAGATGGATCAGGGGATTGTAAGTATTTTCAAGAAAAAGCCCACCATCTCTCCAGTTGGCTCTGCAAGCGATCTGAACAAAATGTAAATGGGGATCGAGAATCGACCCAAAACGGAACTTAGTCATGTTCACAAGGAACGAAGGCCAAAAATGCTTGTTCGCCTTGGCAGACAAGCATCTATACACCACTGCGTGCTTGGAACATGTTCTGGGAATCATTAATCGATGCAAGCAGAACTCTATAGATGACAAGAAGTATTTTGATGACATGATCCAGTGGTATATTCGATTCAGATAGACCATCCTTGCCCTCATTCCTCGTCTGTTCGAAACCACCAAGATAGTTTCTACAGCTGGACCCAGCAAGCCGAAGTAGAATCTCGCTCCAATTGATGCAAAGGGGGAGATTGTAGGGTCCATTATATGTTGCCTCTTGGGCTCGTTCTTTAGTCCAATTTTGTATCCGGATTGGGCCTGTCCATCCGTGAGTTATTTTCTAGGGTTTAGTATTTATAGATGCTTGCATGCATCTTAGTACGTAAGTTTTGGGAGTCGATCATTCACAGATATTTACTTTTTATCGTTTGTAACTCTAGTAGCCTCTACAACGGAAGTTCTTTTTCGAGCTCTTCTGAGGCTTGAATCTATTGAATCATTCGACATATTTTGATTCAATCTTGTGTTTGATATTTCTGTTTACATTTTTGTGATTAACATGTTTAAAGATCTAAACGATCAAAGAGTTTCTTAACTCATCACAGAAAATAAAGAATCCTTAATTATAAAATAGTTAAAGTATTGATCTTTAAGGTATTTACTCAACCAAAAGCCTTGAAACATTAGAATGTGTGAGTCATGTTTAATTCTATTTGTTTACTGCGCATCTAATTAGTTTTAACTTGACATGAAATACAAAATTCAAGAGGATATAAAAAAACATGGGAGCCATCATTATAACAGTCTAAAGAATGGGAGTGTATAAAGACAATGGAGTTCATTTGATAAGTAATACTACCATTAGTTTTCCGTTGGTGGCACATACTTAAATATACACGTATACTTCTGTAACACCTGTTTATTTATTAAATAAATAAATAAATAAATGAAGGACTCATAGCCCTAAAATACATAATTATGTATAAAAGAATGGTCTTGAAGAGCTAATTGTCGCCATTTTAGAAGTCGGGGGTTAAATGAGTAAGTTCCGGACTCAATTTGTAAGTAATATTAAAGGCAGGGACTACTTGGTAGTTAGTAGGGCTTAATTTGAAAAGATTGCATGGGTCAGGGGCTAAAAGGTAAGTTTAAGGCTTAATTTTAAAGGATCTTGTAAGGAGGGGTTAGACTTGTAAATATGTCAAAGATTTAGAATGGTCGAGGTTTAAAACCCGTTACCCTCACCATAAAAACCCTAAACCCTTCATCTTTCATCCGCCTCCATTCATCCTCTTCATCTTCAACCTCCGGCAGCCGTCCCTTTCCCCCCACCTGGTCCATTCTTCGACAAGCTAACAGCCACCAAGCAATTACCCGACCTCCTACTTTGCCGATCGATCATGACTCCATCTTGCTATCGCCATCATCGAGCCTCCTTGTCACCAGAAACATTGAAGACCGACGAGGGTGGAGGGCAGCCACCAGGCACTGTTATGTCGTTGATCGCCTTTAACAACCAAGCCGCCAGACCTTTTCCGCCTTGCTGCTGTCGTTGTTGTTAGTCTGACGAGAAGAGGTTGAGATCGGAGCTGGGTGTTGCGGAGGTTCTTTCTCTTTCCCTCGTACGTGAAGCGACCAACAACCAGCTAGCCCACTGCTCCCATGTACCGGTCGATCTGCAATGCCCTTCTCCGCCTCCTTCCATCGCTGTTACCCCGACATGTGCGCCCTGCCGCCACCGCCACCCCAAGACCACCGCTGTTACCGCCAAGTGCCACCAGGTGGTGGCTGTAGTACTAATCCAAGCATAGGTTGTGAGTACGGGTCATTTCAGTGTTGTATGTTGGGTTTGTGTGTTTGGAAAACCTAGAAGGCCACCACCACCACGGTGAGGTGGTGGCTGCCGCCACTCACCACCGTCGGCAACCAAGGTAGTTATGTGTGTGTATGTTTAGCTTAGTTAGTGGGTGTATTACTTTGGTATTTTCATTTTAATTGTAACAAAAAAATGGAATAATGAAAGGAACTTGAAAACCACCACCTTAGGGTGGTGGCTGCCGCCTCCTGCCGCCACCAGCTGTGACATCCCTAATTTCACGGCCAGAAAAAACCGATTTGTTTATGCTTTGTTTTATAAATCAGAGTAATCGTTTAAAGAAAACGGATGTGGAAATTGTTCCCAAAACAAAATATAATAAGAATTTATCAAAACATTTCTTTAAAGAAACGTATTTTCATTATTTAACAAAATCTCGGGATGTCATGTTCAATACAGACCAAAAGCATAAACAGAACAATTTGACCTTACAACAGTTATTTACAATTACTGGTCTATTATCCAAAATCTCTCATCAAGTCCACCAACTTATACTCTTGTGTCATTACCTGTAATACAAAGAAAACTAAGTGGGTCAGGCTTGGGAGCCAGGGGAGCATATAGGGTTTTCAACCCATAATGTTATATCATCTATATATATATATATATATATATATATATATATATATATATATATATATATATATATATATATATAGACACACACACACACACATATATATATATATATATATATATATATATATATATAAATTCACTATATACAAGCAACTCTTATCCCACCCCATTGATCCTCACAACAACACGATCTAAACTCTCGTATCTAAAATTTTCCTCTTTACCTGATCCCTACTTACGGATTTAAAACTAACCTTTTCACCTGAGCCTTACTCACGGATCTAAAACTACCGGATCCATTCTCACGGATCTAAAACTAACCTCCTGATCTGATCCATACTCCCGGATCAATAATTATACCCAATCCATACTCCCGAAATAGGGCAATTAACTATACCTTAATCCTGATCTGATCCATACTCCCGTATCAATAACTGTGCCCAATCCATACCCCCGGACTAGGGACAATTAACTATGTCTTAATCCATACTCCCGGACTAATAACAAGTTTTATCTTTTTACCTGATCCATACTCCCGGATCTAAAACTAACCTCTTGGTCTAATCCATACTCACGGATCTAAAACTAGCCTCTTGATGTGATCCCTACTCACGGATCTAAACTAATCTCTTGATCTGATCCATACTCACGGATCTCATCTACCCATGTTCTCCCTAACATATTCATAGTTACAAAATACATATACAGTTTAAATCATTAAAACCTATATAGTTCATGCATTTCACCAACATCTCAAACAAACAACAATATATAAAGACATAGCACATATTTCGTAGAAAATACATAATATTTATGTGTTAGAAGAAAGTGAGCACACACTCACTTGATCAGAAGAAGATCGGACAATACTACGACTTGCAGAAGTAGTATTCTTCGGTATATCTGGAAGATCTTCACAAAAACCGGGCTCCTCGCGGGCAGAGCTTCGACTCAGAAACTATTTTCTTCACGGGATCTTCAGGCTTCGGGACTCGCTTCGGGTCTCGGGATGATACCGGGACTTCGGGGGGGTTAAAATAGGGCTTAGAGAGAGTATCGGAAGTGGGAGAGTAAGAGATGAGCAACCAAACTCGGCTGCCCCTTGAATTCTATTTATAGGGTGAATTTTCTGCACTCACGTCGTGAGTTTTAAGTTTTCACGTTGTGAGCACAATAGGTTACTGCGTTCATCACTCGTCCACTTTCTCTGGAGGCTCCAGAAGGCGTCAGAAGTCAGTTCACGTCGTGAACCCTGACAGTTTTGGGGTTTCGCGCCCGAACTTCAGAAATTCATAACTTTCGCATACGAACTCCGTTTTTGACGTTCTTTATATCAACGTGAATTTGAGATTATGCTCTACAACTCTCATTTAGACTCCATTGGCTAATTTTGACTTTAATTTTAATATATTATTTTTAGTAAGCCGGGACAGGAAAATTGCATTCAAATTTCATAACTCATTCATCTGAACTCTGTTTTCGTCTGTCTTGTTATCGTTGGAATACGATTGATGAGATCTTAAATTCTCATTTAGAAAGTTTTGGCTAAATATCACTCGACCTCAATCTCGAGTTTCAGGCTGCATACTACTGATGCTGAAACTTCGAAAAATCATAACTTGCTCATACGAAGTCAGATTTAGATGTTCTTTTTATGCACGCTCTCTGTTTAACGCATTATATGACTTTCATTTAGATAGCTAAGGCCAAATATTTCTCTAACGTAAATTCACTATCTACGTCGCGCTGTGTCGGTACGGTTCTGTCGCGAAACTTCGACATATCACAACTTCTTCGTTATAACTCGGATTTCGGCGTTCTTTATATGTACGGAATCCTTGTAACATATATTACAACTTAGTTAAGATTACTCCTTCTAAATAATCTTCCATCAAAAAGTCATTTTTGATGCTTATCGTCTCTAAATTGACTAGCCCGGATCTACAGGCGTTACAATTATCTCCCCCTTAGGATGATTATGTCGCAGAATCATCAACGAAATAGGACTTTTATAATGATTCCATATGTTATTTCTTCATCCTAGGTAATAACTGTAAGTTTTATGTTTCCTCGAAAGAGTATGTAATTCTTGGACTTCTCGATAGCAGGTAGTGCTCAATCCTGCATCTCTTCTTCGTACTATGTTGCACTTTCAATTGTTATCTTCGAGTTACAAAATAAATCCTTATTGAGGACTCCTTATTCTTATTAGGATAAGTACTTTCCTTTATCTATTGTAACAGACCGATGGGTCGTGTTCTAATGACCTCTCATCGTATGATGCAACGCTTAGACTCAAGTCTCTTAGAGTCAAATTCAAGAATGGAATATACCTTCCTTCACATTCTAATGTTATATAATCACCTCTTAGCATGCAACATTTCTAGCTACAACTTCTTTAACAACGAGCGCGATACTATCGATCGCATTAATTTCAACCTTCTGACTTAAGTCAGATGTTACATCGAAATTGGTCCACTGGACCACGTAACAAACTCATCGTAGTTGAACTCAAATTGGATATGATCACTAGGGTCGGAATAACAACCATCTTACTATTGGATTAGTGTCTAAGTCCATAACTATTTTGGTATGTACTTGACCCGATGGTGCATGGTCCTTTTGGGTTGCCTTCACCAAAGCAACTTGATTGGAGAAATAAATAAAGAGAGAGAGGTTATTATGATTTATTAATATGTTATAAGAATAATATATTAAAGGAGAAATCATATTTGTTTAATTAATATTGGTCAATAATTAATTAAGAATTAATTTTGTGATCAAGTGTAATTAATTAAACTAGAGGGGCTGAATTGTAATTATGTAATAGTTGCAAAATACGACAATGGTTATCCTTGTTAAAGGATAGACGAATTCAAGGATTAGGATATCCTTAAAATCGTCCAAAGTCCAAGAGATAAGGGTTTTCAAGGCTTATCTTATGGTTGCTTGATGGGTAAGTAACTAGATAAGGATAAGGACTGAAACCCTAATCCCAACCCTATATAAAGACCCCTAAGGTCTTAGGATTTCGTGTACTTGATCCCTAGAGCATCTAAGGACGAATTCCTACCTCTCTCCTCTTTCTTTATACCTTCTCCACTTGCTTATGGTGTTTGTAAGCCATTAGAGGAGTGACACTTGTGACTCTAAGCCTTCCAAAGTCAATTCAAGGAGGAATTGGGATTGTTATTACTACATAACAATCAAGGTAATATCTTAAACCTAATTATATATTAATATTGATTTCCATATGTTCTGCAATTAGGGTTTATAGTCTTGGATTCAAAGCATGTACAATAGAGAAACCTAGATCCAAGCATTAGGGTTTGTATGAGCACATAGGATGTCTTATGACCAAAACCCATCAGTGGTATCAGAGCCATGATTGGTTTCTATTGTATTGATGCTTGATGTAACTGAAAAAACGTGTTTTGGCCTCATTGTTCGACCTAACTCGGCGAGTCACTCTTGGACTCGACGAGTTCCAGAGGGTGACTTGGCGAGTCGGTGCGTCAGACAGAGGTATATCCGAAATTTTTTGCTGTTTTTGCTTATGGATAGTTACCTTATCATGTTAGATCAATATTAATCCGAATATATGATATATTTGACTATAATTTTGATCTAATTGAAGATATTTATCAATTAATAAGATAATTGTTTCCTTATGTGATAATTGATTAATTATTTTGAGTAAATTGATAAATTGTTTTGCAAGAAATCATTAAATAAATCAAATATGGATAATTATATGATTAAATGTTAATTTGAATTATTTGTTATTTGATCCTTGATGTTATGAAAAGTTTCATATTTTGCCCTTTAGGTTTTATAGTTTAAATTTGAACCCAAAGGTTTTGTTGTTTTGAAATTTAAATAGTTGAAACCCTAATGTTTTGAAAAGGGTTTCAAAACTTGCCCTCAAGTTTTGGAATTTAAATTTTGATTAAATGGTTTAATTTTGATGTATATTTAAATTCTAAACCCTAATGTGTTGAAATGTTTCAAAACTTGCCCTCAAGTTTTGGAATTTAAAAGTTGATTAAAAGTTTAATTAGGAATGTTAAATTCTAAAACTCTAGTATTGTTTTGAAAAAGTTCAAATCACACCCTTATGGTTTTATTAATTAATTAAGGTGTATAATTAAAAGGAAGTTTAATAAATCCATAAAAGTTTGGTTTTACAATTTAATTGAATTAAAAGTATAATTGTTAAATTATACCACCTAGTATTTTAAAAGGTATAAAATACACCCTATACTATATATAACATTAAAAGTCTAACATTATATATATGTATGAGTAAAAGTCAGTCTTTCCGTTAGTAGGCCTCATTCACGAAGCTGGTCTATAAGGGGTGTTTAAGGAAATTGCCTATAAAATGGTGATTGAATGGGTATCCACTCTTACCCACCGCACTCTTGACTAGTGGAGGGTCGTTAGCCGAACGGGTAGGATAGGACGAAACCTTCCATTAAAAGTATAATGAATTATTAAAGTAACTAAATGTTTTCATAAAATTCCCAATCTTAGTTACTTAGGCAAAAGTGAATTGATGCAATTCCATGAAATTACACTTTGTGCCCTTGCGAAGACATTAGTGGAGCGTGTGTGGTTAACCGGCACACTAAATGGTTCTAAGCAAAGGTAGCAAAGGGTGACTCAATGTTTGTCATAGTTCGGTGGAGCATTTGTGGTTTACCGGCACATCGAATAGGTGACTGTAACATGTGAGGGCACCATGTAGTTTGCATGGTTATTCACACCCGCTTTGTGATCCTCGGCATCCCAGTCACAAACAAGATGGGCATATCGAGATTTAAACATGCCATTGAAAGTTCAATGAATCTCAAAGAATCTAGGAGTTTTCATAGATTTAAAACTTAAATTTCCTTTTCGTTTTTCGTGGTGGAATTTAGTGAATCGTCATTCACTTACCTTCAAATATTCTTCAATTAGGGTTACGACATCCCCTCCCGAGTTGTAGAATATTGTGTTGGGTCCTAGCCTTAGTATTTCATTTGGGTGATTTACTAAGGACTCAATCTATCAACTAACTTGAATTTGTTTTTCTCCCGTTTTCTAGATGTCAAAGTTCGACAACTATGGTCTTCTCAAATCCCGTGGAACAAGCATTCCACATGAAGATGATATTCCACGATTCGATCGAGGAACAAGAATTCATGCTTCACTTCCTCCTCCTCCTCCTATTATTCTCCCTAACCCACAAGTTCAAAGGCTTGAAAAGTTCAAGATCACTCAAGCCCTTTTGGCAAGTAAACATAAAGAAGGAAAGTCCGTGTGTGCACAATTCCTAGGGATGAAGTCACACATTGATAGGTTAAGAATGTTGGGATCCGTTGTCTGTGAGGAAATGGCTGTTGATTGGGTTCTTCAGTCACTTCCCAACTCATATAGTGAGTTCGTAAGAGAGTACTATATGATGAACTACGGCGTGACCCTTATAGATCTCACCTATATGCTTATTGCTGCTGAATCTGCAATGGTTTGGCGTAATAGAAAAGCAAAGTTGATTGGTGAATCTGCCTTCAAGACCTCTATGGATAAAGAGAATGGCAACGAAAGACATGCTATGATCAAAAAGTTTGATCATAAGAGAAATGCAATGTTTGAAGTAGTTCCATGTTCTGTTCCAAAAGAGTCAATTTGCTTTTATTGCCAAGAGAAGGGGCATTGGAGACGAAGCTGCCCTATTTACCTAAGAGATCTAAGAGATGGGAGAGTCGAAACGTATGGCTCTAATTTAGGTAAAATCCATTGACTAACTCTTTTAAGCTTCATTCTAGATTCTGAATACATAATGTGATAAGATTACAATTGATGAAGCTTGAGGGAAGAAGAGAGCAGAATCTAACCGTGAAGGAATGGATTTCGATCGCGTTTCTCGAAGATTAGATTATTGAGCTACTACTTAGAGTTAGAATTAGATTGCTAAGAACGATGTATTAGCATAAGTTTTTCAATGAGTTGCATTGTAAGGACAAATTTTTCCGCAATAAAATAAATTTTGACTTTAAATTTTATTTATTTATCCTTACAATGGCATGTATGAAAACTTGATGTTAAAATGTTTCTATTATTAGCAATAATGGATTTGGTTCTTATTATGTTATTTATGGAAAGTCGAGAATTTACCAAATAGGGAGAGTTTCTCATTGCCCAAGTTTCAATTGGACAGAAACTTGGAATCATGCAACGTGGATGCACGATGAATGAGAAATTTCGTATTTGGAAATTAGACTAATTCATTGACAAAGTGTCAAATGAAGGACTAGGAGATCGAGTACACAAAGTTGTGTGTTGATCAAAGTCCACCATAAGAGTAACAAGATATTCGTCATAATTTACTAAAGGTTTAGTAAATATGATTATACTTATAAGATTAAGTGTAATTCTGAATTGATTGAAAAAGTTTAAATCAATAGCAGAACGAATAAGAAGAATCAGGTAGGCAGAAAGATAAAAGTTTCTCCATTCTAAGAAGAAGGGAGAGTACCTTTTATGCTTTATGATAGGTCTTAATGATTAAGAACCATATCTCAATTGATCCTCTAAGTGAGTCTTAGTACAATTGTATGTTTAAGAAGAGGAATCAAGAATTGAAGAAATGGTTAAATCAAAAAGTCAATCATACTTCGTTCCAAAACAAGTCTTAAAGTTAAGATTGTGACATTGAGTGAAAAAGTATTAAGAAGGTTTATAACATTCAATAAATGTGGTAAGTTGTGATGTCTTCAATAAGACAAAGACCGACTAGGACCAATTTATGAAGTGTTTTTGATAAAAGCTACACTAACTCTTGAATATTTGTTTGTCAAGAAATGTTTATTGACAAAAGAATCTTATATGTCAAGGAGTCAGTGGGAGCCTTAATGGTCTTGAAAGGTTTCAAGAACAAATCAAATAAACCTTAACGATCATCACGAGCACACGAGTTGAGGTTTACAACCTATCGTGTTGACAATATTTTGATTCTGCGCTGTTCCAATTAAGTTAATTATGCATGTGAGTTCTATGAGTTCTCATTTTGAATGCATAAAAGGCAAAGCACCTTAATCAATGAAAGGTACATTGATAGGAAAGGGTGAGCTGCTTAACTACTTGGAAGACATGGTGGGCAGCTGTGCTAACATAAAGGCAAGAAATCAAGATTAAGAAAGTTCGGTCCATATGAGTTTGAATTTGTCGTAAACTTTGGTTTTAACAAATTCACATGGATAGGAACACATACACCGCTCAAATTTAAGTGTCATAAGATTTCCTACTTCATGAAAATGATTGTGAGGAAATGCTTTCACTAAGAAATATTTTAAGAAGATAGTAATTGTAAAATTGCATTCTCAAATTCAATCATGGTTACGGTATCCCTTTCCATAATTTGAATTGTGAGGTTTGGCAATTGTTTAGACACACATATGAACTATCGAAGGCAAAGGTGTATAAGTTCAAAAAGCCTTGATAAAAGATTATCAAAGCATTAAGTATTAGAAACATGAACTTAAAAATTCAATCAGTATTGATTTTTGAAAGTCAAGATGTTTATGAATACATGTCGAAGCTAGTGGGAGCATAAGTGTTATGTTTTATAATAATCATCATGATAGTGGGAGCATAAATGTTATGATTGTATGATTATTAAGGCACGTATTGCAAAGTTGGCAATATTAATTATAGAAAACAAGAGTCATATTTGTAAGAGTTGAAAGGTTGTTTTGCTATAATTAAGGGAGAGAATATTATGCTTCATTTCAAGTCTAAAGGATTAGGTTGAGAAATGTTAATAAACTTAGTCAAGGGTACATAGTGTGTTCTTAAAATTTCGATTATGATTACGACATTCCTCTTCACAATTCGAATTTTGAGAACATAAACATTATGCGTCGTGTCCCATACGCTTCGAATATAGGATCGATTGCAAATGCTTTAATGTTTGACCATTCTAAAATTTTCCAAATGTCTAGCGCATTTAGAGGGAAAAGGGACTAGAATCGGTTTTTACTCAAATAATTAAACAACTATCAAAGGACAATCCAAAGTTCGACGAGGATTGCTCGCTTGTGAGTAGTTGGAGGCATGGTATTGGATGGACCATATCGACATTATTATGAATAGAAAAGGTTCTATTAAGAATGAGTTGTCATATGGAAAATATGGAAGCATGTCCATATTGGGAATTAAATATTGAAAATCTATGTCTAGATTAGAAACAATTATGCAAAAGGATGTTCAAAGGAATGTACTTTGAGAGAGAGACATCATATCTAAGGAATTGTCTTGCAACAATCTCCGATAGTAGACTTTGTAATTTCATTGGCAATAGTCTTTGTGAATTTGGTGCAGTGACATTACGAAAGGATCATTGCATAAAATGTTAGAATCTAGCATATTCTATAAGTAGCAAGAATTTGATATTTTTTCATTTATGAAAAAGGATTTGGAGTTGTGAAATGAGAAGGATTGGAAATGTGTTCAATGTGATCTATTTCACAAAGTAAGAACCATAGGTAAACATTGTGTGCATGCTTGGAGCATGGGACAAGTGTTGGAATTCAAGTAAGAAGTTGATTTACCGAAATGACAAATAATGAGTAATCGATATGGTGATAAATAAAAGGCGTTTTATTTATACTCAAAGGTTTGAGGCCATATGGGATTAGTATTATTCTTGTGTTTCACATTTGCATGTTTTGACTTCCAGAATAATTGAATTTATTAAGAATAATCGAATTATTCGAACGGGCCACAGTCATTCATACGTTGGAAGTAGGTATGAATGAAGACTGTCGTGAATTGGTGTGTGGATTGTCTAAAAGAGTATTAGACATAAGCAAATGTTTGCTACAACGTTCATGAGTGCTTATGAATATGATTTGAGCATTGGATTAAACCCACACTCACTTGGATCACTCAATGAATTGTATCACGAGTGATTGGTGAGACGATAACATCTTATATTCTTGAAACCGAGATGTGTGAGTTGTATCTTGCAAATCGGTTGCACATTGATAATATGTAAACGCACTAGTAACTTGGTGTTATAAAACATATTACTGTGTGTGATTTGGTTAGTGAGTGCAAGCAAGCATTGTATCAAAGTTTATCCGTTCCTTTTATCCAATGTAGGATAAAAGCGATATCTTTTGGGCCCCTCGATGGTTTAGTGATGAAAAACGTAAATGCTCGACCGGGCCAGGGCTAATTTGATTTGTTCAATTAGTCAGTCGTCATAAATCGGAAATCGAGATATAGTACAAAGAGAATGATTTGAAATCATATCTCATACGATATCTAGAATGGAGGAATATATGATCCCTTATCTAAGGACACGCGTATCTGATAGGATCAGAGTTGACAGCGGCTTTGGAAAGCTACAATTGCAGATAGAGATCCGAAGTCATACGCAAAATAGTTGTTAGACTTATCCAAGTGGGAGACTATTGGATTAGTGTCTAAGTCCATAACTATTTTGGTATGTACTTGACCCGATGGTGCATGGTCCTTATAGGTTGCCTTCACCAAAGCAACTTGATTGGAGAAATAAATAAAGAGAGAGAGGTTATTATGATTTATTAATATGTTATAAGAATAATATATTAAAGGAGAAATCATATTTGTTTAATTAATATTGGTCAATTATTAATTAAGAATTAATTTTTGTGATCAAGTGTAATTAATTAAACTAGAGGGGCTGGATTGTAATTATGTGATAGTTGCAAAATAGGGCAATGGTTATCCTTGTTAAAGGATGGACGAATTCAATGATAAGGATATCCTTAAAATCGTCCAAAGTCCAAGAGATAAGGGTTTTCAAGGCTTATCTTATGGTTGCTTGATGGGCAAGTAACTAGATAAGGATAAGGACTGAAACCCTAATCCCAACCCTATATAAAGACCCCTAAGGTCTTAGGATTTCGTGTACTTGACTCCTAGAGCATCTAAGGACGAATTCCTACCTCTCTCCTCTTTCTTTATACCTTCTCCACTTGCTTATGGTGTTTGTAAGCCATTAGAGGAGTGACACTGGTGACTCGAAGCCTTCCAAAGTCAATTCAAGGAGGAATTGGGATTGTTATTACTACATAACAATCAAGGTAATATGTTAAACCTAATTATATGTTAATATTGATTTCCATATGTTCTGCAATTAGGGTTTATAGTCTTGGATTCAAAGCATGTACAATAGAGAAACCTAGATCCAAGCATTAGGGTTTGTATGAGCACATAGGATGTCTTATGACCAAAACCCATCACTTACTAGTCATTACTAAAACAATAGTAATGACATACCTGAATAAAACGAGATCAATCACTAGCTTCTTGGTAACCTTGTGACTTTCCCTGATCCAAGTGCGAGTCTTGTGCTTCTGGTAGTATATGCATCTGCTACCTTTCATACCTACTCATACTCGTCCCAAGTATTGTCTCGCAGTCGACCAAGTCAACATACAAGAAAATCATACAATCATTCAACACACCAGATAACAAAACTAGGGTTTATATTACTTTCTTGAAACTATTACACAAAACTTCAAGTTCACCCTATACTATGCCTCTAATAGGCGACACCATAAGTTACTATTCACATTGCTACTTCGTAACTTGATATTTGGATATAAAATACTCATTCCTGATTCCTTGCATTGCCATATGCTTCATCAAGGATCATTTGAAATGCTCTTTCCTTTGGCTTTGGCAGCACATTTGGCTTTGTTATCTCTTACCTTCCAGGGCAGTTTTATTTGAAGTGTCCTTCTTCACCACACTTAAAGCAGGCTTCTCTTTTGTTTGTGCATTCTCTGGCATAATGACCAGTCTTCCCGCATTTGAAGCAGGTCATTTCTTTAGTGCATCTCCCAATGTGCTTCCTCTTGCACTTATCACACCATTGTGCTTCTTCTTCGAACTTTTTCGAACCAGACTTCGAAAATTTTCTCTTCTCATCGGACCTTGAGGATCCTTCAAACATTCTTTTCTCGCCAACTTCAACCTTGCTGGCGGTTCTTCCCTTAATCATATCTTTAACAGACTTGGTAGCCCAGATAACTGCCTCCAGAGTAAGTGCCTGACGCACCGGCACCGCATACTCCCATGGGAGTCCCTTTGCGTACCGGTTAACTTTAGCCAGCTCGTCTGGGACGATGCGCAATGAAAACTCCATCTTGTATGTGAAGGCATTAGTGTATTCATCAATTGACATGCTGCCTTTTGTTAATTTCAGAAACTGGTTTTCCAACTCTAGCAGATTTTGGGCGGAGCAGAACTTGCACTTGAATTGCACCAAGAACTCTGCCCAAGTCAGTTGCAGTGGCTAATTAGGGCTTAGGGTCTTCCCTAGAGTGTTCCACTAATGAACAGCACCACCTCTAAACTGACGTACTGCGAACGTGGTCTGCAACTTGCCTCTGCAACCACACGTCATGAAGGCTAGCTCCATTTCTAAGATCCAATCCATCACTCAGATCAGATCCTCTTTCCTAGTGAAGGTCAATGGTTTGCAAGTCAAAAAGTCTTTGTACTTGCATCCAAGTTCATCAATTCCTCCCTCTTGTGTGTTTTGTCTAACTAACGGTGGGTTGGCTTAACCAACAGTCCCACTGAAGTTACCTCCTTCTGAATGCCCTTCATTCATCTCGGGTTGTTCAATCGGCATTGAAAGTTCTTCACGATTCTGCCGAAGCAAACATCTAGTTTCATCCATTTGACGATCCAACATCGTCTGAATCATAAATTGTACACCAACCATTGATATTGGCTCAGGTGTTGCTACTACAATAGGTACTCTCTCAACCACAGGTGGTTGATTCCTGTCTTCGTTCACATTTCCAACTCCACTGTTGGTTCTTACCATTTTTGATCTACACACCAAATAAGGTGAATTTAGATCCTCATTCATGGTAGATATTTAAATCATCCTTATCACTCCAAAACGTTTACATGCTAGTTCTAATATTGTAGTCATACGCTTAGAATCCTAAACACAGAAGGTTTCCAGATCCGGTCGGAAACAGACCATAGATCCGAACAAATAATAGCATCAATTTAGCTATCACACAAAACATTTAGCACATAAAAGCATTTTAGGCATCATTCCTAAAATAAACTAGTGCTTGTGTCAATTTAGGTGTACCACCTAACATATTTTAGACACACTCCTCACAATCATTACTTAGCATTCTAAGTTTAAGTCTAGAAATTTCCTACAAATTCCTAGTTCGCTTAAACTAATGCTCTGATACCAACTGTGACATCCCTAATTTCACGGCCAGAAAAGACCAATTTTTTTGCTTTGTTTTATAAATTAGAGTAACCGTTTAAAGAAAACGGTTGCGGAATTTGTTCCCAAAACAAAATATGATAAGAATTTATCAAAGCATTTCTTTAAAGAAACATATTTTCATTATTTAACAAAATCTCGGGATGTCATGTTTAATACAGACCAAAAGCATAAACAGAACAATTTGACCTTACAGCAGTTATTTACAACTACTGGTCTATTATCCAAAATCTCTCATCAAGTCCACCAACTTATACTCCTGTGTCATTACCTGTAATACAAAGAAAACTGAGTAGGCCAGGCTTGGGAGCCTGGTGAGCATATAGGGTTTTCAACCCACAATGTTATATCATATATATATATATATATATATATATATATATATATATATATATATGTATATATATATATATATATATATATATATATATGTGTGTGTGTGTGTGTGTGTGTGTATGTATATATATAATTTCACTATATACAAGCAACTCTTATCCCACCCCATCGATCCTCACAACAACACGATCTAAAGTCTCGTGTTGAAAATTTTCCTCTTTACCTGATCCCTACTCACGGATCTAAAACTAACCTTTTCACCTGATCCTTACTCACGGATCTAAAACTACCTGATCCATACTCACGGATCTAAAACTAACCTACTATACTGATCCATACTCTCAGATCAATAATTGTACCCAATCCATACTCCTGAAAAAGGGACAATTAACTATACCTTAATCCTGATTTGAACAATACTCCTGGATCAATAACTGTGCCCAATCCGTACTCCCGGATTAGGGACAATTAACTTAGTCTTAATGCATACTCCCGGACTAATAACAAGTTTTATCTCTTTACCTGATCCATACTCCCAGATCTAAAACTAACCTCTTGGTCTAATCCATACTCATGGATCTAAAACTAGCCTATTGATCTGATCCCTACTCACGGATCTAAACTAATCTCTTGATCTGATCCATACTCACATATCTCATCTACCCATGTCCTACTTAACATATTTGTAGTTACAAAATACATATACAATTTAACTCATTAAAACCTGTATAGTTCATGCATTCCACCAACATCTCAAATAACAACAATATATAAATAAATAGCATGTATTTCGTAGCAAATACTTAATATTTACGTGTTAGAAGAAAGTGACCACACACTCACTTGATCAGAAGATGATCGGACAACACTACGACTTGCAGAAGTAGTATTCTTCGGTATATCTGGAAGATCTTCACAAAAATCGGGCTCCTCGTGGGCAGAGCTTCGGCTCAGAAACTCTTTTCTTCACGGGATCTTCGGGCTTCGGGACTCTCTTCGGGTCTCGGGATGATACCGGGGCTTCGGGGGTTAAAATAGGGCTTAGAGAGAGTATCGGGAGTGGGAGAGTAAGAGATGAGCAACCAAACTTGGCTGCCCCTTGAATTCTATTTATAGGGTGAATTTTTTGCACTCATGTCGTGAGTTTTAAGTGTTCACGTCATGAGCACAATAGGTCACTGCGTTCGTCACTTGTCCACTTGCTCTGGAGGCTCCAGAAGGAACCAGAAGTCAGTTCACGTCGTGAACCCTGACAGTTTTCGGGTTTCGCGCCCGAACTTCAGAAATTCATAACTTTCGCATACAAACTCCGTTTTCGACGTTCTTTGAATCGACGTGAAGGGGAGATTATGATCTACAACTCTCGTTTAGAATCCATTGGCTAATTTTGACTTTAATTTTAATATATTATTAATATATTATTTTTAGTAGGCCGGGACAGGAAAACTCCATTCGAAATTCATAACTCCTTCATCTGAACTCCGTTTTCGTCTGTCTTTTTATCGTTGGAATACTATTGATGAGATCTTCAATTCTCATTTAGAAAGTTTTGGCTAAATATCACTCGACCTCAATCTCGAGTTTCGGGCTGCATACTGCTAATGCTGAAACTTTGAAAAATCATAACTTCCTCATACGAAGTCAGATTTAGATGTTCTTTTTATCCATGCTCTCCGTTTAACGTATTCTACGACTTTCATTTAGATCGCTAAGGCCTAATATTTCTCTAACGTAAATTCACTATCAACGTCGCACTGTGTCGTGCCGGTTCTGTCACGAAACTTCGACATATCATAACTTCTTTGTTATAACTCGGATTTCGGCGTGCTTTATATGTATGAAATCCTTGTAACATATATTACAACTTAGTTAAGATTACTCCTTGTAAATAATCTTCCATCAAAAAGTCATTTTTGATGCTTATCGTCTCTAAATTGACTAGCCCGGATCTACGGGCGTTACACCAGCCGCCGTATCGGGTGGCGGTGTGCTTATCTTGTGATTGATTCGTTTGGGGGTGCTAGAAACCCTAATGGAACCTATGAAGCTTAATAGGCTTAGTGAAAACCCTAATGGGTTTAATGGACTCAAATTGACCCAATGCAAATCCTAATGGACTTAATGATATTCTGGTGGGTCTAATAGGCCCAATAAAGCCCTAATTGACCTAAAAGCCCAACACATTGATAAATGGGCTAATATTTCGATTGGAAAACCCTAATGCCAATGAAACCCTAACTTTAAGAATTAATCGGGTCACACACACAAGAATTATTTAATAACTTGGGATATTAAATAATAATCATTGGTAAAGATTAATCTAAGCGATATTGGACTTAATGGATTAGGTCCTTAATGGTTTAAATAGGAAACTTATCCCTAATCACCATTTTATGAGAAACCCTAATTTCACTTGGGTTTATTTTTTTGGGCCCTTCTGTTGGGCCTTGATGATTGGGTTATTAAATGGGTTATACAAGATCAAGCAATTAGACTAGAATAATCTAACAGGCCTAGGGTAAGGCCCATGTAAGGGGTTTGGGCCCAATTTGGAAAATTGGGCCATAGTTTGGGCCTTAATGATTATATGATGTTCAGCCTTAGAATGAGACCATGTATAGGCCTAGGTCGAATTTGAAAAATTGGGCCATATTTTTGGCTTTGATTCCTAGTTGGCTTTGGGCCTATGGATAGGGCCTTGTTGGGTTTAAATAAGCCATGCCTGGGGTAATGTAGTAATTATCCAAGTATGTGGTATGGTTATGTGTTGGGATCCAATTATTAATTGGGTGTTGTTTTAGTGTTGACAGTTCTGGAAGCTTTCATCCAACATCTGGGGATGAGTCCGCGGGACTTCAACAAGTGTGGGCTTGTGTCTACGGGACTTCAACAGTGTGAGGTGAGTTACCTTCCAGTAGTGGTGGGTCTACGGCCACAATGTCGGCCCACTAGTAGGAGTTGTATGTTAGATGATTGTCTTTGTGATATTCATCTAAGATTGCTGCTACATGTATGTTTATGTGCTTCCATGCTATGTGTAATATGGTAGTAGTAGGGGTGAAATTGTCCCCGGTTGTCAGGTGGAATAGATCGATGGGTACGTCAAGCACCCAAGAATGGCTTGACCTAGGTACGTCAAACACCCCAGAATTGTCTGACAGTACATTATGTTATGCTATGTGTTTATATGGTAGTAGTAGGGGGTGAAATAGTCCCTGGTAGTCGGGTGAAATAGACCGTCGGGTACGTAAAGCACCCCAGAATGGCTTGACCTGGGTACGTGAAACACCTTAGAATGGTTTAACCTGGGTAAGTCAGGCGCCCCAGAATTGTCTGACAGTATATTGTATGGTATGTGGTACGATGGGGGAACTCACTAGGCTTTGTGCTTGCCGTTTTCAGTTTTAATTTCAGGTATTTCGTTTTCAAAAGAAAGGAGTCAGCTCGATCGCAGCGCATCACACTATGTATTCCGCACAGGAGATCTTTGGGATTATACTCTTTATGATGACATGTTTTGGTTATTGACGTACTGGTTTTGATATGATATGTTATTATGGATGTTTTCTTATACTGTTAGTTTTATAATAACTTAATTAAAATGAAATTTTTGGCCTATATTTTTGGGATGTTACAAGTTGGTATCAGAGCCTTGGTTTGAGAGATTCGAGCACACTCTCAGGTGTGTCTGGGCTCAAACAAAGGACTTGGTATGAAAATTTTCAAAAGTAAAATCATTTTATAAAAGAAGTTTGAAAAGAGAAAAGAACTTCACAAAGATCAAGGTGTGTGATGTGTGCAATCAACTGAGCTCAAGTAAGTTTTCCCAAGATACCCATACATGTTATGTTATGATATGATTATGAGAATGGCATGCTAGATTACGACTAAGGATCTAGGAGGATGCCTTATATGCCTATTGTATATGCTTGTAGACTTGCATCTTAGTATTGATCAATCAGTAATAAGATAGCCTGTTTAGGTTATACCTGATTGTATGAGCCTTTTTATTGCATGTATAGATTCCTAATTAGAGGATAGAATGATTTGATTGGAATATGATGCTTAGATTTTCCATTTTCTGAATGCTACTTGCTTTGTGCTTTGTGGGACTCTTAGTAATAAGAGTTAACTATTAAGTGAATATGCTAAGTCACATGTGGCACACGCTGGATAATCTCAAAGTGATAGATTTGACCCTATTACGCATCTCTAGTTTGAGTCTAACCGTTATAGGGATGAGTCTGTTACTTGAAGGATTATTTGATCTCTGTCGCATGTGGCTATATTCATGAGGTAGCTACTTGACATTACTAGGAATCTTTCAGCAGTTGAGGACCGGGTGAGTTCGGGAACCTAGGAAATCCTAGGATATGTTTCAGTGGGTTAGTAGTGAGGCTCAGTGAGACTTGGGTGTACCAATTGAGGAAGTGACTTGGAGGATCTGTGAGGATTGCTGAGGAAAGTATGGATAGGTGTGGAAGGTAGTATTGGGCCCGTACTACTGAAAGCACAAGATCCATACTCGAATTGGTGAGAGTCTTTGAGAATCTGAGAAGCTTCAGGGAAGATTTGGTGACCTATTTAGGGACAGAGGATGTTCTAGTTGTTACAGCTTAGCCATTAGAAAGTGAGTTAGTGAGCGTGGCAGGGTGTCAGACCCTGAAGGATAAGATTTCCATGAGGTTGTAGACGCGATATCAATTTGGAGCACTTTGAGAGGAGAGGTTCGTGCCAGATGCGTTAGGTAGAGGGTCCCGGGAAGAGATCCATGACTTCTGATCGTCAGGTGAAAGGCCAGCAGGGCCTGATTCGGTGCAGCACGTACATGACAATGCACACGAGAGTTTGTCATTCCAAGGGTTTAGGCTGCTACAGGGTAGCGAGATTGGTCATGTCAGCAGAAGGTGATTAGTATTCCTCCAGGTGTTGCGAGTATGTCATCTTCTATTACTACTAGATGGATGTTGGGGATACGTATAACTTTGGGATTGTGAGTGATTTGGGATAAGTCAGGTATCAGGTCGTTTTTCTGCTAGTGTTTGGGTTATCAAGGATCATATATGCCATCCTGCATGCCGAAAGGTCCTTGATGAACCCACCGAGGTACGCATTTTGCAGAGTGGGTTCTGCGCGTACCGTTATCATTTCGGATCTTTGTCGGGATTCATGCAGGAGTATTATTTAGAGGATACTCGGTCCAGGTTGGAGCGATAGTTCTCTAGTGAAGTCAACGTTCAGGGGTTCTATCATTGTTCAAGTATGGTCGGTAATTGTCTATAGATGAACTTTGGTGTTCAAGGCACTACCGTTGCTAGGACAGAGCTGGTGACACGAGAAGGGTAGTGATAGTCGCGGGTGTTCGATGCATAAGTGGTTGGTCATCGCATGTTCAAGAGAATTCTATTTTTGCATGGGCTGTGTTCGGTTAGAGTTCATTGATATTGCAAGAATGAAAGTGGGGATAAGGATTCGTCAACCAGAGTGAAGATTAGAGCCTTTAGTTGTCAGCATGTGAGATGGATTGAGGTGCCAGACTGGATCAGATTTCAAGATAATTCATCAAGATATCTGAGGATGGGAGATCTCAAGGTTTAATCGGTGATTAAACGCTAGCATTGATAGGCACAATTTGTTATCAGTGGGATATTAGAAAGTGAGAAGGATTGGGAATTCTTCAATTATCATGTAATGTAAAGACTTAGTCAAATCTAAGTGGGGGAGATACTTTTTATAAAGTTCTCCAACTGTGAGTTCTGGTTGCGCGAGGTGCAATCTCTTGGGCAGTTTGTTAACCAGAAGGGTATTTTAGTTGATCCGGCCAAGATAGAGGCCGTGATGCAGTGGGAGATTCCGAGGTCTCCATCTGAGATTTGGAGTTTCTTGGGTCTAGCAGGTTACTACCGAAGATTTACATGGGGATTCTCTGAGATTGCGGTTCTTTTGACCCGACTGACCAAGAAATCGGTGGCCTTTCGCTGGGGGCCTGAGTAGCAGGCAGCCTTAGAGACTCTCAGACAGCGGTTGTGCGAGGCACTTATTCTCACCATGCCAGAGGGTGTAGATGATTCCATGGGTTACTGTGATGGTTTGATCATGGGCATGGGTGCGGTACTGATACCGTGGGGTCACGTGATAGCAGGTTTCGGGAACTAGGTTAGAGTTCTGGTTAGGATTCAAGATCAGCTGTGTGATAGGTCAAGTGCGTGTTCGACCGGTATGGAATGTGTTGTAACACTACGGGGTTAGCCGTAGCATTCACTAGTAGTCAGGTAGTATGGAAAGTGTTGTAAGACTATGGGGGTAGCCGTAGCACCCAATAGTGGCTAGTTAGCATGGGAAGTGTTGTAAGTCTGCAGACGTAGCCGTAGCATTCACTAGCAGCCAGATAGTGATAGAGTGTTGTAAGTTGCGGGTGTAGCCATAGCATTCACTAGCAGCCAGATAGTGATAGAGTGTTGTAAGTCTTCGGGTGTAGCCGTAGCATTCACTAAGTTGGTAGATAGAAGGAATGCGTTGTTAGGATGCGGAAGAAACAGTAGTACCCACTAGTTCGGGTGTAGCAGTAAGGATATGGAAATCCACTGATTGGATTTTGGATTTACCCAAATGGATTAGATCTGGTTAAGCCAGTAATGAGAAGGTAGGGACGTCACTACATTTATGAGATCAGAGAAGCAACAGACTGCTTTAGGACGTGTGAGATAAGGCTACCATTAGTCAGATAGCAATCACTTTCAGCCTTGGATTTGATGATGACAGGATTCGTCGGATGGACCAAATCAGTTAGATCAGGAGGTTGTTAGAACCACAGTGGCATGATAACTAGTTGCAACTAGTTCCAGAGAAGGATTTCGTTTAGAAGCCGTGTGAGACGACTAAGTGGGGGTCCTTTGGCTCCGCAGCCGGGCTGGAACCCGATATTTCAGATGATTGGCGAACAAATTGAGACAAGGTAGGTCTTAGTAGATGTTGGGAAGCAATATGTAGCAGCATACTACTTCAGCCAATTCAGTGTTCGAGTAGTTTCAGCGTTTGGGCAGTGTTAACATTTGTGCTTCAGGTTGCGAGTACGGACGGAATAGCTAGATGATTTGAGGAGTGACAAGTCACTCACAGCAGGAGTATCTGAGCCTTGGCCAGGTACAAGTGATCTGCAGAGATAATTAGATCTGTTATCTTGTTTTATAGTGGGAAACTCGAGGTATCAGAAGTTAAGTAGTTAGTTGAGGGATAAATAGACGAGATTCAACAATAATGATTTAGTATGAGTGGTCTGTCAGGGATTCAGACGATCGCGAGACAGTAGATTTCGGATAGAGTACATGTGGTCTTGTTGCAGGGAATTCGTCACTTGCGGATTTTAGGGCCTTACGAGGATTGGTCATGGCTACCCTAGGAAGGCTAGGGTGTGCCCAAGTCGGTGACTATGTTACTAGAGAGCTTGGGTGAGTAAGGAATGGTAAGGTATGATTTCAAGGACGAAATCTAATTTAAGTGGGGGAGAGTTGTAACACCCGTTTATTTATTATATAAATAAATAAATAAATAAATAAATGAAGGACTTGTAGCCCTAAAATAAATAATTATGTATAAAAGGATGGTCAGGAAGAGATAATTGTCGCCATTTTAGAAGTCGAGGGTTAAAAGAGTAAGTTCCAGACTCAATTTGTAAGTAATATTGAAGGCAGGGACTACTTGGTAATTAGTGGGACTTAATTTGAAAAGATTGCATGGGGTCAGGGGCTAAAAGGTAAGTTTGAGGCTTAATTTGAAAGGATATTTTAAGGAGGGGTCAGACTTGTAAATATGTCAAAGATTTAGAATGGTCGGGGTTTAAAACCCACCACCCTCACCATACAAACCCTAAACCCTTCATCTTTCAGCCGCCTCCATTCATCGTCTTCGTCTTCAACCTCCGGTAGCCGTCCTTTTCCCCCACCTGGTCCGTTCTCCGACAAGCTAATGGCCACCAAGCAATTACCCGACCTCTTACTTTGCTGACCGATCAATAATCCATCTTGCAATCGCCATCATCGAGCCTCCTTGTCACCGTAAACATTGAAGACCGACGAGGTTGGAGGGTAGCCTCCAGGCGCTGTTACATCGTTGATCGTCGTTAGCAACCAAGCCGCCGGACCTTTGCCACCTAGCTGATGTCGCTGTTGCCACTCCAACGAGAAGAGGCTGATCCTCGGCATCCCAGTCACAAAACCTGAAGGGCACACTCGAGATTGAAACATGCCTTTGAAAAGTTCAATGAATCTCAAAGATCTAGGAGTTTCAAAACCAATTAAAACCTAATAATACATTTTGTTTGTCTTGGTGGAAATTGGTGAATCGTCATTCACCTACCTTCAAATATTTTATAGCTTGGATTACGGCATACCTCTTCTAAGTTATAAAATAGTTTGTTGGGTCCTAGCCTTAATATTTCATATTGGGTGTCATATTAAGGACTTTAAATCAACTATCTTGAATATCTCCCAAAAGTTGTCTGGTTTAGGCACCTATGATCTTCCCAAATCTTTTGAAACAAGGTTTCCTAATGAAGATGATGTCCCATGGATATCATACTTCTTTCTCCTCCTCCAACTATTCTCCCTAACCCACAAGTTCTTGAAATGTTTAAGGTCTCTCAAGCCCTATTGGCAAGACAAGGTCTAGGTGTGAACACATCTTGGAGATGTAGTCACATATTGACAAGCCGGGAGAGTTGGGTGTCAAAGTCTTGAGAAAGTTGGTGGTTCAATCACTTTCTAAGTCACATAGTGAGTTCCTTTGGGACACCTATGAAAAAGACTATGACAAGACCCTTAATGATCTTATCTATTTGGAAAGATCAACTTCCTAAAACTTTATGGATATTGACAATGATGACATTGGATATCTAGTAAAGCTCTCTCTTCCCAGTGGAAAGGGATCGGCCATAGTCAACTTGGTTGACCAAATGGTAAAGAGAAAAGCTAAGTCTATGATACTCTCGTGTACCATTATCAAAGGGTCCATATGTTTATATTGCCAAAGGAAGGGGCATTGGTTGCGAAGCTGCCAAATTTACCTAAGAATGTTAAAGTCAATAAGTTTGACTCTACTTCAGGTAAAGTCCACTATCTAACTCTGTTAAGTTTCTATTCTGAGATTCTTGATACATGATGTGACTGGGTCACATGGTGATGTTTTAAGAATCAAAGAAAAGTGAAGAAACTTAAAGAAAGAATATGCTGAATCTGATCGCGTAGATGGATTTCTATCGCATAGTTTGAAGATCGGATTCCTGAGCTACTTCTTAGGAGTTATGAGATATTGCCTAGGAATAAATAACAACAAGTTTTCATATGGATTGTAAGGATAAGTTTTCCGCAAAGTTTTAAAATAAAAGAAAATTTTTGATTTTATTTATTTTAAAATATCCTTACAATGGCATTTGAGGAAAAATTGTTGCTTATATGATTCCATTAAGAGCAAGAGTGGAAATATGAAATTGATTCTTTCATTTGTGGTAATGTCTAGATTTACCAAATAAGGAAAGATTCTCATCACCCAAGTTTCAATTGGACCGAAACTTGGAATCATGCAAGTTGTATAGCATGATGAATGAGAACTTTCAAGTATTGGAAAAATTAAGACTAATTACTTGTTCACATGGATGTGTGAGTCAAGTAAAGGACTAAGGGATCGAGTACACATTCTTGTGCACTGATTAAGTCCACCACAAAAGTTTGATAAGACTATTCGTCATAGTTTACTAAAGCTCAGTAAATATGATTATACTTACAAGCTTAAGTGTAACTCTGAGACATTGGAAAAGGTTCCAATGTATGGAAGAGCGAATAAGAAGAATCAAATTAGGAAGAAGGATAAAAGTTTCTCAAATCTGAAAAGATGGGAGAGTACTTAAGTATCAGTTTTGTGATCATCTTAATGATTAAGAAACCATATCAAAATTAGTTCTCTAAGGAAAATATTAGTGCATTCTTATGACTAAGAAGAGGAACTTGAATTGTTGAAATGGTTAAATCAAGAAGATGAGTCATACTTCGTTGCAATACAAGTCTTAGAGTCATACTCCAAGATTGTATTTTGAGTGACATGTCTTAAAGAAGGTTTAAAACACTTGTCAAATGTAAGAGTAAAAGTTTTCTACTCTTGTACATTTGAAATTGGTAAGTTGTCATGTTTTGGATAAAACAAAGACCAACTTAGGCCAATTATGTGAAGTGTTTGTTTTTATTGGAATCCGCACTGTCTCTTGGATGTTTGACAAGGGAGTCTTATAGGTCAAGAGGACAGTGGGAGTCTTGAAGGTCTTGAAAGTCTCAAGAACTAATCAAGAATAAAACCTAAAGTTCTTCTCTAGCACATGACTTGTGGTTTATAACCTATCATGTTGACATATTCTGTGCCCATTCCAGTTAAAGTTGGCTTTGCATATGAGTTCTTAGAGTTCTCAATTGGTTGCACAACAACTTGGAAGCAATGGCAGGCCCTTGAGCTGCCAGGTGGCAAGAAATTAAGATTGAGTTCAGTCCATATGAGTTTGGGTTTGTCATTATCCTTGTCTTGTGACTATGATTTTGACCATTCACATGGATAAGAACACATACACCAGTAAATCTAAGTGTCATAAGGTTTCTCTCCGATTCATGAAAATGATGGTGAGGAAACACTTTAACTAAGTAGATTTTAGCTAGATAGCAATTGTGATATTTGCATTCTCAAAGTTGTTAGTGGAGCGTGTGTGGTTTACCGGCACACTAACTTGGACTTGTGAGAAGTGGCAAAAAGGTCTAACCATTATGATTATGGCATACCTCTTCATAATTGTTTAGATACACAAGTGTGCTATCTAAGGGAAGGTGTATGATTTTGATAAAGTTTTATCAAAACAATCTACCATCAGAAATCTGAACTTTGGTAAGAAAGTCAATGAAGTATTGATTTCTAGAAGTCCAGCTGATTTCTGAGTACATGTCAAAGCTAGTGGGAGCATAAGTGTTATGCTAATAATCATCATGTTAGTGGGAGCATGATAATTATGATAAGTATTGCAAGCTAGCAATGTTAATTATAGAAAACAAAAGGTTTCAATTGGGAAAAGGTTGTTTTGCTATAATTAAGGGAGAGGAAATTATACTTCATCTCAAATCTATAAGCTTAGATCGTGAGGTTTTAATCATTTAGTCAAGGATATATATGAATTTCATGTTGGAATGGCTCAACATAAGGAAATTCTGTATACGGGTCCATTATTTGCGTTCTAAAATTCGATTATGATTACGACATCCCTTTTCATAATCTGAATTATGAGAACTTGGCAAATTGAAATGGTAATAGTATAGCAAAAGACTGGTTTAGTCTTTATGTGAGACATCATGAATCGTGTCCCATATGCTTCGGATATAGGATCGATTACATGTGCTATATTCATCCTTTCTAAAATTTTCCAAATGCCTGGGGCATTAAGAAGGGAAAAGGTTTAGAACTGGATATGACTAAAAGGATTAAACAATTGTCGAGAACAATCTAAGGTTTACCAAAGATTGGTTGCTCAAGGATAGTTGGAAGTGTAGTGATAATTCTGGAAGGACCATATTGACATAGTCTGTAAGGAGGCAACTCTTGTTCATAAGTGATAGTCAAAATGGAATCTGGAAATGTTTCAAAGTTTGAAATTATTCAATCTGTGTAAGATTAAGGAAACTTAATGCAAGAAGGATGTTTCCAAGGAGATGATCTCCTTTGGAATGCTCTGTAATGTTTGTTGTCAAGTATTTATGACTTTGTGCATAATCATTACAAGAGGATCAATGCATATAAGTTTAGAATCTAACAGATTTCAGTAAATGGCATGAATTTGGAATTCTTGCATTTGCGGTAAGGATTTGGGAGTGTGAAAAGAGAATCATTGAAGTTATGTTCAATTGATCTAGTTCACAAAGTAAAGATCATAGACAAACATAGTATGCATACTTGGTGTATGGCATGACTAGTGTTTAAGAAAACATAGTGTACATGCTTGGAGCATGGGACAACTATTGTTTTAAATTCAAGAATAAAGTTGATAGCTGAAACAGTATACAATGAATAATGTGTAATCATATGGTGATAAATAAAAGGTGTTTTATTTATGTTCAAAGAGTTGATACCATATTGGATTCAATTATTATTGTGTTTCATTTTGCATGTTTTGACTTCCCGAATAAACTGGGTTATTCTTCCGGAATGACTAAGTTATTCAAACCATCCACAGTCGGTCATATGTTGGAAGTATATATGAATTAAGACTGTCATGGGTTGGCTTGTAGAGGTCTAAGGTGTTGGACAAAGGGCTACAACACTCATGAGTGCTCATAAGTTCTGAGTATTGGATTCAACCTGCGCTCATTGGAATCACTTCATGGATTTTATCACGAGTGATCATGAGACGATAATATCTTATATTCTTCAAACCTAGAGATATGAGTTGTTACTATGAGTTGATAGTACATTGATTGCACGAAAACGCATACGGTAACTCGGTGTTATAAAACGTGCCTTTGTGTATGATTCAACAAGTAGTAGAACAAGCCATATGAGTCGAAGTTTATCCGTTCCTTTTACCTTCGGGATAAAAGCGATATCTGTGGGCCCCTCGATGATTTGATGATGACAAATGGAAGTGCTCGGCCGGGCCAGGACTGATTTGATTTGTTCAATTAGTCAGTCGTCATAAATCGCAAATCGGGAAACAACAAATGGACAGAGAGAATGATTATAATCCATGTCTCAGTCCATATGATATCTAGAATGGAGGAATATATGATCCCTTATCTAATGGACAAGTCATTGACAAAGGTCAGAGTTCATCTACAAGGTCAGAGTTTGACAGCGGCTTTAAGAGCTACGATTGCCAGTTAGGTTTGAAGTCATACGCAATAATAGTTTTAGACTTATCCAAGTGGGAGACTGTTGGATTAATGTCTAAGTCCATAACTATATTTGGTATGTTCTTGACCCGACCCGGCATGGTCCATTTGGGTTGCACTTCACCGACACAATTTATATGGATAATCTTTTGAGAATAGTATGTTTATGATTAATATTAATATATTATAAGTTCTAATATATTAATATGGAATCATATTATTTAATTAGTATTGATCAAGAATTAATTAAGTGATCAAAATGAACTAATTAAATATGGACTCTTGTATATATGGAATGGGCCAAGTTCATTTAGGTTGGGCTAAGCTTTCATGGATAGTCCATGGAGTGTTTAACCCATGGATCATATGAAATGAAAGGTCATGGGTTTAACCCTATTCTCCATACTATATAAAGATGTCCTTGGTTGGTGAAATTGGCACTAGTGTGGGTACACTAAAGAGGGGCTAGCCAATTTCACTAGAGAGAACCAAGTAATCATATTCTCTAAAGTATTCCAAGGTGTCTTGGTGATTTGTGATTCCACTTGAGGCTTCCACACTATTGGGGCTAAGCTCTTAAAGCTTGAAGACATCAAGCTACATCAAGAGGTATGTATTCTATCTCGTTACATTCATAGTTTTTGTATGCTAGATTAGGATAATACCTTGGATGTTCTTATTTGCATGTATAATAGAGAAAACATAGATCCAAGGTATTTAGGGTTGCATGTACACTTAGGAAGTGTTAGAATGCTCAAAACCCAACAGTGGTATCAGAGCCTAGGCTTGTTTTCATGTTATACCTGCAATAGAAGCTGAAAAAACGAATTTGGTGCTGTCTGATCTTCTGACTCGGCGAGTCCATCAGGAGACTCGGCGAGTCCATGCCTAAAATGTGATCAATTCGATCCAACTCGCCGAGTTGGTTCATGCACTCGACGAGTTGGAGCCCCAGACAGCATAAACTTGACTTTTTTGGCTGGAATTGGACTAGGAACATTACCCTAAGTTGTTTTTGAACTTATAAACTTGTTTTTGATGTGGTAATGTTCATGCTAATCTATTTTCAAAGATAATTGTCAATAGATTCATGTTTTGTATTAGTTTAAGGTTTAGACTAATTACATGAAAAAGTTTGATTTGAATTATCTTGTTCTTATGAGTTGCTTAGATTAATAGAAAAGTTAATTGAAATAGTTGTTTTCAATCCATTTTAATCTAAGAGTTGAGTATAAAATGTGTTTGTGTAACTTGTCCTCAAGTTACATGAAAAGTCACATTTAAGACTTATAAAATTCATAAAAGTTGGCAATGGTTACAAAATGAAGAGTCTTGTGTCATTGAATAATGTTTTATGACTCCATAATTTGTCCTCAAGTTATGGAAGTTCAAGAGTCACTTCATTAAAGAAAAAATATGTAACCATAATTAAATCCATAAGTTATAAAATAAAGAAAAGTTAATTCTCTTATTAGTTTAAAGTCTTCCATAACTTGTCCTCAAGTTATGGAACTTGAAGAGTTTTTGGATTAAAACTACTTTAAACACATAAGTTATGGAATTAATTAGTTTTGAATAGTTTCAACACTTGCCCTCAAGTTTTGGAATTTGAAAAGTTTTCCTTATGAATACTTTAATTCCAAGTTAGCCCTTAGAATTTTAAAAGTTAAAATTCAACCCTTATACTTTATAATATTATAAGTTAATAATATATATGTATAAGAGTAAAGTCAGTCTTACCGCTAGTACGCCTCATTCATGAAGCCGGTCTATAAGGTGGGTATAAGGTTGTTGCCTATAAAATGGCAACTTAATGGGTGTCCACTCTCACCCACCGCTTGCTTGACTGGTGGAGGGTCGTTAGCCGAACGGGTTTGACAAGACTATAATTCTCCCTTCATTAAAAGTATTAATGATAAATACTAAGTAACTAAACTCTTAATAATACCCAATCTTAGTTACTTAGAAAAATGTGAATAAGGTGCTAACCCATGAAATTACACTTTACACTTTGTCTAAGTCGTTAGTGGAGCGTGTGTGGTTAACCGGCACACTAACTTGGACTTAACAAGGTAGGTAAAGGGTGACTTAATATTTATCATAGTATCGATGGAGCGTGTGTGGTTAACCGGCACATCGATTGAGGGGTAATTTATTAAGGGTACCAAGTGATTTGCATGGTTACTTCACACCTTGTTTTGTGATCCTCGGCATCCCAGTCACAAAACCTGAAGGGCACACTCGAGATTGAAACATGCCTTTGAAAAGTTCAATGAATCTCAAAGATCTAGGAGTTTCAAAACCAATTAAAACCTAATAATACATTTCGTTTGTCTTGGTAGAAATTGGTGAATCGTCATTCACCTACCTTTAAATATTTTATAGCTTGGATTACGGCATACCTCTTCTAAGTTATAAAATAGTTTGTTGGGTCCTAGCCTTAGTATTTCATATTGGGTGTCATATTAAGGACTTTAAATCAACTATCTTGAATATCTCCCAAAAGTTGTCTGGTTTAGGCACCTATGATCTTCCCAAATCTTTTGAAACAAGGTTTCCTAATGAAGATGATGTCCCATGGATATCATACTTCTTTCTCCTCCTCCAACTATTCTCCCTAACCCACAAGTTCTTGAAATGTTTAAGGTCACTCAAGCCCTATTGGCGAGACAAGGTCTAGGTGTGAACACATCTTGGAGATGTAGTCACATATTGACAAGCCGGGAGAGTTGGGTGTCAAAGTCTTGAGAAAGTTGGTGGTTCAATCACTTTCTAAGTCACATAGTGAGTTCCTTTGGGACACCTATGAAAAAGACTATGACAAGACCCTTAATGACCTTATCTATTTGCAAAGATCAACTTCCTAAAACTTTATGGACATTGACAATGATGACATTGGATATCTAGTAAAGCTCTCTCTTCCCAGTGGAAAGGGATCGGCCATAGTCTACTTGGTTGACCAAATGGTAAAGAGAAAAGCTATGATAGTCTCGTGTACCATTATCAAAGGGTCCATATGTTTATATTGCCAAAGGAAGGGGCATTGGTTGCGAAGCTGCCAAATTTACCTAAGGATGTTAAAGTCAATAAGTTTGACTCTACTTCAGGTAAAGTCTAGTATCTAACTCTGTTAAGTTTCTATTCTGAGATTCTTGATACATGATGTGACTGGGTCACATGGTGATGTTTTAAGAATCAAAGAAAAGTGAAGAAACTTAAAGAAAGAATATGCTGAATCTGATCGCGTAGATGGATTTCTATCGCATAGTTTGAAGATCGGATTCCTAAGCTACTTCTTAGGAGTTATGAGATATTGTCTAGGAATAGATAACAACAAGTTTTCATATGGATTGTAAGGATAAGTTTTCCGCAAAGTTTTAAAATAAAAGAAAATTTTTGATTTTATTTATTTTAAAATATCCTTACAATGGCATTTGAGGAAAAATTGTTGCTTATATGATTCCATTAAGAGCAAGAGTGGAAATATGAAATTGATTCTTTCATTTGTGGTAATGTCTAGATTTACCAAATAAGGAAAGAGTCTCATCACCCAAGTTTCAATTGGACCGAAACTTGGAATCATGCAAGTTGTATAGCATGATGAATGAGAACTTTCAAGTATTGGAAAAATTAAGACTAATTACTTGTTCACATGGATGTGTGAGTCAAGTAAAGGACTAAGGGATCGAGTACACATTCTTGTGCACTGATTAAGGCACCACAAAAGTTTGATAAGACTATTCGTCATAGTTTACTAAAGCTCAGTAAATATGATTATACTTACAAGCTTAAGTGTAACTCTGAGACATTGGAAAAGGTTCCAATGTATGTCAGAGCAAATAAGAAGAATCAAATTAGGCTGAAGGATAAAAGTTTCTCAAATCTGAAAAGATGGGAGAGTACTTAAGTATCAGTTTTGTGATCATCTTAATGATTAAGAAACCATATCAAAATTAGTTCTCTAAGGAAAATATTAGTGCATTCTTATGACTAAGAAGAGGAACTTGAATTGTTGAAATGGTTAAATCAAGAAGATGAGTCATACTTCGTTGCAATACAAGTCTTAGAGTCATACTCCAAGATTATATTTTGAGTGACATGTCTTAAAGAAGGTTTAAAACACTTGTCAAATGTAAGAGTAAAAGTTTTCTACTCTTGTACATTTGAAATTGGTAAGTTGTCATGTTTTGGATAAAACAAAGACCAACTTAGGCCAATTGTGTGAAGTGTTTGTCTTGATTAGAATCCGCACTGTCTCTTGGATGTTTGACAAGGGAGTCTTATAGGTCAAGAGGACAGTGGGAGTCTTAAAGGTCTTGAAAGTCTCAAGAACTAATCAAGAATAAAACCTGAAGTTCTTCTCTAGCACATGACTTGAGGTTTATAACCTATCATGTTGACATATTCTGTGCCCATTCCAGTTAAAGTTGGCTTTGCATATGAGTTCTTAGAGTTCTCAATTGGTTGCACAACAACTTGGAAGCAATGGCAGGCCCTTGAGCTGCCAGGTGGCAAGAAATTAAGATTGAGTTCAGTCCATATGAGTTTGGGTTTGTCATTATCCTTGTCTTGTGACTATGATTTTGACCATTCACATGGATAAGAACACATACACCAGTAAATCTAAGTGTCATAAGGTTTCTCTCCGATTCATGAAAATGATGGTGAGGAAACACTTTAACTAAGTAGATTTTAGCTAGATAGCAATTGTGATATTTGCATTCTCAAAGTCGTTAGTAGAGCGTGTGTGGTTTACCGGCACACTAACCTGTACTTGTGAGAAGTGGCAAAAAGGTCTAACCATTATGATTATGGCATACCTCTTCATAATTGTTTAGATACACAAGTGTGCTATCTAAGGGAAGGTGTATGATTTTGATAAAGTTTTATCAAAACAATCTACCATCAGAAATCTGAACTTTGGTAAGAAAGTCAATGAAGTATTGATTTCTAGAAGTCCAGCTGATTTCTGAGTACATGTCAAAGCTAGTGGGAGCATAAGTGTTATGCTAATAATCATCATGTTAGTGGGAGCATGATAATTATGATAAGTATTGCAAGCTAGCAATGTTAATTATAGAAAACAAAAGGTTTCAATTGGGAAAAGGTTGTTTTGCTATAATTAAGGGAGAGGAAATTATACTTCATCTCAAATCTATAAGCTTAGATCGTGAGGTTTTAATCATTTAGTCAAGGATATATATGAATTTCATGTTGGAATGGCTCAACATAAGGAAATTCTGTATACGGGTCCATTATTTGCGTTCTAAAATTCGATTATGATTACGACATCCCTTTTCATAATCTGAATTATGAGAACTTGGCAAATTGAAATGGTAATAGTATAGCAAAAGACTGGTTTAGTCTTTATGTGAGACATCATGAATCGTGTCCCATATGCTTCGGATATAGGATCGATTACATGTGCTATATTCATCCTTTCTAAAATTTTCCAAATGCCTGGGGCATTAAGAAGGGAAAAGGTTTAGAACTGGATATGACTAAAAGGATTAAACAATTGTCGAGAACAATCTAAGGTTTACCAAAGATTGGTTGCTCAAGGATAGTTGGAAGTGTAGTGATAATTCTGGAAGGACCATATTGACATAGTCTGTAAGGAGGCAACTCTTGTTCATAAGTGATAGTCAAAATGGAATCTGGAAATGTTTCAAAGTTTGAAATTATTCAATCTGTGTAAGATTAAGGAAACTTAATGCAAGAAGGATGTTTCCAAGGAGATGATCTCCTTTGGAATGCTCTGTAATGTTTGTTGTCAAGTATTTATGACTTTGTGCATAATCATTACAAGAGGATCAATGCATATAAGTTTAGAATCTAACAGATTTCAGTAAATGGCATGAATTTGGAATTCTTGCATTTGCGGTAAGGATTTGGGAGTGTGAAAAGAGAATCATTGAAGTTATGTTCAATTGATCTAGTTCACAAAGTAAAGATCATAGACAAACATAGTATGCATACTTGGTGTATGGCATGACTAGTGTTTAAGAAAACATAGTGTACATGCTTGGAGCATGGGACAACTATTGTTTTAAATTCAAGAATAAAGTTGATAGCTGAAACAGTATACAATGAATAATGTGTAATCATATGGTGATAAATAAAAGGTGTTTTGTTTATGTTCAAAGAGTTGATACCATATTGGATTCAATTATTATTGTGTTTCATTGTGCATGTTTTGACTTCCCGAATAAACTGGGTTATTCTTCCGGAATGACTAAGTTATTCAAACCATCCACAGTCGGTCATATGTTGGAAGTAGATATGAATTAAGACTGTCATGGGTTGGCTTGTAGAGGTCTAAGGTGTTGGACAAAGGGCTACAACACTCATGAGTGCTCATAAGTTCTGAGTATTGGATTCAACCTGCGCTCATTGGAATCACTTCATGGATTTTATCACGAGTGATCATGAGACGATAATATCTTATATTCTTCAAACCTAGAGATATGAGTTGCTACTATGAGTTGATAGTACATTGATTGCACGAAAACGCATACGGTAACTCGGTGTTATAAAACGTGCCTTTGTATATGATTCAACAAGTAGTAGAACAAGCCATATGAGTCGAAGTTTATCCGTTCCTTTTACCTTCGGGATAAAAGCGATATCTGTGGGCCCCTCGATGATTTGATGATGACAAATGGAAGTGTTCGGCCGGGCCAGGACTGATTTGATTTGTTCAATTAGTCAGTCGTCATAAATCGCAAATCGGGAAACAACAAATGGACAGAGAGAATGATTATAATCCATGTCTCAGTCCATATGATATCTAGAATGGAGGAATATATGATCCCTTATCTAATGGACAAGTCATTGACAAAGGTCAGAGTTCATCTACAAGGTCGGAGTTTGACAGCGGCTTTAAGAGCTACGATTGCCAGTTAGGTTTGAAGTCATACGCAATAATAGTTTTAGACTTATCCAAGTGGGAGACTGTTGGATTAATGTCTAAGTCCATAACTATATTTGGTATGTTCTTGACCCGACCCGGCATGGTCCATTTGGGTTGCACTTCACCGACACAATTTATATGGATAATCTTTTGAGAATAGTATGTCTATGATTAATATTAATATATTATAAGTTCTAATATATTAATATGGAATCATATTATTTAATTAGTATTGATCAAGAATTAATTTAGAATTAATTAAGTGATCAAAATGAACTAATTAAATATGGACTCTTGTATATATGGAATGGGCCAAGTTCATTTAGGTTGGGCTAAGCTTTCATGGATAGTCCATGGAGTGTTTAACCCATAGATCATATGAAATGAAAGGTCATGGGTTTAACCCTATTCTCCATACTATATAAAGATGTCCTTGGTTGGTGAAATTGGCACTGGTGTGGATACACTAAAGAAGGGCTAGCCAATTTCACTAGAGAGAACCAAGTAATCATATTCTCTAAAGTATTCCAAGGTGTCTTGGTGATTTGTGATTCCACTTGAGGCTTCCACACTATTGGGGCTAAGCTCTTAAAGCTTGAAGACATCAAGCTACATCAAGAGGTATGTATTCTATCTTGTTACATTCATAGTTTTTGTATGCTAGATTAGGATAATACCTTGGATGTTCTTATTTGCATGTATAATAGAGAAAACATAGATCCAAGGTATTTAGGGTTGCATGTACACTTAGGAAGTGTTAGAATGCTCAAAATCCAACAAGAAGGTGATGGCTCATCCATTAGCCGATGGCTTGACTCGAACCCCGCTTCTTCAACAACATCATCCCACTTATGCTTAAGCTGTGCAGTTTCCACTGGCACCTCACAAAGAAAACATCTTAAAATGAATCCCATTTCTCTTTCAACCATACTCCCTTGAACTCATTCAAATTGGCCCTTAAGCTGCATACTCTCTCATACCTGATCTCGGTATAATCAACATAATGACATAACTAATAGGACCAGTAACACTAATCATCGCAACCATGGTACTCGAACCATGTTGCTATCTCTCTGCCTGCTATAAATCATGGTTATCGAACCATGTTATCTTCTCTCAATCCGCTACAAATCATGGTACTCAAACCATGACATCACTTCCCAACCTGCTTCCAAGCATGGTACTCAAACCATAAAATCACCTCTCATCTGCTACTGATCATGGTACTCAAACCATATGATCCCTCTCATCTGCCACTGATCATGTTACTCAAACCATATGATCCCTCTCATCTGCTACTTAGAATCCCAGGAACTCTCCATGTATCGAGTATGGGCCATCTTCTTTCAGTAGTACGGGCCCATACTACCTGCCACATCTACCCATACTTTCCACATAAATCATTCCAGATCTCCTAAGTAGCTGCTCAACCTCCTCACCTACAAATTCTGTCCTGCTGACCGCTCTTCCTGCGAATACTATCCCTTATCTGCCTACTCATCCAACAAAGATCACTTCCCAGGCTCTTCCTAGGTTCCCACACCTTCCTTCCATCAGCTGCTGAATAACTTCTAGTGATGCCAGCCATCTACCTCCTGAATATCATCATATTCTCTTAGTAGCCAACTTCGATCACCGAGAATTGCACAAAGCACGAAGCAAGCAGCATTCGGGCATCGAATAGTTCCTTATCAACACGTATCACCATTCTAGGTTAAAACTCCTCTTGATACACTCGTAATCAAAGACGTCATCGAGCTCAAGCAACTCCACCCCTCGCGGGTATCTGACTACCTTCTCAGAAGGATCCTCAAATGCTCATCTAGGTATCTCTCCTAGATTACTCTTTTGCTCAAATCCTTCTCTAAATAGGATTCCTGCTAGATGCTCATAATCCACACATACACAAAAGCAATTCACATATAACAATAACTCCTTGGCTAAGGCATCACAAATTAGGCCACTCTAGCACTAAAATATGAAATACCTAGCCTACTCTCTAGCATATATAACATTTCACATAATACTCATAACACACAATGTAAGGGTATTTTTGGGAAATCATCGTTCGGGCGCTGGCTGATTGTACACACTGCTCGTTGTCTCTTTCTCTTATAAATTCACTTACTCATTTTTAGAAAACCCATTTCTTTTGAAAACCATTTTCTCAACCCTCAGTTTGAGTCCGAACATACCCGAAGGTGTATCCGAATCCCTCAAACTAAGGCTCTGATACCAACTTGTAACACCGGAAAATTTTAAATTTATTTTATTCATATTTATTTCATAAAAATGCACATTTTTCTATATAAAACTTTTTATTTAAAAATCATCAACAAGGTTTTCAGAACATTATGAAATTCCAGGATCTGTATTCATCGCTCTTTTCTCTTGTGTGTGTGTACAATCGAGCCGCCGCCTTCCCGCGATTCTGAAGAACCTGAAACACATAACACGTAACACGGTAAGCACAAAGCTTAGTGAGTTCCCCAAAATACCACATATAACACATACGCCACTCAAGGCTACAATATGACCCTCCAGTCGGTGTGTCTCAGTGGAACCCTCCTGTTCCGTATCGTTGGACCCTTCGGTCCGGTCTGTATCGTTGGACCCTCCGGTCCGGTCTATATCGTTGGACCCTCTAGTCCGGTCTATAAACTCCACATACCATAAATCACAAAGACATGATGCATAGCATATCACATATAACATAATACTCAATGTAAGCACATAAGAACCTCCGGTCACACATAACTACCACTCAAGGTAACGTATAGTGAGAAGACTCACCTCGGGTAATTCTCGAAAAGTATCGAACTCGAAATACCGTTCTAGCCACCGCCTAATCACATAAATAAATAACTCTAAATCAGCAATGGTTCTCAAAGGCTAGACAAGTCTCGTACTATGCTTCCCAGAAGGGTAAAAGACCATTTTACCTCTCCCCTGGCCCCATAGTCCACTGGTTGACTAAACACTAAAAGTCAACGGTCCAACTTTGACCAGACTCGTCGAGTCAGGCAACGACTCGGCGAGTCCACACGCGTAATCAGATTCTTCACAAGGTCTCACTCGACTCACTGAGTCACCCACCCAACTAGTTAGGTTTCCACTGATCATGAAACTCCAGTAAACTCGATCCGACTCGTCGAGTCCTCCAATGGACTCGGTGAGTCTCCTCCATGACCAAACTCATCTGACCTTCTGAGGTCAGATCTGCCTCACCAACTTGTAGATCTATCCTTCTAGCTCCCACAAATCACGTAAAGGTCCAAACTTTACGTCCATGCATCATGATTAGAGCCATAAATGAAGAAATAGCCATCTAAATGGAAACTTAGGCTCAAACTCTCTGTGTGACTACATAAAGTTGAACATAAGGGACTCTGTGGACCTCCCATGGTCCAGATCTAAGGCTTATTTCACATTGGGGCCTCAAACATTCCATAAACCTTTAAAGAGAATGGTTAAGAAACCCTAGATTCATGAAATCAACATCAAACAGGAGAAATGGTCCGATTTGTTATCTCAAAGTGAAGCTCCATGCTTCATAACCTCAGCACATTAACCCCCTCTAGTCCCTCTTGCTAGAATCTCATCTTCTCTTTAGAAATGACACACCAAAATGCTCAAAATGGCTCTTCTTTACTCTCCAAGCTCTCAAGGATGATTTAAGGTTTCTCCAGGGTAAGGATAGCTGCAATTGAATACCTTAAGGCTCTTTAAATAGGTCCCAAACCTGGACTATTAGGGTTTTCCTCCACAGCGCCGACTCGGCGAGTCCAATGCTCGACTCGTCGAGTCCATTCATTTAAACACGTCACCTGATCGCGCCCCTACTCGATGAGTTAATCCACCAACTCGTCGAGTCCCTTCGATTAAATCAAAATATATAGATAATATAACATACCCAAGAATCTGGATGTTACAATAGGCCTGGGCCCAATTTGGAAAATTGGGCCATATGTTGGGCTTTGATTCCTAGTTGGCTTTGGGCCTATGGATTGGGCCTTGTTGGGCTTAAATAAGCAAAGCCTGGGGTAATGTATTAATTATCCAAGTATGTGGTATGGTTATGTGTTGGGATCCAATTATTAATTGGGTGTTGTTTTGGTGTTGACAATTTTGGAAGCCGTCATCCAACAGCTGGGGTTGAGTCTGCGGGACTTCAACAAGTGTGGGATTGTGTCTACGGGACTTCAGCAGTGTGAGGTGAGTTACCTTCTAGTTGTGGTGGGTCTACGGCCACAATGCCGGCCCACTAGTAGGAGTTGTATGTTAGATGATTGTCTTTGTGATATTCATCTAGGTTTGCTACTACCTGTTATGTTTATGTGCTTCCATGCTATGTGTTATATGGTAGTAGTAAGGGTGAAATAGTCCCCGGTTTTCGGGTGAAATAGACCGACGGGTATGTCAAGCACCCCAGAATGGCTTGACTTGGGTACGTCAAACACCCCAGAATGGTTTGACCTGGGTAAGTCAGACACTCCAAAATTGTCTGACAGTACATTATGTTATGCTATGTGTTTATGTGGTAGCAGTAGGGGTGAAATAGTCCCTAGTAGTCGGGTGAAATAGACCAACGGGTACGTCAAGCACCCCAGAATGGCTTGACCTGGGTACGTCAAACACCCCCGAATGGTTTGACGTGGGTAAGTCAGGTGCCCTAGAATTGCCTGACAATATATTGTATGGTATGTGGTACGATGGGGGAACTCACTAAGCTTTGTGCTTACCGTTTTCAGTTTTGGTTTCAGGTAATTCGTTTTCAAAAGAAAGGAGCTGGCTCGTTCGCAGCGCATCACACTATGTATTCCGCACACGAGATCTTTGGGATTACACTATGATATGATTTTATGATGACATGTTTTAATTATTGATGTACTGGTTTTTATATGATATGTTATTATGAATGTTTTCTTTTACTGTTAGTTTTATAATAACTTAATTAAAATGAAATTTTTGGCCTGTATTTTTTGGATGTTACAACTTCATAGACTCTTTTTGCATCATATGACAAGTCTAAGAATATTGACGCAACCATCAAATTCACTTCAACAATTCAAATTAAATTAGAAATATAAAATTTTAGAAACTTTCACTAGTACAAGATTCTTGAATCTTCAGCTGTTCATGTTGGTTATGTGAGAAATTTCAATCACTTACAAGGAAAAAAACTTACAAGGGACTTTAATGTAACGCCATGTTCTGAAAGTATTTGTTTACGAATTTCAGAGCCCGAGGCTAGGGGCGTTTCAGTCTTTTATGGGTCTTGAAGTTTTTATTTGAGAAGTTTGGGCCGAGGTGTATCGCTAGAAGCGTAGGGCTTCTCGCCACCTTTCCATGGATATAAAGTTCGTTGGAAACGGACTTAGAATGAAGGAGTTATAGCACTTTGTAATTATTGACATTAATGGTCCATTAATGGAAAATGTTGGCAAGGAGGACTGTGCAGGCAAAGTGGAAGGCGCGTGGGTATGCCTAGCATAATCTGGGTTACGCCCAACGTATAAGGGAAATGGTCGCGTGTGCTTTTTGGCGTACGCCTAGCGTACGTCCAGAGTCCAGAAACCCTAAATTTAGGGTCTGCCACTATATAAGGAGCATTATACCCTCAAGGTTCAGCCTCCATTCCACCCTAAAGAGCTGCTATGAAAACCTAAACCCTCTTGAGTGTTCTTGGAGATTGTAAGGCCATTTTTGAGTGCATTTTAGTGTTCTTTGAGATGAGTAATCATCTTGGAGTCTCATGGATCAAGGAAGAGTTTTTGGATCCAAGTTCTCCAGCTCATTTACCAACTCCAGAAGGTATAATGCTTCCAACTTTCCTCATAGAAGTTTAGATCTAGGCTTTTGGAGCTTTGTATCTTTTTAGGTCCAAATAATGGACCTTTGTGATGCAACTTCGTTTTTGAGCTTGGGGTTGCCACCCTCAGAGCTAGAAGTGTCGCATAAGCAATAAAGTTTCAATCTTGATGGTCCTAATGAGTTCATGCATGATATCTAGCCCTTGTTATGGAAGTATGTTATTACCTTTTGAGTTTGGGCTTATTTGGTGGGTTACAAGTCACCAAGTTAGTGACTTTATGGCTTAAGAGAATGAAAAGGACCTGGATCTGTAATTATAGACTCTGGATTGGAGTATTATGCACTTAATGGGAAAGTGTCTAAACAGGGGGAGTATGTTGAGCGTACATGTAGGTACGCCCAGCGTACACATCATTAGCCAGTACGCTTAGCGTACGTGGATGTACGCACCGCATACTCTGTCATTGTGGGCTTTGTGTTTTTGGGCCACGATTGGGCCATGCTTTGGGTCTTTAGGCCTTTGGGCCATCAAAAGTCAATTATTATGGGCCAATGATACATTTGGGCTTGGGGTAAGGCCCATTAGAGGGATTGGGCCTAATTTAGCAAATTGGGCCATCAGTGGGCCACTGGTGGGCTTGGGAAGCTTACCTGGTGTCGGGCCTTTTATTTTTCGGTTTAGGACTTTGGATATGGACCAGGTTGGACTAGGAAGGGGTAAAATGCTCATGTTACCCTAAAGAGAAGTATTGGTTTGGGCTAAGTGTTATTTTGGTATTGATAGCTCGGGGAGCCAAAGGAGCAGCAGTTCGGGAATAGACAGATAGCTGCCAGAAGTGTATTAGCAAGAGCTTCAACAAGTGCAAGGTGAGTCTCCTCACTATGTGAATGGGTCTAAGGCCACAATTCTGGCCCATGTAGTTATGAGTAGGAAGACCCGGGGGTTAGCCCTAGGCACTGTATGCTAGAAGGATATTCTGGACCAAGTTCCGATGTTGGGCGGTTGACCGAGGAATGGTTGTATGTTAGATTATACTTGTTGTCTGTGTGATACTTGTATGTGACTGGTAGTGAGGTGAGTGTGGGCGAGGTCCCGTATCTCATCACTAGCAGAGTATGGACGGGGTTCTGTATCTCATTAGTAGCAGAGTAGGGGCGAGGCCCGAGATGGGAGATAGATGAGTGTGGGTGGGGGCCCGTATCTCATCATCAGAAGGAGCATGGACGGGGTTCCATGACTCACAAGTAGCAAGACAGGGGCGAGGCCCAAGATAGGCGAGGCCTTAGGACAAGAATATAGTACAATATCTTTTAGTTGATGTGTTATGTGTTATTTGTATGTTTGTATATTCTTAGCGGGCGAGGCCTGGAGACAGGCGAGCCTAAGAGAAAGAAATATGTATACCAAGTGGGGCTTGAAGCTAGGCGGGGCTTGATGCCAGATTCATCTGGAGTCAGGTGGGCCCTGATGTTGCGAGCGAGGCCTAGTGCTTGCAGTATGTGGATTAGTGTATGGTATGTGGTAGGTTGGGGAACTCACTAAGCTTCATGCTTATGGTTTTCAGTTTTGGCTTCAGGTACTTCCAGTAGCGGATGGAAGAGCTCGGGGTGATCGCATGGCACACACCATTGGTTTTAGCCTAGGATGTTTTACTCTGATAATTTGATATGAAACTCTTATCATAATGTTTTGGAACAAATTAACTTATGTTTTGATGGTATGAATTGATAAACCATGGATTATTTATTGAATTAAAAATGAAATTTTTGGTCATGATTTCTGGGATGTTACAAGTTGGTATCAAAGCCTTGGTTTGAGGGATTCAGATACACTCTCGGGTGTATCTGAACTCAAACTAAGGAATTGTTATAGAAATTTTCAAAAAGGAAAATCGATTTTTGTAAAAAGGATTTTGAGGAAAGGAAAAGGTTTTATAAAAAGCTTAAAGAAATTTTGAGAGAAAAGAACTTTGAAAAAAGAGAAAAGGGTGTGGTGCATGCAATCAACCGAGCTCAAATAAGTACCCCAAAATACCCATACATGTTATGTTATGTTATGATATGCTTATGAGATTTGCATGCTAGATTAGGACTAAGGATCTAGGAAAGGTGCATTATGTGCCTATTACATGTGTATGAGCTTTATGAATTGCATGCTAGTACAAATTCCTGAGTAGGGGATAGAACAGTCTGATTGGATTATGTGGTTAGTTTTCACCATTATATGAATGTTGCTTGCTTTGTGCTTGAGGGACTTTGCGTAATGTGAGCTAGATATTAAGTGAATATACTAAGTCACATGTGGTACAGGCTGGATAATCTCAGAGTGATAGATTTGACCCTATTGCACATATCTTGTTTGAGTCCAACCGTTCTAGGGATGAGTCTTTGAGTTGAAGGATTATCTGATCTCTGTTGCATGTGGCTATATTCAGGAGGTAGCTAGTTTACATTACTAGGAAGTCCTTCAGTAGTTGAGGACGGAGTGATTTAGGGGATACCTTAGGGCAAGCCTAGGATGAGATTAGTGCTGGGAGAAATGTTAGTGGGAGGGACCTGGTAGAGTCAAAGCACATCTTGAGGAAAGTACAGATAGATGTGGAAGGTAGTATGGGCCCGTACTACTGAAAGAAGAGGATCCGTACTCGATTCAAGAAGGGCCGAGATGAGATCAGGGAACTGGTAGTGCGTGTGTGACTCCTTGATAGTGAGGATTATTATGTCGATTGTTATGTTATGGTGACGCTAGGGGGTAGACCAGTTGGCGGTTCAGGCGCCGGTGATGGATCAGGCTCGGTTTCGGGAGCCACTTAGCTCGGGGAGCAAATGAGAGAGTTTATATCCGTTGAGAATATGAGCACCATGATGGACCAGACTCCTTTGATCTTCCGTTTGGTCAAGGAAGGCATGTTGGAGATTTTGGATGAGAGGTTGGGTGCCTTCCGCTCTGAGATAGCGGCCATGTTGGGGACACGCGCGTTGATGTTTCGGGAAGTTCAGAGTTCGTGCTTGCTAGGAAAGGGATTAGTAGTTAGTGAAGTGAAGATGCGTTCGATGCTATGTCATGGGATGACTTTTCATCCAGATTCCGGACAGAGTTTTCTCAGGCGTTTGAGGCACATAGTTGGCACAAGAGTTGTTAGATATTCACCAGACTACTGAGACTATGGCAGAGGTCACTGCCAAGTTTTGGGAGAGAGATTGGTTTGTACTGTAATATGCAGAGAATTAGAGAATGAGGAAGCCAAGGTATAATGATACACTACAAATTAATAACATTGAGTTTGTGAGTATCTCGAGGTGCGAGACCCTAGATTTCGAAGCAACTTTTGAGTGGGTAGCAAGGCCGGATTCAGTGCAGAAGATTGCACTATGGGGTCTTTCATTCCAAGGATTTGAGTAAGTGTATCCCAGGGTTGATTCTCCGCATGTGTTCGAATTATACCTTCAAGATATATCATACGCCATTTGCATACTGATGATTGTTAGTGAGTATCGAAAGGTCATTTTCCTAATTGCGGGATTGGGAGTGTGCAGTGTCATTTTGGGTTTATGATCGAGACCATATCAAGAATGTCATCTGGAAGGTCTGCGATCAGGGTTCCGCAGGTTGGTTATCCAGCATTGTCAAGATTCGGTGGTTCTAATAACCATATAGGTTGGTTGATGGGAGCGTCAAGGAAAGTAGCCAGGGAATTGGTTGGAGTATCTACCTTTTGGTCTTAAAGATTCAAGTGGGGAATTGTTTCGGGCAGCAGGGGCAAATAGTTTCGCTGGAGTTCAGGAAGTGTTCATCTGGTTCTTAGAAGTTGTGTGAATTTTTGGGAAAGGTTAGTTTTGGATTGCTGTCATAGGTAAGCGTTGGGTTTCAGCATATTGATGGTAAGAGGGATTGGGAATCCTTCTAGTCTTGTGTCTAAGTCCATAACTATAATTGGTATGACTTGACCCAACCCGACACGGTCCATTTGGGTTGCATTTCACCGAAACAATTGGATAGACTAAATGAGAAAAAGTTACTAACGGTTTATATTAATATATTATAAGTTCTAATATATTAATATAAAATCATATTATGTAATTAGTATTGATCAAGAATCAATTTGTAATTAATTTAGTGATAAAAAATGAACTAATTAAATATGGAATCTTATATATATATATATATATATATATATATATATATATGTGTGTGTGTGTGTGTGTGTGTGTATGTGTATGTGTGTGTGGTGCGCCAAGTTCATTTAGGTTGGGCTAAGCTTTCATGGATAGTTCATGGAGTGTTTAACCCATGGATCCTATGGAAATGAAAGGTCATAGGTATTAGGGTTTACATGAATGTAACCCTAATCCTCCACACTATATAAAGAGGTCTATGGTTCATGAAATGGGTGCTAAGCACTAGTGTATGTACACAAAGAGGGCAAACCAATTTCATAAGTGTGAACCTAAGTATCCTTATTCTCAAGTTATTCCAAGATGTTTTTGGTGATTTGTGATTCCACTTGAGGCTTCCACACTATTGAGGCTATTCTCTTAAAGTTCAAGACTTTAAGCTTCATCAAAAGGTATGTTATCTAACTAGACTTTTGTAGTAAAGTTGCTTCATATTATGCTAGTTAGGGTGAAACCTTGGAATATTGAATATTTGCATGTATAATAAAGAAAAGATAGATCCAAGGTTTATCGGGTTGCATGTACACCATGAGAGTGTTAGAATACTCAAAACCCATCAGTGGTATCAGAGCCTAGAGTTGTTTTCATTATTAATTGAGGCAAATTGCTTAAAAAATCGATTTTCTTGCTGTCTGGGGTCCATAGAGTGACTCGACGAGTCCAAGAGTAAATTCATCCAACTCGTCGAGTTGGACCCCCTGACAGCATATCTTCAAGTTTTTTTTTTTGGCTGGAATTGGACTAGGAACATTACCCTAAACTATTTTTGATCTTGTAAAGCTATTTTTGATGTGGTAATGTTCATGCTAATCCAATTTCAAAGATAATTGTCAATATATTCATGTGTTGTATTAGTTTAATGGTTAGGCTAATTTCATGAAAATTGTTTTATTTGAATTATCTTGTTCTTATGAGTTGTTTAGGTTAATAGAAAAGTTATGTGAGAATTTGTTTTCGATCCAAATTGATCTAAATGTTGTTCATAATAAAATGTTTTTTGTAACTTTTCCTCAAGTTATATGAAAAAGTCATATTTATGATTTTTAAAACTCATAGAATCTCCCTAAGTTATAAAAAATGAAGAATCTCATTTTTAAATGTTTTAAAGTCTTCCATAACTTGTCCTCAAGTTATGGATCTTGAAGAGTTTTTCCATTAAAACTACTTTAAACTCATAAGTTATGGAATTGAATAGTTTTTTGAATTGTTCAAAACTTACCCTTAAGTTTTGGAATTTGTAAAGTTTCCCCTCATGAATACTTTAAATCAAAGTTAAACCCTTAGATGTTTCAAAGTTAAAATTCAACCCTTATACTATTATAATATTAATAGTAAATAGTTATATATATATATATATATATATATATATATATATATATATATATATATATATATATATATATATGTATGTATGTATAAGAACAAAGTCAGTCTTACTGTTAGTAGGCCTCATTCACGAAGCAAAACTATAAGGGTGGGGGGGGGGGTTATCAGGTTACTGCCTATAAAATGACAGTTTAATGGGTGTCCACTCTCACCCGAATGGGTAGGACAAGGACTATAATTCTCCCTTCATTATAAGTATAATGATAAATATAAAGTAACTAAACCTTTTATAAATTCCCAATCTTAGTTACTTTAGGAAAATGTGAATTTGGTGCTAGCCCATGAAATTACACTTTGCACTTTGCTTAAGTCGGTAGTGGAGCGCGTGTGGTTAACCGGCACACTAGCCTGGATTTAACAAGGTAGGCAAAGGGTAACTTAATGTTTATCATAGGATCGGTGGAGCTAGTGTGGTTAACCGACACATCGATTAAGTGATAAAAATTAAGGGTACCAAGTATATTTGCATGGTTATTCACACCTTGTTTGTGATCCTCGGCATCCCAGTAAGAAACTTGAGAGGGCACAATCGAGATTGAAACATGCCATTGAAAAGTTCAATGAATCTCAAAAGAATCTAGGAGTTTTAAAACAAATTGAAACCTAATAATACATTTCGTTTTTCATGGTGGAAATTGGTGAATCGTCATTCACCTACCTTCAAATATTTTATAGCTTGGATTACGGCATCCCTCTTCCAAGTTATAAAATATTGTGTTGGGTCCTAGCCTTAATATTTCATATTAGGTGTTCTATTAAGGACTTAAATCAACTTACTTGACTTTCTGCCATTGTAGATGTCAGGTTCAGACAACAATGATCTTCCTAAATCCTATGGAACAAGTTGTCCGCGATTGGTTCACGGAAATCATACTTCACTTCCTCCACCTCCTCCAATTATTCTCCCTGACCAACAAGCTCGAAGACTTGAAAAGTTCAAGCTCACTTAAGCCTTGCTTGCAATGAGACATCAAGATGGAAGACCTGTGTGCACTCATGTCTTAGGAATGAAGTCATACATTGACAGGTTGAGAATGTTAGGTGTCAGTGTTCCAAGGAAGTTGGCTATTGACTAGATTCTTTAGTCACTTCCTGAGTCATATAGCGAGTTCATTAAGAACTACTATATGACAGATCACGACAAGAATCTTATTGATCTTACCTATTTGCTTGTTGCTGCTGAATCATAAATGATTTGGCGGACAGGTCATGCAAATTTTGGTGGAAGGTTTATTTCTCAAACTTCTATGGACACTGACAATGGCAACATTGGTAGTCCAGAAAAGCTTTCTCTACCCAAAGGAAATGGATCGGCCTTGGTCAAACTGCTTGACCAAAAGGTAAAGGGAAAGGCTAAGTCTGTGATAGTCCCGTGTACCATTCCCAAAGACTCTATATGTTTTCATTGTCAAGAGAAGGGGCATTGGTTTAGAAACTGCCCTAACTACCTGAAAGATCTAAGAGAAAAGGAAGAATAAAAAAGTTTGACTCTACTTTAGGTAAGTCCACTATATAACTCTGTTAAGTTCCTAATTGATGATTCTTAATACAAAATGTGACTCGATTACATTTTGATGTTTGGCAGGATCAAGCAAAGGGAAGGAAACTTAAACGAAGAGTATGCTGAATCTGATCGCGAAGATGGATTTAAATCGTATGCTTCGAAAATCGGATTCTTGAGCTACTACTTAGGAGTTATGATAGATTGCTAGGAAATATGTAATAGCATAGTTTTCATTTAAAGATGCATTGTAAGGAAAAGTTTTTCCGGATTTTATAAATAAATAACATTTTTTACTTTATTTTATATCTCCTTGCAATGGCATTTATGAAAGATTGATGTTTGTATGTTTCTAGCTATGTTGGAAATATGAATTTGATTCTTTCATTTGTGGTAGTGTATAAATTTACCAAATAAGGAAATATTCTCATCACCCAAGTTTCAATTGGAACGAAACTTGGAATCACGCAAGTTGTATAGTATGATGAATGAGAATTTTCATCTTTGGAAAAATTAATACTAATTCCTTGTTCACATGTATATGTGAGTCAAGTGAAGGAGTAAGGGATCGAGTACACATTCTTGTGAACTGGTCAAGTCCACCACAAAAAATCGATAAGACTATTCGTCATGATTTACTAAAGTTTAGTAAATATGGTTATACTTACAAGCTTAAGTATAACTCTGAAACATTAGAAAAGTTTCAATGTATAGCAGAACGAGTGAGAAGAATCAAATTAGGCAGGAAGATAAAAGTTTCTCAAATATGAAAAGATGGGAGAGTACTTTAGTATCAGGTTTTATGATCATCATAATGATTAAGAAATCATATCACAATTCATCCTCTAAGGACATTTTAGTGCATTCTTATGGCTAAGAATAGGAGTCATGAATTGTTGCAGGGGTTAAATCAAGAAGATGAGTCATACTTCGTTCCAAAAAAATTCTTAGAGTCATACTCCAAGATTGTAACTTGAGTGACATATCTTAAAGAATGTTTACAACACTTGTCAAGTGTAAGAGTAAAATGTTTTCTACTCTTGTACATTTGAAATTCGTAAGTTGTGATGTTTTAGATATAACAAAGACCAACTAAGGCCAATTGTGTGAAGTGTTTGTCTTGATAAGTATCCGCACTATCTCTTGAATATTTGTTTGGTTAGGAATGGGTCTTGGCAAGAGAGTCTTATATGTCAAGAGGACTGTGGGAGTCTAAAAGATCCTGAAAAAGTTTCACGATCTAATCAAGAATAAAACTTGTAGTTTATGATCACTAGCACAGTACTTGAGGTTCATAACCTATCGTGATGACATATTCCTATTTTTGTGCCCATTCTAGTTAAAGTTGGCTATGCATATGAGTTCTACAATTTCTCAGTTGTTTGCATAACTACTTAGAAGAATGGCAGGCCCTTGTGCTGCTAGGTGGCAAGAAGTTAAGGTTGCACAAAGTTGGTCCATATGAATTTGGATTTGTCGCTAACCTTGTCTTGTGATTATGGTTTTCACAAGTTCACATGGATAGGAACTCATACACCATAAAATCTAAGTGTCATAAGGTTTCTCTCAGAGTCATGAAAATGATGGTGAGGAAACGCTTTCACTAAGTGGTTTTAAGTAGATAACAATTATGATATTCGCATTCTCAAAGTCGTTAGTGGAGCGTGTGTTATTAACCGACACACTAACATAGACTTGTGAGGAATGGAAAAGGTCTAAACAATTGAGACTATGATTACAACATCCCTTTTCATAGTTCTAAAAATTGTTTAGACACACATGTGAGCTATCTAAGAAAAAGGTGTATGTTTTTGATAAAGTTTTATCAAAGCATCTCATATCAGAAATCTAAACTTTGGAAAGAAATTCAATAAAGTATTGATTTCTAGAAGTCCAGCTAATTTCTGGATACATGTCAAAGCTAGTGGGAGCATAAGTGTTATGCTAATAATCATCATGTTAGTGGGAGCATGCTAATTATGATAAGTGTTGCAAGTGAGCAATGTTAATTATACAAAACAAAAGTTTCAATTCTTGAAGTTGCAGAGGTTGAAAAAGTTGTTTTGCTATAATTATGGGAGAGGATATACTTCATTTCAATTCTAAAAGCTTAGATTTGAGATTTTAATCATCTTTAGTTAAGGATATATATATATATATATATATATATATATATATATATATATATATATATATATATATATATATATATATGAATTTTATGTTGGAATGGTTCAACATAAGGAAATTCTATATATTGCGTTCTCAAAATTTGATTATGATAATGGCATTCCTCTTCATATGTCGAATAATGAAAACATGGCAAATAAATATATTGTACCAAAAGACTGGTCTAGAATCATGTCTTTATGTGAGACATCATGAATCGTGTCCCATATGCTTCGAGTATAGGATCGATTGCATGTGCTATAATATTTTTCCTTTCTAAATTTACCAAATGCCTGGAGGCATTAAGAGGGGAAAAGGTCTAGAATTGGATATGACTAAAATGATTAAGCAATTGCCGAGAACAATCTAAGGTTTACCAAAGATTGGTTGCTCAGGGACGGTTGGAAGTATAGTGTTAATTTTGGAAGGACCATATTGATATATCCTGAAAGGATACAACTCTTGTTTAGAAGTGATAATCAAAATGGGAATATGGAGATGTCTCCATAGGTGGAGTTTATTCAATCTGTGTAAGATTAGAAAACTTAATGCAAGAAGGATGTTCAAAGCAGTGTACTTTGAATATGGAACTTCGTTTCCATGGAATTGATCTCCATTGGAATACTCTGTAATGTTTCTTGACAAGTCTTTGTGACTTTGTGCATAATCATTACAAGAGGATCAGTGCATATAAGTTTAAAATATAATAGATTTCGGTAAATGGTAGGAATTCAGAATTCTTACATTTACGATTGGGATTTGGAATTGTGAAATGAGAATCATTGGAGTTATATTCAATCGATATATTTCACAAAGTAAAGATCATAGACAAACATAGTGTGCATAGTTGGTGTATGGCATGACTAGTGTTTAGAAAACATAGTGTACATGCTTGAAGCATTAGACAACTATTGTTTTAATTCAAGTATTAAGTTGATAAATTTGAAACAGTATACAATGAATAATGGGTAATCAATATGGTGATAAATAAAAGGTGTTCTATTTATATTCATAAGTTCTGAGACAATATTGAATTCGATTATTCTTGTGTTTCACTTTGCATGTTTTGACTTCCAGAACAACTAGATCATTCTTCCCAAATGACTAAGTTATTCAAACCATCCACAGTCGGTCATATGTTGGAAGTAGATATGAATCATGATTGTCATGAAGTTGGCTTGTAGATGTCTAAGATGTTGGACATAGCAAGAGTTGCTACAACACTCATGAGTGCTAATAAGTGTGGAGTATAGAATTAAACCTACGCTCATTTGACTCACTTCATGGATTTTATCACGAGTGATCATGAGACGATAATATATTTTATTCTTCAAGCCTAGAGATATGAGTTGTTGACTATGAGTTGGTTATACATTGATTGCACGAAAACACATTGGTAACTCAATGTTATAGAACGTGCCTTTGTGTATGATTCAACAAGTAGTAGAACAAGAATATGAGTCGAATTTTATCCATTCCTTTTATCCTTAAATGAATAAAAGCGATATATGTGGGCCCCTCGATGATTTAATGATGACACCCCTAAGTGCTTGGCAAATCCTGGACTGATTTGATTTGTTCAATTAATTGGTCGTCATAAATCAGAAATCGGGAAATAACAAATGGATAGAGAGAATTATTATAATCCATGTCTCAGTCCATATGATATGTAGAATTGAGAAATATATGATCGCTTATCTAATAGACGCGTCATTGATCTGTTCAGAGTTCGACGGCGGCTTTAAGAGCTACAATTGCTAGTCAGGTTTTGGATCCATACGCAACAATAGTTTTAGACTCACTACTAGAAAAATAGCCTTTTACGACGCTCATTGCACGTCGTAAAATGCTCAGACGACGCGCAAATGTGCGTCAAGGAAGACCCTGTCATAATGAGAGACGACACGCATTTATGACACACAATGCGTATCATTAAATCCGTTGTCAAGAAAGGCCATGTCATAAATGACGATGACACATATTTTTGCGTATTGTAATTTTAAATTTAAAAAAAAATGATTTATGGATTTACTAATTTTCAAATTAAATTTACATTTCATGTCTCATAATAGAAAATAAAATATCATATACAAAAAATACAATCCATTGCACAAAAGTTAATGTCATACAAATAATCATTCCAATAGTAGACAAATGCAATACATCAAATGTGAAAGAGATGAAAGTCATCAACAAATAATAGTTAAACTAGTTCATTATTGGCCATATAGGTTAACTGCAATCTCCAATCCTTCTAGCAGACCCTAGAGATCATTATTGGTCATGTAGCAGGATCAACCTGCCAAAATAATACACCAAATTAATCAGAAGCTGAGATGCTACCTACAGGACAATCCAAAAACACATTATAAGCATAAAAATCTGTCCATGGACTTACTGTGGATCAATAATTGCTTCAATTTGCAAATATTAAGAAGACACAACTAAAGGTAGAATAATAATAAAAATAATATCTTACTCATTAAAATAGCACACAAACATCTATCTGTATATTTCTCTTTTCCTTATTTAGATTCTGAAACTGTAGGGACTGTCTATAATCACTTGTTGCTATTATAGTTCACAGAACACGACAATATATGAGAAAGTACATTTTAAATATCATAACCACTGGAAAAATAAAAACAGCTGCATCACCTGTCACAAAAATAACCAAAAGAACAGCAAAGGTGATGCTTCCTCCATTATACCATGCTTCTTCAATACCATACACAAGGAAACCTCAAGCCTTTTAAGAAAACTGAAACAAATAGGAGTCATAATATGATCACAAACTCCTGAATGACTAAATATATGAGAAAGTATGATTTAAAACTTGCCTCTTTCTTTATTCCTAGCCCCAGTGATGTTGCAGCAGCTACGATCAATATAATAAGTGTCAAATCTTGGCAAGCTTCCCAAAGGAACATCTGTGGTCAACATAATTAAATTACCCATGGTTAGCTGCAGTTGTAAATAAAAGCGAAGAAGAAATAGTTGTTGTAGAGATATAACATACAAATAAGCTTCTTCCTTTTTTCACAGGATAAGTGTTAGATCCAAAGGCATTTCTCCTGTTTCTTAATTCATCTTCATGTCTTTGTACTCCTCTGTCCAGATTGGTTTTCAACATCTCATATAACCCTTGCACATGAAAATATATATAGGTATAGATGTATATATAAAGACTTTTTGAGTTTTGATAGTGAAGGAAAAATATTTTTGATAAGCTAAGTAACTTGCCCCTCCATATTGATGAAGAGAAGTTAGATTTTGGTCCCTGGTCATGGAAACAAGTTGCTCGAGTGAATACCATAAGCACAACTTGGAGATGCAGGAATTGCAGTGGGCCCAAGCAATATATATATATATATATATATATATATATATATATATATATATATATATATATATATATATATATATATATATATATATATATATATATATATATGAAGGGGAAATAAAAGGAAATTAGTTATATGTAGAATGTAGCTAGCTCAACATAAGAAAAGATTATATTTATATCATAAGGGAACTTGGGGGACCAAATAGCAACTGCATGTTCTCCAGCCAATTTGAATAACAATGCATCCTAATAGAAGGTGATCAGATGTTAAATAATAAATAACCAAACTTGGGATTGGGAATCTATATATACAAATTTATGGACAAAATTACCCTTATGAGTTGAGCATGTGACTTGATCATCCTTCTCCTTTTTTCCCACTCTTCATTCTTTCTCAAGTCCAATGTGTATTGAATGCGACGTGAAGCATTAAGTACAAGGGCAGCTTGTTGTATATATAGGACAATAAATTACAACGAGTTCAATTACTAAAGCTACATCCAATAGTAGTAATCTTAGTATTTCAGCATATCACTTTCAGATCCAAAAAGGATTAATGATAACTAGATTAGACGTGTTATTCATTTACTACGAGTGATAAATTTTTTTTGACCTTTCAAGATGTAAATAAACTCAAATCGCAACACAGTAGTAGGAGTGATTAAGATATGTATATGTTAGGTAAACATTTTGTCAGTTAGTTTTATATAAAAGGATTAAAAAGTTATAAGTGGTTTAATAATTTAGCATGTTGGTTATCTATCAACTGTGTGTGCATAAGCAAGGGTAAAAAGATCATTTGATCATGAAAAGAGAATGGGAATGACTTACATCTTTAGGTCTTGATTTTCTTGAAGGTGGGCTGTGAGTGTGAGGAGCACGTGACACCCTACCTTTGCATTCCTCCTGTCAAAATGATCAAACTCATGTCTTGCTACATCTAAAGACTTTAACAGCCTTAGGCAATGATGTTTTTATCAGCCTCAAATTTTCATCAACCTAGAATGGAATAAATTGATATTGGAAGTTAGAAGGAAAGAAAGAAATGTAAAGTCTAATTCAAAGATCAAAGTAACACCCTACCTTTGCATTCCTCCTGTCTAAATGATCCAAAGCATCATACAATAAAGTTATTGGTTCTGTGCTCCCAATCTTGAAGATAGATTCAGTAGAAGCTGGGACCCGTTGAAGAAACACCATGTTTAAGTTAGACAATATCCTAGCTCCATCACACTCTGGGATAAGGATAATGGCTTCATCGTAAATATAGCGAACCAGATCTCCATAAGGGCCCACCGTCAGAAGCATATCATCCCAATACAGCAAAACACTGTCCATTCCACACCAAACAAGTTGCTCTGGAGCTAGGGTAGAATGTAGAAGAAACAAAAACAAGAAATCATTATATAAGGAAAAGATAATGAAACCTGATTGAAGCCTTGAAGTTGCAGGGACGTCAAATTGAAGGCAGAAAGAAGAAACAATTTTTTGTGAGAGAAGACACATGAAGAATGTACCTTTTGGGAGTGAACCATGAAGGAGTGGGATCAGATGGGTATCCTTGACGGGCGGCGCATAGGTCAGCAACGGTGGTGGAGAGGAGAGATGGGTTGGAGGATAAGGCGGAAGTGCGTGCTTAGGTTGATGGCGAGCTTCAGCTTTGATTTCGTTCTAGACCCATTCGCATTCGTTTTCTCAGCCATTGATGGCGGTTTGTGGAGATGATGATGGCATTGTGGACTACGACATGGCATTCTGATCTTGAACCGGTATCTTAAGATGGCGGAAGTGTGTGCTTAGGTTTCTAGATGCACTCCAAACTCTTAAAGCTTATCAGGTTCAATGCTGGTGGTGGCAGCTTAGGGCTTGCAGAGAGAGAGAGAGAGAGAGAGAGAGAAAGAGAGAGAGAGAGAGAGAGAGAGAGAGAGAGTGCAGAGGTAAAGGAAGACGAGCTGATTCAAAAGGATGTGCTAATTCAAAAGGATTATTAGGGTTCTATTGTAGGATTCTAGTGTGTATTGAGTTTTTAAGGTTCAATGGCGGTGGTAGTAGCAATGGCTTAGGGTCTACAGAGAGAAGAAATGAGTGAATGAAAAGGGATATACTAAGGGGAGAGGGTAGAAACGGGGTTCTTCAAAATTTTAGAATTTCAAACGATTTCATTTCCCCCCTTTAAAAACGCGTGTTTAGGGAAAAAAAATATAAAGAGACACATTTAGAGGACGCACATTTTATGAAAGGCGCCCTCCGCATTTTTTTCTTTTCTGACACTAATTTTAGGGCACACACAAATGCGTGTCCACTATCCTTCAAATTTTGCAAAATTGACATTATTTTTTAGGGCACACACCAATGCGCGTACTCTATCAGCGAGTGTCATTGTTTACGTGTCATTAAAGGGCTGTTTTCTAGTAGTGACTTATCCAAGTGGGAGACTGTTGGATTAGTGTCTAAGTCCATAACTATAATTGGTATGACTTGACCCGACCCAACATGGTCCTTTTGGGTTGCACTTCACCGGAACAATTGGATAGACTAAATGAGAAAAAGGATACTTACGGTTTATATTAATATATTATAAGTTCTAATATATTAATATAAAATCATATTATTTAATTAGTATTGATCAAGAATTAATTTATAATTAATTTAGTGATAAAAAAGAAACTAATTAACTATAGACTCTTGTGTGTGTGTGTGTGTATATATATATATATATATATATATATATATATATATGGTGGGCCAAGTTTATTTAGGTTGGGCTAAGCTTTCATGGATAGTCCATGGAGTGTTTAACCCATGGATCCTATGGAAATGAAAGGTCATGGGTATTAGGGTTTACATGAATGTAACCCTAATCCTCCACACTATATAAAGAGGTCTATGGTTCATGAAATGGGTGCTAAGCACTAGTGTGTTTACACAAAGAGGGCAAACCGATTTCATAAGTGTGAATCTAAGTATCCTTATTCCTAAGTTATTCCAAGGTGTTTTTGGTGATTTGTGATTCCACTTGAGGATTCCTGATGTGCACAAAAGTACTCACTAATTTTAATATTTATAACCTAACAAACTTAGACTATCTATGCACTTATAGGCAGTGTACCTAGTCAGATTATAGTATAGCTTAGGTAAGTCGGGTGTCGATCACAGGGAACGGTGGATTAATTTAATATATTTGATTATAGGTTACAGGTTACACGAAGAGAATAAAGAAATAAATATCAAACTAACAATTAATTAACTACTCTCGATAAACTAACAGGAAAGCAAATCTCTTCAGGTACTTTGGTTTAGATAAATTACACCTTAAAAACATAGATAATTGCATAAACAAATTCATTTATTCATGTTCACCGATTCCTAAAATGATTAGATTCGCGTTCACTATAACTAATCCTTTAGCAAATAAGTCAATTTAAACAGTGATCAGTTGATTAAACTAACATGCTTCCTAGTGTTCAGTTCGTATCAAGCAAGACTTGTAAATATAGTTAATCAAATTAGTCATTCAATTAACCTCTTGTTGATGGTTATCAAACAAGGCTCACACATTAACTTACTTATTCTCAAGTTAATCCTAGTTTCACATTCGTTATTTCTAGTCTTATAATCTCGATGGTCATCAAAAATCATAAGAGACAAGCAAATCAAGCAGATGCTCATGCAACTCAATTCACTTAACAATTAACAGAAAATAATCATCATTAACACATAAGGATCTTTTAACAAGCTTGGCGAGATAAATTAAACATAAATAAACAATTCAATATAACAATTAGTCTAATAATCAAGGCTTCATTCAATCATAAACACAAAGTAAAAGGTTTTTACACCCAAATCAGAAACTAAATACAGAAAAGTACCACAATGGAATGCTAAACATGGTCACGTTAGCAATCCATATGATCACTGACATGTATCTGCTCTCCAACCCTTCCGATCTCTGCTCCTGTTAGCTTAACGGCCTTCCGGCCGCCTTCTAGACCCTCAAAACGGCTTAACAGAAGTTAATTGTCGACTAAATTAGGTTAGAAGTCGAATCTCCCCTCCTAGTTAGCTGAAAATCGACTTTTATAATCTTTGTAGCCGACCTAAGTACGCTGGGCATACATAGGATTACGCGGGGCGTACTTAGGATTACTACCCGATTTGAAGTTATCTGAAACCAACTGGTACACGGCGCGTACCCTTTAATTACGTGGGGCGTACTTCGCTTTTGGGCTCTACGCTGGGCGTACTGCGACTTTACGCGGGGCGTAATCCACTTCTTCAGCATATTTAATTTCTTTTAGCTCCTAAGTCTGGTTTCCGCTTAAGTCTTTTCTTTTGTGCTTTATTGACAACGAATAGCTGTGAAACATAATTCAAAGTATTATGAGTACTTTTTAGTTCTAAAATAGAATAAATAAGGCCAAAATATTAAGATAAAGTGCATAAAAATATATATAAAAATACACATATCAAAATACCCCACACTTAGCCTTTGCTTGCCCCCAAGCAAATTTACTTTTATTTTACCAATATTGTACTAAACAACCCATTTAAAACTCAGCCATTATGCCAAGACCTCAACGCATACATTTGTGTCTAAAATTTTCCTAAAGTAACCCCCCCCATATTTTAAATACTCACAATCTTCATAAACACTCGCCCACTTTTTCCGAATAATGCTCATTTTATGCAACCCTCCGAATCCATCCGCAGAAAACCTCCTAACCTCAAGGTATTTTTAGTTGAGCAACCTAAGCATACATAATCTAGAATTACAACTTTTCGATACCAATATAGAGCTCTTTTGGAATTCTTCACTTTCTTGATAATTTGATCTTTGATTTCTTTGAATTCACCACCTTTGTTGATTTGATTTCTGGTATCTTCAACTTTTTGGATTTCTTCAGAATTTTGATCTTTTGATCTTCACTTTATTTCCTCCAAAATTCTTCAATTTTTACTCGTAATTCTCTCTCTCTCTCTTTTTTTTACATGTACCTCACTTTTTTCACTCAAAACCTACATGCTTAAGCAGAGGCGCTCAACCTCAACCTTTATTGGTTAATGATAATAATTTTCCTGGATACATTTCAGGTTTAGGCTGCTAAACATATTGCATCCCTCAAACCAAGCGGGGTTGTGTTTTTGTTCCATGATTTCACTAAAATAAGGGAGGCCACAAATGCACTACAACATATATGGGCTCAACTAAACATTTGAGTTCTCATCGGATTATCTCATACAATATTAGCAAAATTTTAAATTATCACTAGATTTTTCTAAATTAAACTATTATTTCAAGTTTTTTTTAAAATTTTTAAATTTTCCAAATTCTAGCAATTTCCTAACTATTATTTTATTTTTCTTATAATTTTAATTTACTTTTAACGACCCCCTACCCCACACTTATTTCATACAATGCCCTCATTGTATGCTAAAACAAATTAACAACATAAAAAGGAGAAAAAGGAACAGACTCCCCTGGGTAGTTGTGGCGATATCGAATGGGGCTGCTACAAGTTGCTTCAAATATCGCCGAAAGACTGAAAATTGGAACTGCTGCTTCTAAATTTGCCGAAAAATAAAATCAAGACCGCCATCTTCAAAAATGTGGTGCAAAAGATTGCAAACAAATGCAATGTATAATAACCATGACGTGGGAAAGTGTCGACCACGTCATCTCGTCAAGAATGACATCCTCTTCTCGCGATGAAAAATCCCCCACAACATAGGAAAGTGTCAACGATGTCATGGCAGCCGGGATGATACTTCTTCCTCGCGTCGAAATAAAACTCTATGGTGTGGGAACTGCTCATCCATATCATAAGAGTCAAAACATCGTAAAAATGTCAATCTTCAAAACGATCGCTCACGAAATAAATATGCACCGCACACTTATGACAAATTGTGGGTCTCGATTATAATCTTCAACTCTCACACTGCTCTCTCTTTAGCAACAGTCGGACCTAGCTGCTGAACTTACTGCCAGCTTCCTAAGGGCGAAAATTCTGTAGAAATCTAAACAACCAAAGAGCATCAACATGGAAAACAAAAGTAAAACAAACTAAATCAAAGTTTAATTACAGACCAAATACTAAAAAAACTAAACTAAACTAAAAATAACACAAAACAAAAAATAAACAAAATAAAAAGGATCACTCGTCATCTCCATCATCATGTGGCTGTGTCCCAGAAGTACCGACCCCATCAATTCGTGACTAGAATGGTGGTGGAAAGGGAACTGAATACTGAAACCCCTGGTGGGCAAAGAATGCGTTCAACGCATCCCCATACCACTGCTGTTGCATGTCCACATGTGCAACATACTCGCTAAGGTTCTGGACCCTCATGTCAAGACGGTCAATACCCTGAGCCAGGTAGCGCATATCAATCTCCCGCTCAGGTCCCTGCTGCGCTCCCCGAGGAGCAGGTCTACACCGCTGGACCCGTCTCGGCTGTGGCTCGGCGGCACCCTATTCGTCTGCCACATCATCTGCTCGAACCCTCAAAACACCATCACCACCCTGGTCTAATACGCGCATCGACTCCAACAGCTGAAGACTTATCGGCCTCATGTCGTGAAACACCATCGATCTCGTGATCTCACGCGTCAGCAACTGATATGATCGAGCTAACCGCGTGATAAAATGCCCTCCGCATATCGGGCTATCCCCCCGAAGTCCCCTGGCCCTCCGTCCCAAATATGCAGCTAAAGCAACTGGAAGGTTCAGGTGCCTCCCTGGAGTAACTAGTGCCCATAAGAAATATAGGTCCATCGAAGGCACTCTCTCACTATTCTTGTGATGCGTGAGAGACATAGAAATCAACCGATGCAACATTCGGTATGTAGTAGACCGAATCATCCCCCCTCGAGCAGTAGATGGTGTATAAACTCCTCCCGTAATCTCGGCCCAAAAAGTGTTCTCATTATAGTCTTCTGGCTGGTCCGTGAGACAGTCAGCAAGGAATGTCGGGAAGTGGACACTCCTCGTCTCATTGGCTGTGTAAATACCCACCCGAATCGCATGCTCTATCACGCTGCATTCCTGGCTCACTCCTCCCAGTCTGAAAGCAAAGGTTGTCCTGTCATCGAGTGCCTTCCTAGGATCATAGGAAACTGTAGCGTAGAACTCCAGCAAAAACTCCCGATATACAGGCTCCTGGATCCTGAACAAACGCGCCATCCCTGACACACAAACAAATCCACACCGCTCACGTCCGAGTGTGTGTATTGCAAAAATTCCTGGATCAATGCAGCAAGTCCAGTCCTGGTAGCCAATTCCCAATCGAATGAGGGTGCAATATCAATATCCTTGGTGAGAAGCAAGCTTAATTTGGTGACATAACGCGCCCGGGTAGCATCGTTTAGCGTTTGCGGAAATTGTAAAAAACGATGATCAGTCACATCCTCGGGTGGGTTGGTTCTTTGTGTCCTTCGGGCCATAATTTGTGTGTTGGATTTGACAAAAAACGATAAAGAATCGAGAATCTTTTGAGAGAATTCGTCCGTCACAACTTATGCGAATAAAGGAAGTGTTTGAATGAATAACACAAAAGTCAACGGGTCAAGAGATATACCTGGTCGTCGTCTTACGCGGGGCGTAGCACAAGATTACCCGGTGCGTAACTTCAACCCTATGAAATTTTCATCCGCGATTCGGCTAAATTACGCAGGGCATAAATAAACTCACGCGGGGCGTAATTGTATTTGAAAATTTTCAAATTTCCTTTAATTTAATTTCCTTTTCTTTTTAATTATTTAATCTAGGGACTTAAAACTTTATTATTTTTTTCTTTTTAATTTCTTAAGCTAATGATGACTTCACGATGAGTGATAAAAAAACTAAGATGTCATAATCACTTATCTTTGTCAAGATCAAACAACAATAGTTGATCAAAAACCTTTGCATGCAAGAATTGGTTTGTGAAAATACCCACTTTCGGGACCCGTTAGAATATTTCTTTTGTTTTCCTTGCACCTTTAACTAAAAGCGGAACAAGAAGTGACCTAACTAGTCAAGAACAGCAAGAGCTCGGTCTTCCACTTAACCACCACAATACGCCTTGCTATACTACGCCTCATGGATTGAGTTTGGACAAATCAACAAAATAGTAGGCTAAGCAGGTCAAGAATTCCCTAATCGTTTTCATTCTCGAAACCCATGCAAAAAGTAAAGTCAAGCAATGTGTACAATCCCAAATTCCTACAAAATAAAAACAAGAACCTTCCCGACAAGTGAAATGATATCATCGAAAATCAAACTAAAACTAAAAACTAAAAATAAAAACTAACTAAAAACAAATAACGAATAATCAAATAAACTAAATTAATGACAAGTCGTTCCTCGGCAACGGCGCCAAAAACTTAATGTGCACCAAAGTACCCACTAATTTTAATATTTATAACCTAACAAACTTAGACTATCTATGCACTTATAGGCAGTGTACCTAGTCAGATTACAGTATAGCTTAGGTAAGTCGGGTGTCGATCACAGGGAACGGTGGATTAATTTAATATATTTGATTATAGGTTACAGGTTACACGAAGAGAATAAAGAAATAAATATCAAACTAACAATTAATTAACTACTCTCGATAAACTAACAGGAAAGCAAATCTCTTCATGTACTTTGGTTTAGATAAATCACACCTTAAAAACATAGATAATTGCATACACAAATTCATTTATTCATGTTCACCGATTCCTAAAATGATTAGATTCGCGTTCACTATAACTAATCCTTTAGCAAACAAGTCAATTTAAACAGTGATCAATTGATTAAACTAACATGCTTCCTAGTGTTCAGTTCGTATCGAGCAAGACTTGTAAATATAGTTAATCAATTTAGACATTCAATTAACCTCTTGTTGATGGTTATCAAACAAGGCTCACACATTAACTTACTTATTTTCAAATTAATCCTAGTTTCACATTCGTTATTTCTAGTCTTATAATCTCGATGGTCATCAAAAATCATAAGAGACAAGCAAATCAAGCAGATGTTCATACAACTCAATTCACTTAACAATTAACAGAAAATAATCATCATTAACACATGAGGATCTTTTAACAAGCTTGGCCAGATAAATTAAACACAAATAAACTATTTAATATAGCAATTAGTCTAATAATCAAAGCTTCATTCAATCATAAACACAAAGTAAAAGGTTTTTACACCCAAATCAGAAACTAAATACAGAAAAGTACCACAATGGAATGCTAAACATGGTCACGTTAGCAATCCATATGATCACCGACATGTATCTGCTCTCCAACCCTTCCGATCTCTGCTCCTGTTAGCTTAACGGCCTTCCGGCCGCCTTCTAGACCCTCAAAACGGCTTAACAGAAGTTAATTGTCAACTAAATTAGGTTAGAAGTCGAATCCCCCCTCCTGGTTAGCTGAAAATCGACTTTTATAATCTTTGTAGCCGACCTAAGTACGCTGGGCGTACATAGGATTACGCGGGGCGTACTTAGGATTACTACACGATTTTAAGTTATCTGAAACCAACCGGTACGTGGCGCGTACCCTTTAATTACGCGGGGCGTACTTCGCTTTTGGGCTCTACGTTGGGCATATTACGACTTTACGCGGGGCGTAATCCACTTCTTCAGCATATTTAATTTCTTTTAGCTCCTAAGTCCGGTTTCCGCTTCAGTCTTTTCTTTTGTGCTTTATTGACAACGAATAGCTGCAAAACATAATTCAAAGTATTATGAGTACTTTTTAGTTCTAAAATAGAATAAATAAGGCCAAAATGTTAAGATAAAGTGCATAAAAAAATATATATAAAACTACACATATCAATTCCACACTATTAGGGCTAGGCTCTTAAAGTTCAAGACTTCAAGCTTAATCAAAAGGTATGTTATCTAATTATACTTTTATAGTATAGTTGCTTCATATTATGCTAGTTAGGGTGAAACCTTGGAATATTGTATATTTGCATGTACAATAGAGATCCAAGGTTTATAGGGTTGCATGTACGCCATAGGAGTGTTAGAATGCTCAAAACCCATAAGAGTCCTCCAAGAGTTCAGGAGTAGAAGGGAGTGTGGATTTAGGATGAGTTTGAATTCTCATCAGGAAGGAAGGAAGCCCAAGTGGCTGCGTGAGTTGGGAGTTTGGGAAACTTCTCAACGTTGAGTTCGCGTTTTCGCAATTGTAGATGTCTGGTTTGGGAAACCAGGTTGGAGGATCGTTAGCAGTACTCGAGTGAGTCAGAATGTCGTCTACGTGAACGTCTGACTTAGAATGTTTGGATTGATAGTTATTGGTTTGGGCAGCATGGAGATTGTTGTAAGATTGCAGGATGGTCATAGCCTTTTATTAGCAGCTAGTTAGAGGAGTGTGGGTGAGGGCCCGTATCTCATAGTTATAGGAGTGTGGGCGAATCTCCTAGTTAGCGGAGTGTGGGCGAGGCCTGTATCTCCTAGATATCAAGGTAAGGATCGAGAAAGAATAGTTCGTTGAGATTCAGTGAGGAGTTGGCCTGCATAGCCCTAGAGAGGTGAGACCTTGGTAGAGGCCGCTCCAAGATATAGTTTGGGTGAGACCCGTGGGCGAGGCTCTTATGTTGGTAGCAGAGCAGGTGAGACCTAGGGGCAAGGCCGTTCAATAGTATTGTATGGGTGAGACCCGTGGCGAGGCCCGTGCAACAGTAGCTAGACAGGTGGGACCTGGTAGAGACCTTAGGGTCAAGTTTGGGGGATCGAGGATCCCAGAATTTATAGAGCCAGAGTGGCAAGGTAAATAAAGCAATTTTAGATTGCCGAAGTTTTCTATGAAAGTTACTCGGAGAAACTGAGAGTTTGAGCTGGGTTCAGTAACCGGTGGGTGTCCGGTAACCCAGTTAATGGCAGATTAGTTGGGACCAAGGTGGTCTTTGTTCATCCGGAAGGCGGATAAGAGATAGCAGAATCTTTATTCAGGGGCAGTAATGATAAGAGAAGTTTGGTAAGGGGCAGCTAGTTGACCGAGGAGTGCTATGCCTCTCACAACAGGGTTAATTAATCTCAAATGGAAGGGTTTGACCATGTTGTGCAACTCTCGTTTGAGTCTAACCGTTGCAGGGATGAATCTTTTACTCGAAGGATTATCAAATCCATTTGGTGGGATGGGTTTTAGCACCAGAATATAGTAAGAGGAAGCATTCAGTGGGTATCAGTGAAAGTAACCAACACTAGGAGTGGCTGGAGATGTGGATATAACGAAGGGTATATCCCTAATCGAGATAGAGGAGGTTGTTTTTTTTTATGGAAGTTGCCTTGGGAAGGCTGTGCACCATGCAAGGAAAAAGGGGTGAACCCCTAAGGATGTCCAGTATGAGTACTCGAGGAGTACCAAAGGGATTGACTGTTGGATAAGATCCATTTTCTCAGGATTGTTGGTGATTAGAGTGCTCTCGAAGTTCTTATCTTCAAGATCATTTTGTGGAGAGATCGGACGGAAGACTAATGGTACTGGCCCTTCAGGGATCAAACCCAAGAGGTGATGTATGCATTGGGCGAGAATGATGTGAGCAGATTCCAGGATAGTTGGATGTAACGAACTTCGAGGACAAAGTCTAATTTAAGTGGGGGAGAGTTGTAACCCCCTATTCTAAAAGTATTTGTTTATAGATTTCAGAGCCTAAGGCGAGGGGTGTTTCGGTCTTTTATGGGTCTTGAAGTTTTTATTTGAGAAGTTTGGGCTGAGGTGTGTCGCTAGAAGCATAGGGCTTCTCGCCACCTTTCCGTGGATATAAAGTTTGTTGGAAACAGACTTCGAATGAAGGAGTTATAGAACTTTGAAGTTATTAACATTAATGGTCCCTTAATGAAAAATGTTGGCAAGGAGGACCATGCATGCAAAGTGGAAGGCGCGTGGGTACGCCTAGCATAATCTAAGTCACGCCCAACGTATAAGGGAAATGGTCGCGTGTGCTTTTTGGCGTACGCCTAATGTACAGGATGTACGCCCAACGTACATCCAAAGTGCAGAAACCCTAAATTTAGGGTGTGCCACAATATAAGGAACATTATGCCCACAAGGTTTAACCTCCATTCCACCCTAAAGAGCTGCTATGAAACCCTAAACCCTCTTGAGTGTTCTTGAAGCTTGTAAGACCATTTTGGAGTGCATTTTATTATTCTTGGAGAGGAGTAATCATCTTAGAGTCTCATGGTTCAAGGAAGAGTTTTTCGATTTAAGTTCTCCAGCTCATTTACCAACCCCAGAAAGGATAAAGCTTCCAACTTTCCTCATAGAAGTTTAGATCTAGGCTTTTGGAGCTTTGGATCTTTTTAGGTCCAAAGAATAAACCTTTGTGATGCAACTTCGTTTTTAAGCTTGGGGTTGCCACCCTCAGAGCTAGAAGTGTCCCATAAGTAGTAAAGTTTCAATATTGATGGTCCTAATGAGTTCATGCATGATATATAGCCCTTGTTATGGAAGTTAGTTGTTACCTTGTGAGTTTGGGCTTATTTGGTGGGTTACAAGCCACCAAGTTAGTGACTTTATGGATTAAGAGGATGAAAAGGACCTAGATCTGTAATTGTAGACTATGGATTGGAGTATTAAGCACTTAATGGGAAAGTTTCTTAACAGGGGGAGTACGCTGAGAGTACATGCAGGTACGCCCAACGTACGCATCATTAGCCAGTATGCTTAGTGTACGTCGATGTACGCCCCACATACTCTATCAGTATAGGCTTTGTGTTTTTGGGCCACGGTTGGGCCATACTTTGGGTCTTTGGGCCTTTGGGCCATCAGGAGACATATATTATGGGCCAATGATATATTTAAGCTTAGGGTAAGGCCTATTAGACAGATTGGGCCCAGTTTAGCAAATTGGGCAATTAGTAGGCCACTGGTGGGCTTGGGAAGCTTACCTAGTGTCGGGCCTTTTATATTTCAGTTTTGGACTTTGCATATGGACCAGGCTGGATTAGGAAGGGGTAAAATGGTCATAGTACCCTAAAGAGAAGTATTGGTTTGGGCTAAGTGTTATTTTGGTATTGATAGCTCGGGGAGCCAAAGGAGCAACAGTTCGGGAATTGACAGATAACAGCCAGAAGTGTATCAGCAAGAGCTTCAACAAGTGCAAGGCGAGTATTATCACTGTGTGAATGGGTCTAAGGCCATAATTCCGACCCTTGTAGTTATGAGTAGGAAGACTTGGGGTTTAGCCCTAGGCACTATATGCTAGTATGCTATTCTGGACCATAGTCCAATACTGGGCGGGTGCCCGAGGAATGGTTGCTTGTTAGATTATACATTTTGTCTGTGTGATACTTGTATGTGACTGGTAGGGAGGTGAGTGTGGGCGAGGTCCCGTATCTCACCACTAGCAGAGTATGGATGGGGTTTTGTATCTCATTAGTAGCAGAGTAGGGGCGAGGCCCGAGATAGGAGATAAAAGAGTGTGGGTGGCGGCCTGGATCTCATCATCAGCAGGAACATGGACGGGGTTCCATGACTCACCAGTAGCAAGACAGCGGCGAGGCCTTAGGACAGGAATATAGTAGGGTATGTTTTAGTTGATGTGTTATGTTTTATTTGTATGCTTTTATATGCTTAGCGGGCGAGGCCCGGACACAGGCGGGGCCTAAGAGAAACAAATCTGTATACCGAGCAGGGCTCGAAGCCAGGCGAGGCTTGATGTCGGATTCATCTGGAGTATGGCGGGGCCCGATGTAGGAGGCGAGGCCCAGTTCTTGCAGTATGTGGATAAGTGTATGGTATGTGGTAGGTTGGGGAACTCACTAAGCTTTGTGCTTACGGTTTTCAGTTTTCGTTTCAGGTACTTCCAGTAGCGGAGGGAAGAGCTCGGGATGATCGCATGGCACACACCATTGGTTTTATCCTGGGATGTTTTACTTTGATAATTTGATATGAAACTCTTTTAATAATGTTTTGGAACAAAGTAACTTATGTTTTTATAGTATGAATTGATAAACCATGGATTATTTATTGAATTAAAAATGAAATTTTTGGTCATGATTTTTGGGATGTTACATTTAGGAGAAAACTCCAGCAGTTCAACGCTATGAAACTTTATCGGTTCAATTTATGTGAGAAATGTCAATGACTTTAGGAGAAAACTAACAAATTTTCAAGAGAATAGGAGACAAGTGACTGATTCGATTACAAATTCACAATAAGATTTTTGAAAAGGAAGAGAAATAATTGTCGGATTACCGATAACTTTGTAATTATAAGAGTTGATATCCAAAAGAACTTGATTCAAGTCGTCTTCCCTGATTCAATGCTTAGACGCCTCGTCTTCTTCAGCTTCAGTTATTAGTTGTGATGTTTAGAAATTTGCAATTGGCACTTAATTAGGTCTCGGATATAGGCGTCCTCCCCCTTTTTATGTGGATTATACATTCAGTTTTAGCGACAAGAGTTTTGGCCCAAATAACATATTACCCATAACAGGCATCTAAAATCTTATCCCCCTTTAAGACTTTCTGCCCCGGGCCATGGCACAGCTTGCCCTGGGCATGAGCCGACTCTGGTTGGCTGCTTACCGAGATTAGTCGATGCTATAGAAGTGTTCAGAATCGTCATTCGTGATTCAAACCCGACGAAAAGTTACGAACTTTGTACTTATTCTCCATTCATGCATCTTTGTTGTCTAACGGTCCTTAATCGAGATTGAGCGCATAATCTAGAGGATCATACTAGAACTTGGTGGATGGTCGATTAAAAGTCTTGTTACGGTTGAACGACAATATGAATTTCTTCTACCTTAGACCTGCAACAAAACACATGTAATTAAACACATATGGGCAGAGCCGGCCCAAGCCCAGGGCGAGCTGGGCCATGGCCCATGGTAGCAAGTCTTAAAGGGGCATAAGATTTTAGAGGCTTGTTATGGGTAATATGCTATTTGGGCCAAAACTCCTATCGCTAAAACTGAATGTATAGTCCACATAAAAAGGGGGCAGGACACCTATATTCGAGACCTAATTAAGCACCAATTTCAAATTCATTCACTCTTTTAATTCTTGGTCTCCTAAACATCACGATTAATAACTGAAGATGAAGAAGACGAGGCGTCTGAGCATTGAATCAGGGAGGACGACTTGAATCAAGTTCTTTTTGATATCAACTCTTATAATTACAAAGTTATCGGTAATCCAATAATTATTTCTCTTCCTTTTCAAAAATCTTATTGTGAATTTGTAATTGAATCACTCATTTGTCTCCTATTATCTTGAAAATTTGTTAGTTTTCTCCTAAAGTCATTGACATTTCTCACATAAATTGAACTGCGTTGAACTGCTGGAGTTTTCTCCTACAGTTCCTGGTAAGTTTTTTTCCCCCTGTAAGTGACTGAAATTTCTCACATAAACAACATGAACAACTGAAGATTCAAGAATTTGGTAGTAGTTAAAGTTTCTAAAATTTTAGATTTCTAATTTAAGTTCAATTGTTGAAGTGAAGTTGATGGTTGAGTCAATATTCTTAGACTTGTCATATGATGCAAAAAGAGTATGAAATATAAGTGTATATTCAAGTATGTGCCACAAACCGGAAAACTAAGGATAGTATTACTTATCAAATAAACTCAATTGTCTTTATACACTCCCTTTCTTTAGACTGTTATAATGATGGCTCCCATGTTTTTTTTATATCCTTTTGAATTTTGTATTGCATGTCAAGTTAAAACTAATTAGATGTGCAATAAACAAATAGAATTAAACATGATTCACACATTCTAATGTTTCAAGGCTTTTAGTTGAGTAAATACCTTAAAGATCTTTACTTTAACTGTTTTATCATTAAAGATTCTTTATTTTCTGTTCAGGACATCGGACATTTTTCGTTTCTTCGACAAACCAAAGAACAAAACTTCTTATTTCTGGATTAGAGTCACAGTTTCCAAATTTGATCAAGAAAACTACTTTTCAAGTGTGGTGAGTAGCAACTAAAAAGCCAATAGGTTATTCAAAGAGCATGAAAGAAAACCACAAGTTTTGAACAAAAGTATTTCATGTATTGTAGATTCTTTTGAAGTTCTAATTATAAGATTAAAAATGTATTTTAGTAATTCTTTTTCAAAGTGTTTTCTTAATTTTCATAGGAATTCGGTTAAATATAATTTTGCGTTGAAACACTGAATTAGCATTTGTTGAATTCCAATTGCATCCAATTCATATGAAATGTGCGTAAAGTAGAAGCTCCTCTAATATTTCCCTTATTTCTTATGTTTTATATGGTTTTGATTTAACTACAAGGGCATGACTTAAGCCTTGTCGCCCCGGGCATAAAAAGCCTATGGACCGGCCTTGGTGGTTGTCCTTCTGTTTGATAGGCGGAGACGCAGAGTTATAACAATGATTAAAGCACTTAACGCATGTCAAGAGGAGAAGGTAACATCGAGAGACGGAAAACATGAAGACGCACAAGATATCCCTCCGGATGCGGCTTAAAATATTTTTTCAAGAGATTTTAAACTTAGGATTTGGGGTTTTTTGGTTTCAAATATTTTTCATAGATTTTAAACTTCATTGTATCCGAGGATTTGAGGACTTTTAATAAATTTCCAAAATTGGAAAGTTCGTTAGAACTTTCGATTTTTGTTCTGATCTCTCAAACATAAAGACGTCATTTTCATTTTTTTCCTTTTTCTTTGTGAAATATATAGACATTTTAATTAAAAAATAGAGTTAAGGATAAGTGGTTTATTGATTATTTATTAGGGTTGCTCACTATTTGGATAAAACTGAATTGTCCAATTGGACAATTTGGATTGGACTATATGGTTCGGATATTCGGATTTTTGGATTGGTTTTCAACAAAACCGAATTATTATTTTGGATTTCGGATTGGTTTTGGTTTATAAAATAAGAACCGAATAGTCTAAAAAAACCGAATAAACATTTATTATATATATATATATATATATATATATATATATATATATATATATATATATATATAGTTATCTATTAATTTTGTAATTTTTTTTTCAAATAGGTTTAAAACATTTCACCCGATAAAAAAACATCAATATGTATTATCTCTCAAAAGTTTTCTATCTATAAAATATTTAACTATAATATATTTTCGTAGTAGTTGTGTATAAATTTCAAATCAAATCTTTTTCGCTTCTTGTGTAAAATTCGGTAATATTATAATTACATGTCATTTTAAAATGTTTTGGTTTTTGAAAACCGAATTATAAAAATCGATCCAACCGAATTGTAATTGGATTGGATCAGATCGGATTTGAATTTTGTTTGGACTATTCGGATCCATGTTTTAAAAACCGAAATCAATTTGGATTCACTTGATTGGATCAGATCAAACCGATCAATCCAAACGAACACCCCTACTATTTATAGGTGGAATGGTAGGTTTGAATGAAATACATAGGAAAATTTTGTTAGTAGACTCTTTTAAAGAAAATGGGATGTGAACTCGATCCAAAGAAAACCAAACCTATTTTATTATTTTGATTTCTGCATAAGAAAATACATCGCATTAAATGAAAATATATTATAAAATACTTTGATCCATTGCTCCATGGAATCAATTTCCATTTTTCAGTGGACTTGGATCTAACGAAGCATATGCAAGTAACTCTTGATTCTTCATTAGTATCTCCATTTCCGGTTCATCCAAGTGCACCCATGTTTCTACTCCTTCACCAGATTTCATGTCCAACATATTCACCATGTTCATGAACACCGGGCTCCCTTCAGCTACTATACCTGTCATCCATATCGGTTTCCCCCAACCAAAATCAAATTCATAGTAACCCAACTTGCACAAGCTCGTGAAACCGTACACATCCATGGTCTCTTTCGACAGGATCTCCACCAAATCTTCAAGCGACTTTTGCATCACAAGATGCCCTTCATCGCCTTGTGATTTTTCCACAAACTCGCTATTGACTTTTGATGTCGATTCTCGCACCCTTGTCGCCAAACCATGCATTGTGGGCTCGTGGTTAGCTTCGGATGTAGCTAGTACAAGCCAAACCAAGTTCCCAATGAAGTTCTGTGACATGGGTTGGTTGAGTTTTGTGCGGAGGTTCACGATTTGGCTTAAACCAGATGCTTTCTGGAACCCACAAACTTCTTTAGAAGCTGCCATGGCACACTTCCAGATGAAAGCGGATACAACCTCGAGACGTGATGCCCGTTGGAGACCGTTTTCTATTGCTTCGGCTTTCAATTTGGCTACCGAATCTGATTCAAACACGAATCTTCTTGTGGTACATTTCCCTTGCTTTAACAGCGGCATAGATAGCCCCATTGATGTCGCTTTAAGCGACAAGACCTTCTGAGGGAAAAGAGATGGTGCGGTGAAGTTCGGGTACATCATTTCGGTTGATCCACAAGCCATGTTCGTCCATCCCTTTAGGAAAACTGTCAGTGCAGCACCATCAATGACCTTGTGCGAGATGCACAAGCCAATAGCAATAGAACCACATTCGAAAATGTTGATTTGAACGTTAGTCACAGGAGAACCTGCAGTTGACCCACTGCAACTCGGTTCACATGGTAAAAACCTATTCACCGATGGGAGATCAAGATTGTTCAGAAACTCGTCAAGACGACGATTAACCTTGGCGACAATATACTGAGCACCATTGTCGTTACAGTCAATGGTAAAATCATCTAAGATGGTACCTGCAAGAGTGTAAAACTGTGTCAAGGTCCTTGACAGAGATTCTTTTAGAGTGATCGACCTTTCGATAGCTTCAGTAACGGTTTCGCCATCAGAATTTGGGTAGTACAATGTGACTGGTACGAAAGGAGTTAAAACGACGTAATCCAATGCAGAAAGCTTGAATGTTTTCAGGTGGGATGGTGTTGGGGACGATGGTTTTATGCATTCTTTGGAAACAATTTCGATTTCCATGTCAAACAATTTTCTTGAAAGTGTATGTACAAGGTTGGTATTGCAAAAATGAAGTAATTGGAAAACATTTTTATAGAGGGTATGATCGGTCGTATACATGCCACTATGCAAATTGTTAATATTCTATTCAAATGATTGTAATTGACTCTAGTTTAACATGTATACATCTGGCTCATATTATTTTCCGGCCGAAGGCAAGTGTGAATGTGTGATCCTTATTTTCTTCATTTTGAAATTTAAGGTCAATAAAAATGTATAGAATTTATAGTATAGATTGAGAAGTCTAAGTTTGCCTTCCACCAAAATAGCCTTATAATACTAGCTACTTCGCATATTTCCAATGGAAAAATATAAACTTTTAAATTAAAGCTTTTGTTATTGTAAATTTTTTTTTTTTATCAAGTATAATATAGTTTTAAAAATATTTATTAAACTAGTGTTTTTTTCTTGTATTTTCAGTTTTTTTTTATTGTTTTTATAAATATCATTTTTTTTTTAATTTCAGTTTTTTACTTTTTTTATGCTTTAAAAATATTAATTTTTTATTCTCTTATTTCAATTTTTTTAGCATATGTTTAATATAGTATAAAAAACATAAAAGCACATAATTTATGTATTTTCATCTGTTAAAAATAAGATACTTTAATGAATTACATTATTATAACTGATTGTTGATAACCGTCGCAAATAAGCGCATAAAAAGAAAAATTTTGTTGTTCCCTTAGGAATCTTTGTAATAATGATACAATGTTTCATTTTTATTTGATGTCAAAATATTTATGTTAATCATATATTAAAAAAAATGATAAGATTGACTTTTTAATAAATTATGTTAGTCATGTGATTTATGATTTTTACTATGATTAAATTTTAAAGTGAATTTGACCTTATAATGATAAAGTGAATTATAGACATAGATTGTTGACACCCCTCATAAAAAAATAAAATAAATAAATAACCTATGAAAAATAAGTTTTCTTATTATTAATATAATAAATTACAAGCATGGTCCATATGGTTTGGGGTAATTACACGTTTGGTCCCTAACTTATTTTTTTAATTCCGAAGATCCCTACTATTTGTTTTTGTTATACGTTTGGTCTCTAATGTTTGTTTTTGTTAAGCTTTTGGTTCCTTTCTTACATAAAAAAAAAACTATTATTTAAATATGAAAAAATTATGGGGTAGATAAGGTAAGGTGAAGATGGGGTTGAGAGTGTGTTTATTTAAATAAATTAAAAAAATCAAGGGAAAAATAGTTTTTTTAGATACGACAGGGACGAAACGCGTAACGAAATAAACAATAAGGACATTCCGAGTTAAAAAAATAAGTTATGGACTAAACGTACAAATTACCATTAACCATAAGGACCATTCGTGTAATTTACTCTTATTAATATGCATTTAACACAGTGTTTTTGACCTCAATTAAAATTGAAACATTGTATCATTATTAGAAAATATTTCTTGCAGAACAAGAAAAAAATATATTTTCATGGTATTTTTTTGTGACGTGTGACAATGATCAATTATAATATTATAATTCATTAAAAAATCTTACTTTTAATTGACGATAATGTATGAAATTATGTGTATTTTGTTTTTATATTGTTAAGCATTTATTAAAAGTAAAAAAACTTAAATAAAGAAAATATTTGATATCATAAAATGATACCAATTGGGGGGGGGGGGGGGGGGGATTTCTTTTTAGGTTTTCATGATTGGAGCGAAAAAAAAAAAAAAAAAAAAATAAGAATAAAATAAGAAAAATTGTTAGATTCCATAGACAATCTAGACCTATAGATTGAATATTGGCTAAAAAGAAGTTAAGACATATTAACTTCAATTCTATGAAAATTAGGAAAGCATCATTCGAATGATATTTGATGACAAGCCAATACCAATTGACTTGAAATCGAGCCACTGATGAGAAACGCATCCTAAACAATGACAACAATCTGAATTATATACAGTAATTCAAGAAATAATCAACAAAAGTTCTTGAACAATATTCTTCAAAACTAACTATTATAAATGATCTACCAATGACTGTTTATAGCGTTATAAATGATTACAAAAAGGGAAATAATAAATATAAAAAACTATCAAATAAAAATGAAACTACCTAATTAAGGCTAATTGAAAATTAAAAAAAGTAAAAACTAAAAGATAAAAATCATCTCCGAAAGTAAATAGAATCTTCCAGATCGTCCACGCAATTAACCATGCAAATTCCTCGTAAACATGGTCTTAATAAGTAATCTTCATATCTCACAACATCGTGTCCATCAGTCGTTCGCATCCAATAGTTCTCGATTTGCATTCACATCTGATAATACTCCGAGGTTTCACACACAAGTAGCTTTCGCATCCAAGTCCATTGGAGCCAACAACAAGTAACCCATCAAAATCAATACCAAGTAACAATGTATCGGAACCAAGCTACACCACTCTAATCTATGTATGCGTTGGGACTGAATGCATGAGAGTCCGATTTGCAATCGATCTTCTGAGAATCGCATTATATCGCATTCTGAAGTTGTGCACATTGAGTCCATGGATCGCAATCGCAACCAACCTCGTTCCGAGATTCACAACAAATCACTAACGACTGTGATGGCTTGCTATCATTCACATCCAGTCGCACCTGTTCGCAATATAAAAGCATTTCGGAATTCGAACGAATTTTAGAACCTGAAAACATTTCAGAATTGGAACTTAGTTTGGATCTTAAACTCATCTTAGAATTGAAACTCATATTGTATCATAAAAATTAAGAAAAATAGTAAAAACTGAAATTAAATAAAAAAACTGATAAAAAACTAAAAAATATAAAATAAATTAAAAAAAAAACTTTGATAAACATTTTTGAAACTATATTAAATTCGATAAAGATATATTTTTCAATAACATGTTTCGGTCAAAAACTCTTTAAAACTATTATAAAATAAGTGGGCCATTCCTATTCACAGGATAAACTGCCGGGTTAATTTAGTTATGAGTTTGATATTATAATGAGCACCTCCCATCTGTCGACTCGCATGAGTTCTGTAACGTCCCAAACTATCATCCAAAAAACTTAATTTTTAATTTAAATAAAACTTTATTCCAAAAACATTATCCATACAACCCAATGAAAATAAGTATTTCAAACAGCGTAACAATCAGAGTGATATCTCAAAAAGCAGAATCCATGTGGTATGTGCGGTGCAGACAACCCGAGCTCTTCCCCTTGGGACCAGAAGTGCATGAAACAAAAACTGAAAACCGTAAGCATAAAGTTAAGTGAGTTCCCCAAACTACCCTATACCATACACAATAAATCACATACTGGGCCCGCGCTCGTCATTGAGCCCCGTTCGGTATACAGATCTGTTACTCTTAGTCCCCGCCTCAGATCGGGCCTTGCCAAGTATACAAATACAGTACATATCATATAATCATGCTAACACATACAATGATCATAAACAATATCATATGATTCAATAATCGGGCCTCGCCCGACATGGAGCCCCACCCGGTATACATGGCAACACATAACGCATGTAAGGGTCATGCAAACTCCTAGAATCCTAACATAAATAATAAGGGCCAACATTGGTGCCTTAGACCCGGTAAACCCAGTAAGGAAACTCACCTCAACTGCTGAATCTCACCTAAAATCCCTGGTTGTATAACAACGTAAATTTCAAAACAATTTTTCACTTTTTAAAATTTATAATTTCATTCATAAACATTCTCATATCTCATTGTGTCACATATCAAATCCATAAAAACACATCCCAATATCAAAATGTATAAAAACTCCAATAGTGTGTACTGATCATGCCGGCACATTCCTGCGATCCTCACTAGTACCTGAAACATATAACACAAAACACTGTAAGCATAAATGCTTAGTGAGTTCCCCAAAATACAACATGTAACACATAATAGCCACTGAAGGCTATAACTCTATGAGCCCTCTGGCTCTAACTCTGTGGACCCTCTGGTCCTAAGTCTGTGGACCTTCCGGTCTTAACTCTGTAACTCTAATATACACACAACATAATCACATAGAAATAATGTTGTGCAAAACATCACATAAATAGCATACAAGATACTCTATCGCATAACTCTAAGTACCACTCAAGGTAAATTATAGTGCGAAGACTCACCTCGGGTAACTCGGTAAACCTCAAACTCTAGAATATTGATGTAGCCTCCGCCTAATCACATAAATAATCACTCTAATTAATATAAATTCTAAAGGCTAGGCTAACCCCTCTCTATAAGTTCTATAAGAAGGGTAAAAGACAATTCTACCCCTCTAATGGCTCATAAGTCCAAACACTGACTAAACCCTAAAATTCAACAAGAGTCAACGGTCAAACTTTTACCCGACTCGTCGAGTGCACTTGTGTGACTCGGAGAGTACATGCGTGTCCTCTTAGTCCCTGGTCCTCACTCGACTCGCTGAGTCAACCCCATACTCAACGGTTTATCACTGGCCGCGAATCGCGAGGCAACCCGACACGACTCGTCGAGTCCCTTATGGGCTCGGCGAGTTCCTCCCATGAAAACACTCATCTGACCTCCTGAGGTCAGATCTACTTCTCTAATCTATAGATCTGACTTCCCCATGACCAATAAACACGTAAAGGTCGAATCTTGGTACACATTCAAGGCACTCTAGGCTTATTTTGGTGAAATCTCTTCTAAGATGGCAACCAAAGTCCATTTCCTCCATATAACGACAAAAAGCAGCATGGTTCAGGCTCTCTGGACATCAAAAGGTCCAGATCTAGAGTTTAGCACTCAGTGAGACACTATACTCATCTATACAAGCCATAAAAGGGTACAGAAAACCTTAAATTCAATGCTCTTAAGCAAAATAGAAGGATAGGATCGAATAGCTACCTCAAACTTGAAGATCCAAGCTGGAAACCCACTGAAGTGCAATCCTCCTAACCTCCCCTAGCTGGAAACACCTTTTCCTTGCAAAAATCACACCAAACATGATCAAAAATGCTCAAACTCTCTCACAATCTCTAGGGTCTTTCTCTCTGGACTGGTAGCCGCAAATGGAGGCCATAAAGGCCTTTAAATAGGGCACAAACCCCGAGAATTAGGGTTTCAATCCACAGCGCAAACTCATCGAGTTCTCCCTTCTCTACTCGTCGAGTCCATTCATTAATCCAGTCAGCATTCACGGTCCTACTCGACGAGTCTACGACTCAACTCGTCGAGTCCCTCTCTATTTCTCAAAAAAATAAATGATAAAAATATAATACCCGGGAATTTGGGTTTTTACAATTCTGCCCCACTAGAATCAGACTTCGCCCTCGAAGTCTTACTCCGTAAACAACTCTGGATGCTGCTCACGCATCTCTAATTCCGGCTCCCAAGTTCACTCGGACCATCTCCAACGTGGCCACTGAACCTGCACCAGGGGCACCTCCTTGTTCCTCAGAACCTTGATCCTCCGATCCACAATCGTAACTAGCTTCTCAACATAATTCAGGCTGGCATCCACCTGAATATCCTCTAATGGTACCACCGCTGACTCGTTGGCTATACACTTCCTCAACTGAGATACGTGGAAGGTATCATTGATCTGGCTCAAATCCGCAGGTAGCTCCAGACGATATGCTACCTTGCCTACCCTCGCAGTCACCCTGAACATAACGATGTACTGGGGCCCCAGCTTGCCCCCCTTCCTAAATTGGATCACTCCTTTCCAAGGAGATACCTTCAGGAGTACGAAATCCCCCACCTAGAAATCGAGCTCGGATCGTCGCCTATCTGCGTAACTCTTCTGGCGACTCTGAGCTGTCAACAACCTCTGTCTGACCTGTTGGATCTTCTCAGTCATCTGAAGCACTAACTCTGTGCTGCACATCACTCGCTGCCCGACCTCTCCCCAGCATATGGGAGTTCGACACCTCCTCCCGTACAACAACTCAAAGGGAGGCATGCTGATACTTGAATCGTGGTTGTTGTTATAAGAAAACTTAGCCAACAGCAAAGACGTGTCCCAACATCCTCTGAATTCCATCACACATGCTCGTAGCATATCTTCGAGCGTCTGAATCGTCTGCTCACTCTGACCGTCCGTCTATGGGTGGTATGCGGTACCAAAGTGCAGCCTCATACCCAATTCCTTACGGAATTTCTTCCAGAATCTGGAAGTGAAACGTACATCTCGATCTGACACGATCGACCTCGGTGCTCCATGCCGCGATACCACCTCTCTCACATATATCATTGCCAGCCTCTCAGCAGAAGAGCTCTCATTGATAGCAAGAAAGTGAGCGCTCTTCGTCAACCAGTCAACAATCACCCAAATTGCACCGACACCCCTCGCAGTCCTTGGCAATTTGGTGATAAAATCCATGGTAATATGTTCCCACATCCACTCGGGAACCTCATGTGGCTGCAACTTGCCATGCGGACGCTAATGCTCGGCCTTCACCCTGCGACAGGTCAAGCACCTCTCTACGAACCATGCGACATCCCTCTTCATACAGGGCCACCAATACTCCCTCTTTAGGTCCAAGTGAATCTTAGTGGCCCCGGGATGGATCGAGAACCTCGACCTATGCGCCTTAAGATCAACAGTCACCGGGGTGAATCGCTGAGTCACCAGGGTGACTCACCGAGTTCTTACGATTTACGATCGAACCCTTAAGACTACTCGCTGGGTTACCTTCTAATAACACAACGTATACACATGCATTCATAACTTGGGGAAAACACATCCGACTCGCCGAGTTGTTCTTCAACTAGTCCAGTTTATGTCAATCTTCATCGGACTTGCCGAGTTGATCATCCAACTCGTCGGGTCTACGGCTATCTTTATAGGACTCACCGAGTCAACCTTGCGACTCGCTGAGTTCATGTTGTCCCCATTTTCAACAGACTTGATTTGAGCCATGCAGCGGCTCCAAATCACAGATCCAAGTTTCTAGGGCATGCTTATCACGTAAAGTTGCAAAGTTTAGGTGCATGCATGGCTATAAAGGCTCTAAATGCTTATTGTAAGTTCTTCAAGGAGCTTCATGCTCAAAAGGGACCTCAATCATGACCAAGACTACAACTTTATGCTTTTAGAATCCAAGGAGAGTCTAGATCTGAAGTTACAACTTCAGATCTAGCCCATAGCTCAAGTCATTAACTTAACATTCCATAAAAGAAACCGTAGAACTCGACCAGAAGAAGAGATCCACAAGTAAATGGCGATTTGGGTACCTCAAGAAGATGATAACTGAGATAAGTGTTGATTCCCACACTCCACTTGCTCCAATCCCCTTCTCCTCCAAGCCTTCTCCCTCCAAAGATCATATTTTCAAGCTTCAACATACAAAGGGAACACACACATATTAGGGTCTCACAAGAGCTCTCTAGAACTGTAAAGAGGCCCAAAGGGGGCAGAGGCTCCTTTAAATAGGGTGCAAAACCCCTAGAATTAGGTTTTCATCTGCCAGCACCTACTCGCCGAGTCCTAGTATGGACTCGTCGAGTAGGTCATTTATCACGCGATCCAACCCTGTTGCTACTCGACGAGTAGGGCGACAAACTCGTCGAGTAGGCCTTAACCCAAGAAATCTTATGTAAACCATACTTGAGAATCGAGGCGTTACAACTCTCCACCACTTATTTTAGACTTCGTCCTCGAAGTCTGTTGCAGATGAAACTGAAAACAATTCTGGATAGTGTTCTCTTATCTCTTCTTCAGTCTCCCACGTCCACTCGGACCCCTTTCGGTGCTGCCACTGCACCTTCACCAACTGAACCACCTTGTTCCTCAAGGTCTTCGTCTTCTGATCCAAGATCACAACTGGTCTCTCAATATAATTCAGGCTACTGTCAACCTGAATATCCTCTAACGGTACAACCGCTAACTCGTCCACCAAACACTTCCTCAGCTGAGAAACATGGAAAGTGTTGTGGATCTGGCTAAGCTATGCCGGAAGATCCAACCGATAAGCCACCTAACCCACTCGAGTCGTAACCCTAAAAGCACTAATGAACCTGGGGCCCAGCTTGCCCCTCTTCTGAAACCTAATAACACCCTTCCAGGGTGATACCTTTAGGAGGACCATATTGCCCACCTGAAACTCTAGGTCTGAACGCCTCCTGTCGGCGTAACTCTTCTGCGTACTCTTCACAGTCTGCAGTCTGCTATGAACCTGCTGAATCAGCTCTGTGGTCTTGAGCACCACCTAAGTGCTCCCAATGACTCGCTGACCGACCTCGCCCCAACAGATCGGGGTCCTACACTTCCTTCCATATAACATCTCGAAAGGAGGATGGTCAATCCTAGAGTGGTAACTGTTGTTATACGAAAATTCCGTTAGTGGAAGATACATATCCCAACTACCACCAAAATCTAAAACACATGCCCGGAGCATGTCCTTGAGAGTCTGAATCTTGATTTGCCTGTCTGTCTGAGGGTGGAAAGTGGTGCTGAAATGAAGACGGGTCCCCATCTCGTCTTCAAACCGCTTCCAAAATCTGGAAGTAAAACGGACGTCTCGGTCTGACACTACCGAAACAGGCACTCCGCCCCGTGCTACTACCTCGCGCACATAGGTGTCGGCTAGCTTCTCAGCCAATATGCTTTCCTGGATCGGTATAAAGTCAGCACTATTGGTCAGCCGATCCACTATGACCCAAATCGAATCCACTCCCCGCGCGGTCCTGGGAAGCTTAGTGATAAAATCCATGGTAATGTCCTCCCATTTCCATACGGGAATGTCTAACGGCTGCATCTTCATGTGGGGTCTCTAGTGCTCTGCCTTGACCTTCCTGTAGGTTAGGCATCTCTCCACATACCAGGCGACATCCCACTTAATGCAGGGCCACCAATAGTTGGGTTGAAGATCCATGTACATCTTCGTTGCCCCTGGGTGGATGGAAAATCGAGACTTATGGGCATCGTCCATCAACTCCTGTCATACTCCGCCCTAGTACGGTACCCAAACTCTCCCATGAAGGGTCAACAATCCTAGGTTGTCATAATCAAAAGAAGCTACTCGGCCCAAGATCCTTTCACACTTCTGCGTCTCCTCCTTGAGGCCCTCAACCTGTGCCTCCCAGATCCGCTCCAACAACGGAGTGATCACTGTCATCCTCAAACATATATCCCTGATCGGGGTCACTGCCATCTTGCGGCTCAAGGCGTCGGCCACTACGTTGGCCTTCCCCGGGTGATAAAGGATCTCAGAATCGTAATCCTTCACCACATCTAACCACCAACGCTACCTCATGTTAAGGTTCGGCTGGTCCATGAGGTATCTCAGACTCATGTGATCCGTGTAGATGGTATAACGGACCCCATGGAGGTAGTGTCTCCAAATCTTGAGGGCGAACACCACTGCCCCCAACTCCAAATCGTGCGTCGGATAGTTAGCCTCGTGAGGCTTCAACTGTCTAGAGGCGTAAGCTATCACACGCCCCCGCTGCATCAACACTGCTCCCAAACATGTGATCAAGGCATCACAGTAGACTAAACAATCATCCACTACCTCTGGCAGGGTAAGAATCAATGCCTTGCACAATCACTATCTTAGGGTCTCAAATGCTGCCTGCTGCTCAGGCCCCCAATGAAACACCACCGACTTCTTGGTCAGTCGGGTGAGTGGTATTGCTATCTTGGAGAAATATTGGATGAATCTCCTGTAGTACCCTGCCAAACCTAGGAAGCTCTAAATCTCAGATGGAGACCTCGGGACCTCCCACTGCATCATGACCTCGATCTTGGTCGGATCCACTAGAATACCCTTCTGGTTGACGAGGTGACCAAGGAATTGAACCTCACGCAACCATAACTCATACTTGGAGAACTTCGCAAAAAGTCTCTCCCTTCTTAGTGTCCCTAGCACCTCTCTCAGATGCTCTTCGTGTTGCTCCTGAGTCTTGGAGTAAACCAAGATGTCGTCAATGAATACTAGATCGATCTAGCATCGGTTTGCATACGCGGTTCATGAGGTCTAAGAATGCGGCAGGAGAGTTGGTGAGCCCAAAAGGCAGCACCACAAACTCATAATGACCATAATGGGTCCTAAAAGCTGTCTTCTGAACATCCTCATCCCTGAACCGCATCGGGTGATAACCAGAGTGCAGATCAATCTTGGAGAACCAAGATGCTCCCTGAAGCTGATCGAACAAGTCATCTATCCTCGGGAGCGGGTAACGGTTCTTCACCGTTACCTTATTCAACTCCTGATACTCGATGCACATACGGTGCGACCCATCCTTCTTCTTCACAAACAGGATCTGGGCTTTCCAGGGTGAACTATTAGGTCTAATGAAACCCTTGTCTAGCAGCTCTTGCAGTTGCGTAGACAACTCTTGCATCTATGGAGGAGCTAACCGATACGGTGCCTTGGCTATCGGAGCCGCACCAGGGACTAGGTTAATCCTGAACTGAACCTCTCTCTCTCTGGAGGTATCCCAGGAAAATCCTTAGGGAATACGTCCGGGTAGTCTCGCACTACCAGTAAATCATCGACTGTCATGTTGCCCTTCTAATGGGCATCTAGAATGTAGGCGACGAACCCTACGCAACCCTGATAAAAGTAGTGCCTAGCCCTCGCTGCTGAGCAAAGGATCGGTCGTGTTGTAGCCTCTCGTCCTGAATCACTAACTCTCCCCCACTTGGGGTGCATACCCTCACTAGCTGCAACTCACAGTCAATCACCGCCCCATTAGGGCTCAGCCAATCCATATCCACTATAACCCTATTCCCTTGCAGAGGAATAGGAACCAGATCTACTAAAAATTGCTCATCGAATAACTGAAGCGAACACCCGTTATGCACTCTCGCGACCCTGACGGTCCTGTCATCGACTATCTCAACCTCAAGTGGACAATCCAGCTCCCCCGGAGCTCTGCTAAACCTCTTGCTAAGCGCAAGCGAAACAAACGATCGGGTAGCCAGTGAATCAAACAAGACTGCAGCTGATATGCCGTTCACTAAGAACGACCCTATATATAGAAACACATAACTATAAGAACAATCAACAATCAACAATAATAAAGATATGAAGGAAAAATACATACCCGTCACCATATCAAGAGTCGCTCGCGCCTCCTCTGCTGTCATCTGAAAAGCTCTACTCTTCGCCACTGGTGCCTCACTTCGGCCCTGACGGACGTCTGTAATCCTCAATGTTGCAGGGGCAGGTGCTACCACCTTCCCTGCTGCTGCTGTTAAACTTGGACACTAGGACTTTTTATGTCCCCTCTGATTGCAATGGAAGCAAATCAGATCAGATGTTGCGGTAACGGTGGGAGTAGCTGTACAATCTCTGCTCATATGCTCAGTCCGGCCTCACTTATAGCAACCAGGACTCCTTGCCTTGCACGCCCCATAGTGCAATCTCCCAACTTGCCACACCGACTGTGGCTCTGCGTTCCTCTAGATCTGTGATCCGATACCTTGGGCTTCTTTCCCGAACTCCCTGTACCCGAAGCCACCTCCGACTTCCTCTTTCTCTCCATCTCAAGGTCAGTCTCTCTCTCACGAGCCCTAGCAATCATGTCATCCAACGTTTTACAGCTGGACCGGCTCACAAACTGGCGGATATCACTCCGCAACAGCTCATGATATCGGGCCTTCTTCATTTCGTCATCAGCTGTGTACTGAGGAACGAGAAGAGCCCTCCCCCTGAACTTGGCAGTAATCTCCGCCACCGTCTCTATAGTTTGAGTAATATCCTGAAACTCGTTGGCTAACTGTTGCACCTCAATGACCGGTGCAAACTCGACTCTGAACCTGGTAGTAAAATCAGCCCAAGTCATAGCATCAAGTGCTGCGTCATCCCTGATGACATGCCCAATCTCGTGCCATGTCCTTCAGAAGGCGGGATGCTAATCTGACCTTGTCCCCCTCGGGACATTTGCTGGTGCGTAACGCGTTGGCAACATCTGCCAACCACCTAGTACTCGCAATGGGGTCCCGCACCCCATGGTAGTCTGGAGCTCCACAAGCCCAGAACTGCCTGAAGGTGAGTGTGTGCGACCCCATCATGGCCGCCATCTCAGCACGGAACATGCTCAACGTCTCATCCATCAACTCTAAAATACCCTCCTTGATCGAGCCAAAGATTACAGGAGTCTGCTCAAGTATGATGCGGGTAACCTCTGAAGTGAAAAACTTCCTAGTCTGCTAATCCAACTGCTCGGCCCCCGAGCCTGATCCTGATCCCTCCCCGGCACCTTAACTGCCGCCTGCTGGTCTAGGGCGTAAAACCACCATTCTGAAAACACATTACGATAAACGTCAGAAACACTAATATATCTCGAGGGATCATTACTACTACAAGTTTTCCAGTCTCATCTCAGCCTTCCTTGATTCAAGTACGGATCCTCTGCTTCCAGTAGTATGGGCCCCTACTATCTTCCACATCCATCCGTACCTTCCTCGGGAACTGCCTTGACTCCACCAAGCCACTACTGCTGCTACTGATCTCTGCTACTCTCATCCTAGGCTTGCCCTAGGGAAATCTCCTACTCAACCAAAACCAGTCCTCAGATGCTGAAGGCCCCCTTGTAATGCCAATTAGTCTTCACCTGAATACCACCACATGTGACGAGGCTCAGATAATCCTTCGAGTAGAAGACTCGTTCCTACAACAGTTGGAATCAAACAAGAGCTGCGTAGTAGGGCCAAATCCAACACTCTGAGATTATGCAACCCTAATCACATGTGATGTGACGTATTCACCTAATGGCTAACTCCTATCACTTGGAGTCCCACAAAGCACCAAGCATGCAACATTCGGACATAGGAACATATCAAGCAACTCTATTCTGATAGCAAGAAACTGTACTAGCTTACAATGCTAGGCTCACAATATCAGGCATAACCTAATCAGGCTATCCTATTGCTGTCTACTCAATACTAGCATGCAAATCTCATAAGGATGAACACATATAGAAGGCACATAAGGCATCTCCCTAGATCCTTAGTCCTATTCTAGCATGCTGTTCTACTGTAATGGAAACATATAATCATAATGTAAACTTGGATGGGTAATCTGGGAGTACTTACTTGAGCTCGGCTGATCGCATGCACCACACCCTTTTCTCGTTTTCAAAACTCTTTTCTTTTTAAGTCTCTTTTTCAAAAATTCTTTTGAAAACATTTTTCTTTCAAAAATATTTTACTATTTCCTTAGTTTGAGTTCAGTCATACTCATAAGTGTGCCTGATCCCTCAAACCAAGGCTCTGATACCAACTTGTAACGACCCAAAATACGACCCAAAATTTTTTGTTTAAATAGTGCTAAAACTAACAACCATCCATAATATATAATAAAACTGTACGTCACAAATCCCAAAAAGTTATAGTAGATTCGTCATGACAAGAGAAATGTATCAACATATCACAGTATCCAAAACAAACTCCCAGGATAAAAGAAACTGAAGTTGTGGTGTGTGCGATGCCATCAACCCGAGCCCTTCACTTTGCTTGCGGAAGTACCTGAAACCAAAACTGAAATTGTAAGCACGATGCTTAGTGAGATCCCCCAGACTACCACATACCATACAATCATATAAACACATATTGGGCCTTGCCCACTGCATCGGACCGAAGTCTGGAACTAACCAGGGCCTTGCCCTCTGCATCGGACCGAAGTCCGGAAACTGTAGCGGACCAAAGTTCGGAACTGACTGGTACCTTGTCCCTTACATCGGACCGAAGTCCGGAACTAACTGCATCAGATCGAAATCCGGAAGTGACTGGGACCTTGTCCCCTGCATCGGACCGAAGTCCGGAAACTGACTGAGAATAACATAGCATAACATAAACATATCAACTAGCATAAACACACATATACTGCATACTGCATCAGACCAAAGTCCAGAACACATAACACAAAGACATCAAGCACACTGAACTAGTGCATCAGACCAAAGTCCGGAACTACTACTAACTAGATGGGCCGATATTGTGGCCGTAGACCCGTTCCTACTGGAAGGAAAACTCACCTCGTAACGCTGGATACCGAGATGTTAACTCTAACGCAGGATGGCTGCTGCTCCGGAACAGTCCGGCTACAAATCCCACAAAACACTAGGTCAGGTACTGATAACTGAACTGAGGGTATAAAAACCATTTTACCCTTGATTAAAGTCAAAGTCCAAAGTCAAGGTCAACAGTCCATGTTGACCTTAACTCGCTGAGTACCCTGAAACTTCTTCCCACTCGCCGAGTCACCGGGGTTACTAGCCGAGTTCTTACGATTTACGATCAAACCCTTAAGACTACTCGTCAGGTTACCTTCTAACAACACAACGTATACACATGCATTCATAACTTGGGGAAAACTCATCCGAATCGCCTAGTTGTTCTTCAATTCGTCGAGTTTAGGGAAATCTTCATCGGACTCACCGAGTTGATCATCCAACTCGTCGAGTCTACAGCTATCTTCATAGGACTCGCTGAGTCAGTCTTGCGACTCGCCTAGTTCATGATGTCCTCATTTTTAACATACTTGATTTGAGCTATGCAGCGGCTACAAATCACAGATCCAAGCTTCTAGGGCATGCTTATCATGTAAAATTACAAACTTTATGTGCATGCATGGCTATAAAGGCTCTAAGTGCTTATTGTGAGTTCTTCAAGGAGCTTCATGCTAAAAAGGGACCTCAATCATGACCAAGACTGCAACTTTAAGTTACAACTTCAGATCTAGCCCATAACTCAAGTCATTAACTTAACATTCCATAAAAGAATCCCTAGAACTCAACCAATACAAGAGATCCACAAGGAAATGGCGATTTGGGTACCTCAAAAAGATGATAACTGAGATAAGTGTTGATTCCCACACTCCACTTTCTCCAATCCCCTTCTCCTCTAAGCCTTCTCCCTCCAAAGATCATCTTTTCAAGCTTCAACACACAAAGGGCACACACACGGATTAGGGTCTCACAAGAGCTCTCTAGAACTGTAAAGAGGCCCAAAGGGGGCTGAGGCTCCTTTAAATAGGGTGAAAAACCCGTAGAATTAGGGTTTCATCTGCCAGCACCTACTCGCCGAGTCCCAATATGGACTTGTCGAGTAGGTCATTTATCACACGATCCAACCCTGCTGCTACTCGACGAGGAGGGCGGCAAACTCATCGAGTAGGCCTTAACCCAAGAAATCTTATTTAAATCATACCTGAGAATCGAGGCATTACACCCGGTAATTGATACACATCCGGTGCGATCCATCCTTTTTCTTGACAAAAAGGGTCGGCGCTCCCTACAACGAGCTACTCAGCTGAATAAATCCCTTCCCCAGCAGCACCTGAAGCTGTGAGGATAACTCCTGCATCTCTAGAGGTGCAAGGCGATAGGGCGCCTTGGCGATAGGTGCTGCCCCCGGAACCAAATCGATACGGAACTCTACCTGCCTCTCGGGGGGCACACCCGACAACTCCTCGGGCAAAACGTCTGCGAAATCCTGCACTATTGGAACCTCATCGACCGACCTCGGCCTCTCTGCATCTGTTGTCGTATCCACCACATATGCCATAAATCCACAACAACCCTATTGTAGGCTTTGCTTCGCTCTAGCGGCCAAATGCAGTGAAAACAGACTACAAATCCCTTGGGGAAATCCTTGGCCATATGCCCCTCCTTGCCACACTTGTAGCAAGACCCTGCTCTACACACTCCCTCATGACCCTTTCCGCACTTGCCACAAGTGAAGCCCTTCTGGTTCCAATATCTCGAATCGGCGGGCTTGGCCGGCTTGGCTGTCGGCTGGGACTGAGCCGGTCACCGATCCCTCCCCTGAGATTCCGCCTCCTCCTTAACCTGAGTCTCCAGCTCTATCTCCCTCTTCCGAGCATTTACCTGAAGCTCGGAAAATGTTCGGTATGACGAGTTCACCACGAACTCTCGTATGTCCCTCCTCAGAATACTCAGATACCGACTCATATGTGTCTGCTCGGTAGACACGTGCTCAGGGCAGAACATCACCCTCTCGTGGAACATCCTAGTAATCTCAGTAACAGACTCAGTACCCTGCTTGAGGGTCAGAAACTCCTGAGCCAAACGTTCCCTCTCCACCGGGGGAACGTACTCATCACGAAAGATAGCGGTGAGCCTCTCCTAGGTTACTACGGCAAGCTCAGTAGACGAAAAATGCGTCGTCACGAACTTCCACCAGTCCTTCGCTCCCAAGCGAAGCTGGTTCATCGCGAACCGGAACCTCAAATGCTCTAGACATGAACATGTATAGAAGCATCCCTCAATATCAGAAACCTATCTTATCTCATCAATCAGATCCTGCGTCCCATCAAACTCTGGTGACTTCGTGTTGCTGAACTTCCGGAACACCAACGAATCGCCACCCTGAGGTCTGGCAGCAGCAACAGTTGCGGTAGCTGCAGCCTCAGCAACCGCTGCGTATCTCTCATCGAAAGTCTCAATCAGCATGGTCTTAATAGACCCGAACATCTCTTGAATCTCTGCACGGATAGCCGCAACCACCTCCTCATGGATCATCTGGCGGAGCTCCTTATCACTCACCCTGCTGGTCTCTGGTCTGTGGCGTGTCCTAACCACGATGTCTCTGAAATACAACATAAAATACCAGAGACTTTCTCGAGCATACTTGCACTCAATAACTCGACCCTACTCGTCCCCTGGTACCCCAAGGATTCTTACTTGGGCTGCGCACTACTCCGGTATAAAAACTCCAATAGTGTGTACTGATCATGCCGACGCCTTCCCGCGATCCTTACTGGTACCTGAAACACATAACACAAAACAATGTAAGCATAAATGCTTAGTGAGTTCCCCAAAATACCATACCACATGTAACACATAATAGCCACTCAAGGCTATAGCTCTGAGAGCCCTCTGGCTCTAACTCTGTGGACCCTATGGTCCTAACTCTATGGACCTTCCGGTCCTAACTCTGTAAACTCTGATATACACACAACATAATCACATAAAAATAATGTTGTGCAACACATCACATAAATAGCATACAAGATACTCTATCGCATAACTCTAAGTACCACTCAAGGTAAAGTATAGTGAGAAGACTCACCTTGGGTAACTCGGTAAACCTCGAACTCAGGAATACTGCACTAGCCTCCGCCTAATCACATAAATAATCACTCTAATTAATATAACTTCTAAAGGCTAGGCTAACCCCTCTCTATAAGTTCTCTAAGAAGGGTAAAAGACCATTCTACCCCTATTGGCTCATAAGTCCAAACACTGACTAAACCCTAAAAGTCAACAAGAGTCAAACGGTCAAACTTTGACCTGACTGGTCGAGTGCACTCGTGTGACTTGGCGAGTACATACATGTCCTCTTCCCCCCTTGTCCTCACTCGACTCGCTGAGTCAACCCTACACTTAACGGTTTATCACAGGTCGCGAATCGTAGGGCAACCCGACTCGAATCGTCGAGTCCTTTATGGGCTCGGCAAGTTCCTCCCATGAAAACACTCATCTGACCTCCTCAGGTCAGATCTGCTTCTCTAATCTATAGATCTGACTTCCCGATGACCAATAAACATGTAAAGGTCGAATCTTGGTACACATGCAAGGCTCTCTAGGCTTTTTTTGCTGAAATCTCTTCTAACATGGCAACCAAAGTCCATTTCCTTAGAACCACAAATAGCAGAATGGTTCAGGCTCACTGGACCTCAAAAGGTCCAGATCTAGAGTTTAGCACTCAGTGGGACACTATACTCATATATACAAGCCATAAAAGGGTATAAAAAACCCTAAATTCAATGCTCTTAAGCAAAATAGAAGGATATGATTGAATAGCTACCTCAAACTTGAAGATTCAAGCTGGAAACCCACTGAAATGCAATCCTCCTGAGCTCCCCTTGCTGGAAACACCTTTTCCTTGTAAAAATGGCACCAAATATTATCAAAAATGCTCAAACTCTCTCACAACTCGCTCACAATCGCTAGGGTCTTTGTCTCTGGACTGGTAGCCGCAAATGGAGGCCATAAAGGCCTTTAAACAGGGCACAAACCCCGAGAATTAGGGTTTCAATCCACAGCGCGGAATCGTCGAGTCCACCCTTCCCGACTCGTCGAGTCCGTTCATTAATCCAGTCAGCATTCACGGTCCTACTCGACGAGTCTACGACTCAACTCGTCGATTCCCTCTCTTTTCTCAAAAAAATAAATGATAAAAATATAATACCTGGGAATCAGGGTGTTATAGGTTGCTAGTCTAATGAATCTCTGAGCTCATACAATATGGAAATGAAGCAAACAATCAAGATCCACAAGCTCCTCCTTGATCCTCCACCTTGCACCAAGATTGTACTTCATGATAATGGACTAAAACACACCAAATATGTACACAATGAGCTCAAAACACAAAAACGGAGGCTAAGGGATGATTTCTAGGGTTTTGGAGGCTTATGGGCTTATAAAGAGGCCAACCCTAATGAATTAAAGTGTTTATATAGGGTGAAAAACCCTAAATTAGGGTTTCATTAACTTACATGTACGCGCCGCGTACGTTTCCGGAGTCCCGTCCCAACCTCGGATTAGTACGCTAAGCATACCAAGTGGTACGCCCTACATACTCGTTTTATAGCTTGTACGCTAAGTGTACCGAGTCGTACACCCTGTGTACCGCCCAAGGACTAAAATTGAAACTTTCAACATGAAGGGAAAAATAAGAAATATACCAAGATTCAAGTGTTAAAATTCTCCCCCATTTGAATTAGATTTCGTCCTCGAAGTCCGCTGCGCCGAATAGCTCCGGATAGTGCTCCCTCATCTCGTCCCCGGCCTTGCAAGTCCACTCCGAACCCTTGTGGTGCTACCAATGCATCTTCAAAAACTCGAAAACCTTGTTCCTCAAGGTTTTCGTCTTCCGATCCAGAATCACCACCAGCTTCTTAATATAATTCAGACGTTCATCTACCTGAATATCATCCAAAGATACCACTATAGAATCATCCACTAAACACGTCCTCAACTAAGAAACATGAAACGTGCTATAAATCTGAATGATCTCATCCGGAAGATCGAAGCGATAAGCAACGTGGACCACCCAAACCAAAACCATGAAAGGACCAATATACCTAGAACCAACTTGCCCCGCTTCCTGAACCGAATGACACATTTCCAAGGAGACACCTTCAGGATAACTATACTAAGTCTGACCGACGCCTGTTAGCATAACTTTTTTGATGACTCTGAACTCTCTAGAGCGTGCTTCGCTTCTACTGAATCAAATCAGTGGTCTTGAGCACCACCTCGGTACTCCCCATAACCCGCTGACCGACCTCGCTCCGACAAATCAGAGTCCTGCATTTCCTCCCATAGAGCATCTCAAAAGGAGGTTGATCGATGCTGACGTGATAACTGTTGTTATAATAAAATTCCGCTAATGGATGATACGTACCCCAACTCCCTCCAAAGTCCAACAACCATACACGCAGCATATCCTCAAGACTCTGAATAGTCCGCTTACTCTGACCATCGATCTGCGGATGGAATGTTGTACTGAAATGAAGACGAGTTCCCAACTCGTCATGAAACCTCTTCCAAAATTAGGAAGTAAAACAAAGATCCCTGTTAGAAACCATTGATACCGGCACGCTATAATGTGCCACCACCTTTGTGATATAAACCTCGGCCAACTTCTCTACAGAAATACTCTCCTGAATCGGAATGAAATGCATGATCTTGGTCAAATGATCCACGATGATTTAATTCGAATCCACTCCACGCGCAGTCTTGGGAAGCTTCGTGATAAAATCCATGGTGATGTCTTCCCATTTCCATACAAGAATCTCTAACGGCTGCATCTTATCGTGAGGTCGTTGATGCTCGGCCTTGACTTTCCTGCAAGTCAAGCACCGCTCCAAGTACCAAGCCACATCCTGCTTCATGTAGGGCCACCAATAATCAGGACGAAGATACCAATACATTTTCATCGCCCCGGGATGAATGGAGAACCTCGACTTGTGAGCCACTTCCTTCAGAATCTGGCGCACACCTCTGCAATATGGAACCCAAAGTGACCAATGCAAAGTAAACAATCCACGACTATCATAATCGAAGGAAGCCACCTGAACCACAATGCGCTCGCTATTCCGATGCTCTTCGTTCATAACCTCAACCTGAGCCTCACGAATCCGATCCAACAATGGAGTAATCACGTTCATCCTCAAACATCTATCTCTGATCGGAGCTACGACCGCCTTGCGGCTGAGAGCATGGGCCACCACTTTATCCTTCCCCAGGTGATAAAGGATCTCACAATCATAATCCTTCACCACATCCAACCATCGACAATGTCTCATATTCAGATTCGGCTGGTCCATCAAGTATCTCAGGATCTTGTGATTTGTGTAGATAGTACATTGGAACCCATAGAGCTAATGCCGCCAAATCATAAGTCGGATAATTTTCCTCATGAGACTTCAACTGCCTCGAAGCGTAAGCGATCACACGACCCCTCTACATTAGCACTGCCCCCAAACTTGTGGTCGAAGCATAACAATAAACCATGAAATCATCAGCACCCTTAGGCAGGGTCAGAATCAACGCCTAACACAACCACTATCTCAGAGTCTTGAACGCTGCCTACTGCTCAGGCCCCCAAGAAATGTAACTATCTTCTTGGTTAGTCGGGACAAAGGAAAAACTATCTTGGAAAAATCCCAGATGAATCTCCGATAATAACCTGCTAAACCGTGAAAACTCCGAATCTTAGATGGAGACCTCAAAACCTCCATCTGCATCATGGCCTCGACCCTGGTCGGATCGACCTGAATACCCTTATGGTTGACAAGGTGCCCCAAAAACTGCACCTTAAGCAACCAGAACTCACACTTGGAGAACTTTGCGAAAAGAATCTCCCTCCTCATTATCTCCAACACCCTTCTTAAGTGCTCCTCATGCTACTCCTGATTCTTGGAATAAACCAAGATATCATCAATAAATACTATCACAAATAGGTCCAGTGCACATGCGGTTCATGAGATCCATGAACACGGCTGGGGCATTGGTGAGCCCAAAAGGCATCACCATGAACTCGTAATGACCATATTGAGTCTCAAAACATGTCTTCTGCACATCCTCATCCATAACCGGCATCTAATGATAGCCCGATCACAAATCAATCTTGGAGAACCAAGATGTACCCTAAAGCTGGTCAAAAGATCATCAATCCTTGGGATTGGATAACGGTTCTCCACCGTTACCTTATTCAACTCCTGGTAGTCGATATATATATATATATATATATATATATATATATATATATATAATGAGACCCATCCTTCTTCTTGACAAGCAATATCGGTGCTCCCCAAAGCGAACTACTTGGTCGAATAAATCCCTTGTCTGAAAGATCTTGTAGCTGTGTAGACAACACCTGCATTTCGAGAGGAGCCAACCGATGTGGTGATTTGGCTATCGGAGCCACACCTGGAACCAGATCAATCTTGAACTCAACTTGCCTCTCCAGAGGTGACCTAGGAAAATCCTCCAAGAATAGATTTGGGTAATGCCACACAATCAACACATCATCCACGGTCGCCTTACGCTTATCCTGGGTATCCATGACATAGGCGACATAACCGGAGCAACCCTGCTGATGATAGTATCTAGCCCTCACTATAGAACATAAAATCAACCCATGTTGTTATCTCTCCCCATGAATCACAAACTCTCCCCCACTTGTGGTACGAACCCAAACTAACTGTTACTCAGAGTCAATCACTACCCCATTAGGGATCGACCAATCCATGCCTACAATAACCTTGTTCCCATGCAGATGAATGGGAACCAAATCAACCGGATACTACCCGCCGAATAATATGAGAGTACAACCCTGATGAACCCTCGTAACCCGAACAAACCTTTCATCTACAATCTCAACATCTAGAGGAAAATGCAACTCTCTCAGAGCTCCCAAAATATCAGTTGCTAAGCACAAGAGATACAAATGATCGGGTAGCCCTAGAATAAAACAATATCGATGAAGAAATATCGTTCACAAGGAATGATCCTAAAATAAAACACATAAATAAGCAAGCAATTCAATATCAATTAAGAGATAAGGAGAAAATACTTACCCGTCAGCACATCGGGAGATACACACACCTCCTCTATGGTTATCTGGAAAGCCCTGCTCTTCGCCGCAGGCGCCTCTGTCTGGCCCTGGCATCCGTTAGTAATCCTGAGAGTTGCAGGAGCGGGTCCCGACACCAGTCCTGCCGTAGCTAAACTTAGATAATGGGTCTTCTTGTGCCCCCTCTGATTGCAATGAAAGCAAATCAGATCAGATCCCTAGGTGGTGGTAGCAGTGCAATCCCTACTAGAATGACCCGTCCAGCCGCACTTGAAGCAGCTAGAACCACCAACATGTACGGTCTCTCATGCGCCTTGTCGCAGTTACTACAACAGAAACGGACCTAATGGCCTCTCAATCTAGAATACGATACCTTGGGCATCTTGCTCGAACCCCTTGATTTATGAACCTCATCCGGTTTCCTCTTCCTCTCTATCTTCAGGTCAATCTCCCTCTCTCTAGCTCAAGCTATCATATCCTCCAGTGTCTTGTAGTTGGATCAGATCACATACTGCCAAATGTCACTCCTCAACATCTGATGATATTGGGCTTTCTTCATCTCCTCATCCAGCACATACTATAGAACCATAAGCGCCCTATCTTCGAAAATCGTGGTGATCTCAGCCACCGTCTCCGTAGTCTGGCGAAGATCCTAGAACTCTCACACGAATTGCTGCACCTCAATCACCGTTGCAAACTCTACTCAGAACCTGGTCAAGAAATCATCCCATGACATCACATCAACAACATCATCACCTACTGCACTGTTGGATAAGGTGTTTAAGTCGATAAGTATATTTGAGATGTACTTGACCCGACACGACATGGTCCATTTAGGTTGCACTTCACCCGAACAATTTATATGGATAATCTTTTGAGAATAGTAAAAGTTATGATTTATTAATATATTATAAGTTCTAATATATTAATATGAAATTATATTATTTAATTAGTCTTGATCTAAAATTAATTTAGAATTAATTTAGTGATCCAAAGTGTGACTAATTAAATATGCACTCTTATATATATATATATATATATATATATATATATATATATATATGTATATATATATATATATATATATATATATATATATATATATAGTGTGGGCTAATGCTTATTAAGAATAGGCTAGGCTTGCATGGTAAGTCCATTGATAGTCCATGGAGTTTTAACCCATGGATCTCATGGAAATGAAAGGTCATGGGTATTTAGGTTTACATGGATGTAACCCTAATCCACCACACTATATAAAAGAGTCCTTGGCACTTGAAATGACAATAGTTTTGTGTGTGAGAACTAAGGTTGGCGATTTCTAGAAGTCTTCAACCATTCTCTCAAGTTTCTAAAGTTTGTGGTGATTTGTGAATTCCATTTGAGGCATCCACATTATTGGTGCTAGGCTCTCAAAATCCAAGAAATCAACTACTAACAAAAGATATGTAATTCTACTAGTATTTTATGATTCGAGTACCCCATAACATGCTAGTTAGGAAGCAAACCTTGGAAAATTATTATTTGCATGTATTTTAGAGAAAATATAGATCCAAGGTTTCCAGTGTTTCATGTATATTATTGGAGTGTTAGAATGCTCAAAATTCATCAATGGTATTAGAACCTAGGCTTGTTTTCAACAATACTTGTTGCTACATGTTTTTCCAAAGTTGAAATTCTGCATTTCGTGCATCTGACTGCTCAGCACGACGTGGCAGTCTTTACCACAATGTGATGATGCCCATGTATGCAAAATTTTGGGTTTTGCTTGGTATTGGATGAGGATCATTACCCTAAACTGTTTTTTGAACCTTAAAACCTATTTTTGGTGTGGTAATGATTATGCTAATCTATTTAAAATGGGTATTATCCAAATTTCATGTCTTATACGTGTCTTTTATGATTCTTGAAATTATTGATATGAATGTTCATACACTTATGCATTTAGAAGATCATTAAAAATTATTTGCAACATGCTTGGTAGTTTAATTATTGATCATGTTGTGTTTTAATGGAATCCATAATTTGTCCTGAAGTTATGGGTTACCAAAAGTCTTTCTTTTAAAGTCCATTATTAAACACATAGGTTACATAAAATGAAAAGTCTCTCAATCACAAAACCTGAAGGCACACTCGAGATTGAAACATGCCATTGAAAAGTTCAACGAATCTCAAAGAATCTAGGAGTTTCAAAACCAATTAAAACCTAATAATTTATTTCGGTTTTATGGTGGAAATTAGTGAATCGTCATTCACTTACCTTCAAATATTTTATAGCTTGGATTACGACGTCCCTCTTCTAAGTTATAAAATAATGTGTTGGGTCCTAGTGTAAATATTACATTTAGGTGTCGTATTAAGGACTATCTTTTATCTAATCTAAACTGTTCCTTCTTCTTTCTCAAATGTCTTCCAATAATGCTGCTTCTGGCTCAAACCGTACATGCTCCTTCTCTCTCATGAACCTTTATGGGAGAGTCATCTTCAATGGATCCAACTTTATGGATTGGATCAGAAACATCAAGATGATCAATCCATATGAGGACAATGAATATGTCCTCGGAAAGGAGTTTAAGGAACTTGAGTTGTCTGCTACTCCTGAGGAGATCGCTGAATACCGAGCACATGAGATAGATGCCACTATGGTGGCATGTATCATGTTGGCCATAATGACAGCCGAGCTCCAAAAGTCCTATGAGGACTTCTATCCTTTTAAGATGGACCATGATTTGATGGAAAGATACCATCAAAGTGCTCGTAAAGAGTGATACGAAATCATCTCCTCCATGATAACAAGTCGAATGAAGGATGCTGAAACCATCACGGGCCACATGCAGAAAATGCAAAGGTATGTGGACCGTTTGTTAAAACTGAATGTGAACTTCCCCGAGGAGTTGGCAATTAAAATTATTTTGCACTCCTCACATTCGTGTTATGATCAATTTTAAATGACATACCACATGAACAAGGAGGAAGTTACACTCAACAAGCTTCAAGGACTCTTAAAGATCTCCAAAAGTGGTCTTCAGAGCAAATCGGTTGTTACCACTCCTACTCCTACCGCGGCTTCTTTCTTGGCAATCGGGCAAGGCAAAGGAAAGAAGAGGAAGAGCCCTTTGAAGGGTACCAAGGGAAATTCCCTTGATGTCTCTTCTTCAAGTGGAACCAAGAAAGGTTTCATCACTCCTTCTGCTAACCCTAAAGAGGTTGAATGCTTCTATTGCCATGAAAAGTCGCACTGGAAGCGAAACTGCCCAAAGTACCTGCAAGATGTTAAGGATGGGAAAGTAAAACCCAACCATGCAGGTATTCACACTATATTGTCTAATAACTCACCCCATTCTAATTTTCGGGTCCTTGATACAGGTTGTGGTATTCACATATGTTATGATTTGCAAGGAATAAGATGAAGTGAGAATGTGGAGCTTGGGAAGATAAACTTGATCATGGGGAATAGGAATGCTTGACCTGTCACCAAGATTGGAGTTTATTCTTTGTTTCTAAGTAGTGGGTTAGTGTTAGATTTGAATAAGTGTTGTTACTTGTCTGAAATGGTAAGAAATATTATTTCCTATCATGGTTTGTACAAAAAAGGTTTTACCTTTTCATTTGATAATGAATGTGGTGGTATTAATGCTTTCCTTAATAATGTTCTTTGTTTTAAAGCATTACCTTGTGATGGTGTATATGAAACTGTGTCGGTTGTTGATAACCTAGGAAATAATGTATTGTGTATCGGTACTTCTACTAGCTTGGATAAAGCATCATTATGGCATTGTCGTCTTGGACATGTATGCAAGAAATGCATAGGCCAACTCCAAAAGGATGGAGTCTTTGAGTCATTTGACCTAAAGTCGGATGATAGTTGTGATTCTTGTTTCTTGAGAAAATGACAAAGTCACCCTTCACTGGTCGTTATGCTAGGGGTGAGGGTTTGTTGGACCTCATACATACTGATGTGTGTGGACCCTTCAGAACCGCCACAAGAGATGCTAACCACTACTATGTGACTTTTACTGATGATTTTAGTAGATATGGATATGTCTACGTAATCAAGCATATGTCAGAAACCTTTGAAAAGTTCAAGGAGTTTAAACAAGAAGTGTAGAATTAGTTGGGCAGGAACATTAAGATGCTTCGATCCGATCGAGGTGGTGAGTATCTTAGTATAAAGTTCCTTGACTATCTTAAAGAATGTGGGATAGTCTCACAATTGACACCTCCTAGGACACCACAGCTTAATGGTGTAGCTGAGAGGCATAATCGAACCTTGTTTGATATGGGTCGTTCCATGATGACTCGAGCTTCGCTACCAATCTCATTTTGGGGTATGCCTTAGAGACTGCCGCCCATATCCTTAATATAGTCCCTACCAAAATGGTTGCCAAAACATCTCATGAGATGTGGAATGGAAAAGTTCCCAATCTATACCACATCAAGATCTGGGGTTGCAAGGCTTTCGTGAGGCGCGAAACTCACGATAAGCTCGAAACTCGAAGTGATAGGTATATTTTGATCGGCTACCCACAGAGATCCTTTGGTTACCTCTTCTACAGACCCAGTGATAATGTGGTATTTGTATCAAGGAGAGGAGTCTTTTGCGAGAAAGTGTTCATGAGCCAAGGAAACAGTGGCAGGTAAATTGACCTTGAAGAAGTTCAAGAGTAAAGTGGTGAAGGAACCTCAAACCCTAGCAATGAAATTGATGAGGAAACTCATGTTGATCTGATAGACGAGTCTGTACCTTTGAGGCATTCCACAAGAGTTAGGAATGCACTTGAGCTTTACTATGGTTTCCATATTATTGCAGACGTTGATACACTTATCAGTGATAGCACACTGGTAAGTATGGATGAGCCTAACATCTATACAGAAACCATGATAGGCCTTGAGGCTGCTAAATGAAAAGAGGCTATGGACATCGAGATAAAATCCATGTATGACAATCAAGTTTGGAAGTTGGTTGACAATGTACCAGGTCGTTAGAAAGTCATGTGCAAATGGATCTTCAAGAAGAAGACCAACATGGATGCTAATGTATACACTTATAAGGCACGACTGGTTGCAAAGGGCTTTTCTCAAACTCTGGGAGTTGATTATGATGAGACCTTTTCACAAGTAGGAAAGATTAAGTCTATTAGGGTTATGCTAGCCATTGCTGCATTTCATGACTATGAAATATGGAAAATGGATGTCAAAACCGCTTTCCTTAATGGAAAGTTGGTTGAGGATGTTTACATGCGTCAACCAGAGGGTTTTGTCAGCACAAATTACCCTAATAGAGAGTGTAAGCTTGAGAAATCCATCTATGGATTGAAGCAAGCACCTCATAGATGGAATCTTTGTTTCGATGAGAAAGTCAAAGAGTTTGGCTTTTCGAGGAGCGAAGATGAATCTTGTGTATATGTCAAGGCTAGTGGGAGTATAGTTAGCTTTTTGGTATTGTATGTGGATGACATACTACTCATAGGAAATGACATCCCAACTCTGCATGAAGTGAAGTCCTGGCTTGGGAAGTGTTTTGCTATGAAGGACCTTGAAGAAGCTGCCTATATCATAGGGATAAGGATTTTGAGAGACATGAGTAAAAGACTTGTTGGACTTAGTCAGAGCATCTATGTGGATAAAGTGTTGAAAAGGTTCAACATGCAAAACTCCAAGAAAGGTGAGTTACCGATCCAGAGTAAAGCCAGGCTGAGTAAGACTCAGAGCCAGAGTATAGAGGCTGAGATAGTAGATATGAGTCGAGTTTCGTATGATTCCGTTGTAGACTCGATCATGTATGATATGACTTGAACTCGTCCTAATGTGGCATTTTCATTGAGCATGGTCAGCAGATATCAGTGGAATCCTGACAAGGATCACTGGACTGCGGTAAAGAGCATTCTATAGTACCTGCAGAGGACTAAGGACTAGGTCCTTACCATCGGTGGGAGTGATGAATTAAGAGTAGTAGGGTATAGTGATGCTAGCTTCCAGACTTATAGGGATTATTTCCACTCTCATTCAGGCTGGATCTTTACCTTAAACAGAGGAGCAATTACTTGGAAAAGTTCCAATCAGGAGACAGTGGTTGATTCAACTTGTGAATCAGAGTATATAGCAGCAAGCGAGGTAGCAAAGGAGGCTATATGGTTAAAGAACTTCATTGGAGACCTTGGAGTTGTACCAGCGATAAAGGAGCCTATGGAGATTTTCTGTGATAGTGAAAGTGCGGTTGCCTTAGCCAAAGAACCAATAGATCATGGCAGATCCAGGCATATTGACAGAAAATATCACTTCATAAGACATCGAATAGAAGAATGACTCCTTGTGGCAAAGAGGGTATTATCGGATGAGAACCCAACAGATCCCCTCACGAAGAGATTGAGTAGGGTTAAGCATCTTCAGCATGCAAGGCACATAGGTCTGAACGATGATATTAGTTTTAGTAATTAGATAGATTTTGAAATGTGTAAAGTCAAATTGACATTTGATGATGAATAAAAGTTTTTGTTTATTTATGATTAAAGTGTTGCTCTCTTTTGGAAATCGTTTACTATCGTTTCATTTTGCATGTTTTGACTTCCAGAATAATTATGTTATGGTATTTCATATTATTCACATTCTCCACAGTCGGTCATATGTTGGAAGCAGATATGTATCAAGACTGTCATGAAGTAGGTTATAAATGTCTAAGATGTTGGACATAGAAAAGTGTTGCTACAACACTCATGAGTGCTCATAAGTTCTGAGTATTGGATTCAACCCACGCTCACTTGTATCTCTTCATGGAATTTATCTTGAATGATTGTGAGACGGTAATATCATATAAGTCTTCAAACCTAGAGATATGAGTTGTTAACTATGAGTTGGTCATGCATTGATTGTACAAAAACGCATTGGTAACTCGATGTTATAAAACGTGCCTTTGTGTATGATTCAACTAGTAGTAGACCAAGCATATGATTCGAAGTTTATCTTTTCCTTCATGGATTAGAAGCGATATCTGAGCCCCTCGATGATTTTGTGTTGACCCATGTACTGGTCCTGATCAGAACTAAATTGATGTGTTCAATTAAGTTCTATGTCAAACAAATCGGAAATTGGGAAACAAACTGCTGGACAATAAGTAAGACATTGTTCCAGGTACTTTTCTAGGTGATATCTAGAGCAGAGGATTATATGATGCCTTATCTAAAATGGTGCTTCATAGTTCAACAGAGTTTAAGAGCTACGATTGCTGGTTGGTTCATGAAGTCATTATTGCAACTATAGTTATTAGTCTTATCCGAGTGGGAGACTGTTGGATAAGGCGTCTACGTCCATAACTATATTTGAGATGTACTTGACCCGTCCCGGCATGGTCCATTTGGGTTGCACTTCACTCGAACAATTTATATGGATAATATTTTGAGAATAGTATAAGTTATGATTTATTAATATATTATGAGTTCTAATATATTAATATGAAATCATATTATTTAATTAGTCTTGATCTAAAATTAATTTAGAATTAATTTAGTGATCAAAAGTGTCACTAATTAAATATGGACTCTTGTATTTATATAGTGTGGTCTAATGCTTATTAAGAATGGGCTAGGCTTGCATGGTATGTCCTTGGATAGTCCATGGAGCTTTAATCGATGGATCTCATGGAAATGAAAGGTCATGGGTATTAAGGTTTACATGGATGTAACCCTTATCCACCACACTATATAAAGGAGTCATTGGCACTTGAAATGCCACTAGTTTTGTGTGTAAGAACTAAGGGTAGCAATTTCTAGAAGTGTTCAACTATTCTCTCAAGTTTCTAAACTTTGTGGTGATATGTGACTTCCATTTGAGGCATCCACATTATTGGTGCTAGGCTCTCAAACTCCAAGAAATCAACTACTACCAAAAGGTATGTAATTCTACTAGTATTTTATGATTCAAGTACCCCAAAACATGCTAGTTAGGATGCAAACCTTGCAAAAATTATTATTTGTATGTATTTTAGAGAAAACATAGATCTAAGGTTTCTAGGGTTGAATGTACGCCACAGGAGTGTTAGAATGCTCAAAACCCATCATGTATATCCTATTTCCTCCCGCTAGCCTCGAGCCCTGTTCTTCAAAAGGCAGGAAGCTAGTCTAACCTTGTCCTCCTCGTGACAACGACTGGTACGAAAGGCATTAGCAACATCTGCTAACCACCGCCGACTCGCTATAGGGTCCGTCTCCCAGTGATAGTCAGGAGCTTCACATGCCTAGAACTCCCTAAATGTCAAAGAATGTGCTCCCTCCAGTGTCATCATCTCAAAACGAAACGAGCTCAACCTATCATCCAAAACCTCAAGAAAACCTTCCTTATCCGTAGCGAAGATCACAGGAGTCTGATCAAGAATGAAATGAGTAATCTCAGACGAGATGAACTCCTTAATCTTCTCATCAAGCTAACAAGCTCTAGATTATGAGCCTAAACCCTCACCAGCATCAGAAATGCCAATAGGTCTTCCTATCAATGTCACCATACTGAAAATAGACCGTACAAACCATCAAAATACTCATCGATATATATATATATATATATATATATATATATATATATATATATATATATATATATATATATATATATATATATATATATATATCGGGGAATCACAAACTCCTCAAGCTCTCTGGCCTGATCACAGCTCTCCTTGAATCAATTACAGATCCTCTACTTCTGGTAGTACTATCCCATACTACCTTCCACATATATCCGTACATTCCTCAAGAAGTGCTTTGAACCAACCAATTTACTTTATATCCCTACAACTTTCCCTCACAGATAGGGCTCCCAACTGTGATTTGAGGAGATCCATCCCTGAAATGGTTAGACTCAGACGAGAGCTGCATAATAGGTTCAAATCAATTACTCTGAGATTATCTGATCCAATTGTAAGTGTCTTCGCTCTTATGATCCGCAAGCCACCCTACGCACTAGAATCCTCATAATCACCACTTCTGTCTGAATATCACGCTGCCTCTTATCTACCTTCCAAAGGAACTGGGACCTCCCAAGTCAAAAATTATCTGTCCACTACCGAACTCTACCCGGTTACTAAACCAGTGACCACTCAGTCATTTGCTCCAAGCGCCTTCCGAAGAAAACTTCGGCTATCGAACTGTTCTATCCACCTTGCCACTCTTGACTCTACAAATATCGGAATCTTCGATCCTATATCTTGACCCACGGTCTATGCCAGGTCTCACCTGCCTTGCTATGATCGCACAGGCCTCACCCACGGGCTCACCTAAACTGTACTACGGAGTGACCTTGTTTCCAGGTCTCACCTGTCTAGGGCTACACATGTATCACTTTACCTTGATTCCTATCTACCTATCATTTTTTGATTCTGATCACACTAACTAGGAGATACAGGCCTCGCCCATACTCTGTTGACTAGGAGATACGACCCCCACCCACACTCCGCTAACTAGTAGATATGGGCCCCGCCCACACTCCTCTAACTAGGAGATGTGGTCCCTGCCTACACTCCGCTAAGTAGGAGATATGAGCCTTGCCCAAACTCCGCTGACTAGGAGATACATCCCCCCGCCCACACTCCGCTAACTAGGAGATACGGGTCCCAACCCACACTTCACTATCTAACCGCTAATGAATTTTACGGCTAACCCACAACCTTACAACATTTCCCACATTGTCTGGCTGCTAGTGAATGCTACGACTATCCCGCATTCTTACAACACTTTCCAAGTTGATCATGCATAAGACCTAACATCCTAGTTGAATTCACGTTATGATGAATATGTCCTCAACCTGATTCCCAAAGCCAACTATCGTACACCAAAAGACGCAAATCCTATGTTGGAGGTTTCTCAAATTCCCAAATCACATACTCCTCAATCCAAATCAGCCCCTGGGCTGCCTCCCTTCTTGACGACAATGCGAACTCATCCTAAATGCACACTTCCTTCTATTCCAGAACCCTTGGAGAACTCTCCCCCACTTTGTTTCAACTAACATCTTACGCCGCACCTTGCTAGAAAGATCCCTAATTCTTCGTATCATCTAGTCATCAATCTTGCTGGCAACCATGCCTAGCACTGTTAGTGTTCCCAAAACTATCGACATTAAAGCAATAAGAAACCTGAAGACTGTCAGAATAATTCTCGGGTTCCAATCACACTTGCTACAACTATCTCATCCTGAGAACCCACTTTATACGGAGACGTCCCCACACTACTACCCTAAGAGCCATGGTATGCAGATGACATATAAACCAAACATAAGCAGGAGGTATAATGCCAAGATACACTACTTATATGGATGCGAGAAAATAGAAACAAAATCATAAATAAAAACTGATAGTAAAGCAAATGGTACACACCTGCAACATCGGAAGCTGCTCGTGTCTCCTCTATAATCAAATGGAAAGCCCTGCTCCTTGCCGCAGACATCTCTGACTGGCCCTGATAGGCGTTGATGATCCTCAATGTCGCAGGGGCATGTGCTATCACATGTCCCGCTGCAGCCAAAATCGGACATTGGGCCTTCTTGTGGCCCCTATGACTGCAATGGAAACAGATCAGGTCTGATCCATGTGTGGTGGTAGCAGTACAATCCCTTCTATAATAACCGATCCGGCCGTACTTGAAGCAACTAGAATCACCACCACTACTGCTCCTACACGCACCCTCATGTGTCCTGCCGCACTTGGGTTGCACTTCACCGGAACAATTTGGACTTTTGAGACGAGGATATGTATGATTTATTAATATATTATTAGTTATAATATATTCATATGAAATCATATTATTTAATTAGTATTGATCAATAATTAATTTGGAATTAATTTTGTGGTCAAAAGAGACTAATTAAATATATAGGGATTGAAACCCATGGATACTCCATGGAGGTTAAAACCCATGGATCATGAGGATTATGGAAAGTCATGCACATTAGGGTTTACATGGTGTAACCCTAATGTAACCACACTATATAAAAAGCCCTTTGGTTCAAGAAATTGGCACCAAGAGTATTTGCAAGAGTGTGGCCGACTTTTGTGAGCTAGAGAGTCCTCTTCCAAGTTTCCAAGTGTTAGTGGTGATTGGTGATTCCACTTGAGCCATTCACATTATTAGTGCTAGGCTCTAAAAGCTCCAAGCAACAAGCTACAACAAAAGGTATGTTATCTAACTTGCTTTATTACCCATCTATCAAAGTTTTGTATGCTAGCTAGGGTAATACCTTGGAAAATGAAAGTTTGGATGTATAATAGAGAAAACATAGATCCAAGGTATTTAGGGATGCATGTACACCGTAGGAGTGTTAGAATGCTCAAAACCCTTCAGTGGTATTAGAGCCTAGTATTGTTTTCAATTGTACTTTGATGCTACTTGTTGTTTGAAGTTGAAAAAATCGAGTTTTATGCATTCTGACAGATGAACTCGCCGAGTCCACTGATGGACTCGACGAGTCCATGTACGAAATGAGCTACTCGACGAGTCCAGTTCATGGACTCTCCGAGTTGGCTGGACAGAGTGCTGAAAATCAATTGTTTAGCGACAAATGGATAGGATCATCACCCAATACTGTTTTGAATCATAAAAATATGTTTTTTAAGATATGGTAATGATCATGCTCATCCATTTGAAAGGTGATTGTCAAAATTTCATGTTTTGTATTAGTTTATATGATTAATCTAATTACATGGAATTTGTTTGATTTGAATTATCTTGTTCATATTAGTTTAATCAAGATCCTGAACATGCTTGTTAGTTTATTTGATGATCTTGATGGACTCCATAACTTGTCCTCAAGTTATGGAATTCATTTAAATGAATCATTAAAAGTCGTAGGTTATAGAAAAATGAAGAGTCTCATTTTGAAAGACCATTAAGCTCATATGTTATGAAGTTGAAAAGTTTTGAAGAGTTTCAAAATCTGCCTTCAAGTTTTGGAATTTGTAAAGTCACACATTTAAACTTTAATTCAAAACCCTAGAATTTTAAAAATTTAAAATTCAACCCTTATACTATTATAATATTATACGTTTAATAATGTATATATATATATGTATAAGAAGAAGTTAGTCTTATCGTTAGTAGGTCTGATTCACGAAGCCAGTCTATAAGGCATGTATAAGGTTACTGCCTATAAAATGGTGGTTTAATGGGTGTCCACTCTTACCCATCGCTTCCTTGACTGGTGGTGGGTCGTTAGCCGAGTAGGTAGGACAAAGACTATAATTCTCATTAAAAGTATAATGATAGATATAAAGTAACTAAATGTTTTATAAATTCCCAATCTTAGTTACTTTAGGAAAATGTGAAATTGATGCTAACCCATGAAATTACACTTTTCACCTTACCAAGTCGTTAGTGGAGCGTGTGTGATTAACTGGCACACTAAGATGAACTAGTAAGGGTGGCAAAGGGTAGCTTAATGTTTCTCATAGATAGATGGAGTTTGTGTGGTTAACCGACACATCGATTAGGTGATAAATGACCTTAAGAGTACCAAGTATATTTTCATGGTTATTCACATGTTTTATTGATCCTCGGTATCCCTGTCACAAACTTGAAGGGCATAATCAAGATTTAAACATGCCATTGAAAAGTTCAATGAATCTCAAAAGAATCTAGGAATTTCAATTCGTCTAAAACCTAATAATCAATTTCATTTTTTCATGGTGGAAATTGGTAAATCGTAATTTACCTACCTTTAGATATTTTGCAACTTGGATTACTGCATCCCTCTTCCAAATTGTAAAATATTGTGTTGGATCCTAGACTTAATATTTTAATTTGGGTGTTATATGAAGGACTCTATATCTAATCTAATCTTTGTCTTTCTTCTTTTTCAAATGTCTTCCAACACTGCTGCTTTTGGCTCGAACCCTACCAGCTCCTTCTCTCTTATGAACCTTTGTGGGAGAGTCATCTTTGATGGAACTAATTTCAAAGATTGGATTAGGAACATAAGGATGATCATGTGTTATGCAGACAAGGAATATGTCCTCGACAAGGAGCTAAAAGAAATTGATGAGTCTGCTACCACTCCCCGGGAGATTGCTGATTTCAGAGCACATGAGAAAGATGCCACCAAGGTAGCTTGTATTATTCTTGCCACCATGTGTCCTGAACTCCAAAAGTCCTATGAGGATTTCTACCCTTTTGAGATGCACCAGGACATGATGGAAAGATACCATCATAGTGCTCATAAAAAGCGGTATGAAATCATCTGCTCCATGATTACAACAAAGATGACGGATGGTGAACCCATCACGGGCCACTTGCAGAAAATGCAAAGGTTCGCGGACCGTATGCTCAAATTGAATGTGAACTTTGATGAGGAGCTAGCTATAGATATTCTTCTACACTCCTTACCTTCATGTTATGATCAGTTCCACATGACTTATCATATGAACAAGGAGGAAGTGACCTTGAGCAAACTTCAGGGCCTTTTGAGTACTACCAAAAGTCGTCTCAAAGGTAAATATGTTGTAATCACTCCTATTGCTACTACCCCAGTCCTAGCAATCGGACAAGGCAAGGGAAATAAGAGGAAGACCCTTTCCAAGGGTCACAAGAGAAAGTCTCTTGATGGGTTCTCTTCTAGCAATACTAAAGTCGGTCTACTACTCCCTCCTCCAACCTAAAAGAAGCAGAGTGCTTCTATTGTCATGATAAGCGACATTGGAACCGAAGCTTCCCAAAGTACTTGCAGGATGTTAAGGATGGGAATGTAAAAGCCACCTATGCAGGTATCTACACTATATTGTCTAATAACTCACTGCATACTAATTCTTGGGTCCTTGATACAGTTTGTGGAATTCATATTTGTTCAGATTTTCAGGGACTAAAAAGAAGTTAGGATGCGGAGCACCGAAAGATAAACTTAATCATGGGGAATAAGAAAGCCTCACCTGTCACAAAGATTAGAGTTTATTCTTTATTGCTTTGTAGTGGGTTAAAGTTAGTTCTGAATAATTGTTGTGACTCATCTGAAATGGCGAGAAATATTATTTCTTTTCATGGTTTGTACAAACAAGGTTTCCCATTTTCGTTTGATAATGAAATTGGTGCAATAAATGCTTATTTTAATGGTGTTTTTTATTTTAAAGCATTGCCTTGTAATGGTTTATATGAAACTGTGGTGGTTGTAGATAACTTAGGAACTAATGTATGACATATTGATTCTTCCAATAGTTTCGATTAAGCATCCTTGTGGCCTTGTCGTCTTGGACATGTCAGCAAGAAGCGCCTATGCCTACTCCAAAAGGTTGGAGTATTGGAATCATTTGACGTAAAGTCAGTTGATAGTTGCGAATCTTATTTGCTTGGAAAGATAACTAAATCACCCTTCACTAGTTCTTGTGAGAGGGGTGAAGGTTTGTTGGACCTCATACCCACAGATGTGTGTGGACCCTTCAGAACTGCCACAAAGTATGGTAACCACTTCTATGTGACTTCTACTGATGATTATAGTAGATATGGTTATGTCTACTTAATCAAACATAAGTCAGAAACCTTTGTGAAATTCAAAGAGTTTAAGTAGGAAGTGGAGAACCAATTAGGGAGTAAGATAAAGATGCTCCAATCCGATCGAGGTGGTGAGTATCTTAGTATCGAGTTCCTATACTATTTTAAGGAATGCATAATTGTTTCACTATTGACACCTCCGAGGACACCACAACTTAATGGTATGGCTGAGAGGCGCAATTGAACCTTGTTGGACATGGTTCGTTCCATGATGAGTCAAGCTTCGTTACCTATCTCATTTTGAGGGTATGCCTTGGAGACTGTTGCCTATATCCTTAAACTAATCCCTACCAAGAAGGTTGCCAATACACCTCACGAGATGTGGACAGCCGGACAGGGAAGGTTCCCTCGTTGGCACACATCAAAGTTTGGGGTTGCGAGGCTTTCATGAGACACGAGACTAATGACAAACTTGAATTTCGGAGTGAGCGGTGTATTTTCGTCGGTTACCCACAAAAATCCTTTGGTTATCTCTTCTACGGACCGAGTGACAATGTTGTCATCGTTGCGACGAGAGGAGTCTTTCGTGAGAGAATTCATAAGCGAAGGAAACAGTGGGAGGCAAATTGACCTTGATGAGCTTCAAGAGTCAAGTGGTGAGGGAACCTCAAACACTAGCGATTAACCTAAGGAAGCCATGGCGGGCCTCGAGTCTGCAAAATGGAAAGAGGCTATAAACATCGAGATTCAGTCTAACTATGACAATAAAGTTTGGAACTTGGTTGACAATGTACCGGGTCGTAAGACAGTCGGGTGCAAATGGATCTTCAAGAAGAAGACCGACATGGATGGGAAAGTACACAGTTATCAAGCATGAATGGTTACGAAGGGATTTACTCTAACTCCGAGAGTTGGATATGATGAGACATTCTCACTAGTAAGGTTATGCTAGCCATAGCCGCATTTCATGATTATGAAATATGGCAAATGGATATCAAAACCGCTTTCCTTAATAGAAAGTTAGCTGAGAATGTTTACATGTTTCAGCCAGAGGGTTTTGTCAATGAAAAATACCTAATAGAGTGTGGAAGATTGAGAAATCCATTTATGGATTGAAACAAGCATCTTGAAGATAGAATCTTTGTTTCGATGAGAAGCGAGGATGATTCCTGTGTATATGTCAAAGCTAGTGGGAGTATAGTTAGTTTTTTGGTACTATATGTGGATGAAATACTACTCATAGGAAATCACATCCCAACCGTGTAGGAGGTGAAATCATGGCTTGGGAAATGTTTCGCTATGAAGGTCCCTGGAGAAGTTGCCTATGTCCTAGGGATAAGGATATTTAGAGACAGGAGTAAGATACTAATTAGACTTTGTCAAAGTACCTACTTGGACAACGTGTTGAATAGGTTCAACACGCAGAATTCCAAGAAAGGTGATTTACCGATCCAAAGCAATGCCAAACTAAGTAAGACTCAGAGTCCAACTAAAGAGGCTGAGATAGCTGAGATTAGTCGATTACCATATGCTTCCACTGTTAGCTCAGTCATGTATGCTATTGATGGGTTTTAGCCATAAGAACTTTCCTATGTGCGCATGCAAAACCCTAATGCTCGGATCTAGGCTTTCTAATAAACATGCTTTGAATCCAAGACTTCTAATTACTAATTAGGTTAAATAACAATATTGAAATAGATCCAGAATCATACCTTTGAGTTCCTTGTTGATCTTGAGGTCTTGGAGCTTCTAGAGTCACAAATGTCACTCCTCTAATGGCTTACAAACACCAAAGCAAGAAGGATGATTTGGGAGAGAGGAGAGGGGAGGAATATTGACCAGAGGTTCCTTACTTTAGGTCAAGTGTCGAATTCCATCAGCCATGGGGTCTATTTATACTTGTAGACTCCTTAAGGATTACAGATAAGTCCCTATCAGATAATCTTCTCTTAAGGCTATCCAAATCCATTCCTAGATATCTCTAATGGACGATTTTAGCTATCCTAATCCTCTTAGAATCCGTCCATAGTATATCCAAATGGATTTACAGTCTAAAGCTTAACTATCAAACAATTGACAGTTTATACCCCTTTATTTAATTAATCTCTTTAAGCCACCAAATTAATTCTAATTAATTCTATGACTTATATTAATCAAATAACAAATATATTATTCATTATATTATTCTCATAATATACTAATAATATTTATTCTCCCTTAATAAATCATCCTATCAAGTTGCTATGGTGAAGGCAACCCAAAAGGACCATGCACAACCGGATATAGTTACAGCCTTAGACACTATTCCAACAGTCTCCCACTTGGATAAGTCTAGTAACTATACAAGTACAATTCGGTTTGCAATCGTAGCTCTCAAAGACGCTGTTAACTCTGATCTAATCAATCTTGTCCTTTAGATAAGGGAACGTATAGTCCTCTGTTAGATATCATGCTGACAATCCTATGGAATGGTTAGTCAAGCATTTAGGTTTCTCGATCTCTGATTTATTTGACATAGAACTTAATCGAACACATCAATTCAGTTCTGACCGGGCCCGGCACATAAGTCAAATCAAATCATCGAGCGGCTGAGATATCGCTTTTACCTTCTTAGATAAAAGTTACAGATAAACTTCGACTTATATGCATTTACTTATTCATTAACCAACTATACACAATAATACGTTTTATAACACCAAGTTACTGATGCGTTTTCGTATTATCAATGTACAATCAATTAACAAATAATAAACCATATATCTAGGTTTTAAGACTATATGATATTATCGTCTTGCGATCACCTTTTATATCGTATTCCATAAGGTGATTCCAGCAAGCGCGGGTTTATTCCAATGCTCAAAACTAGTTCATAAGCACTCATGAACGCTGCAGCAATCCTTTGCTATGTCTAACACCATTTAGACATTCTACACACCAATTCATGACAATCTTCTTTCTTATCTACTTCCAACATATGAACGATTGTGGACAATTTGAACAATTCTATTATTCCTAATAATTTCAATTATTCTGGAAGTCAAAACATGCAAAGTGAAACAATATCTAAACAATTAACATAAGATAGTAACATTACTCATAAATAAAACTCCTTTATTTAATCATCAAATGTCAATTACATTTATCTATTACACGTTTCTAATACTATCTAATCTATGCTAATATCATCCTTCAGCCCAATACTCCTAGCATGCTGCAAGTGCTTAACCCTACTCAGTCCCTTCGTAAGCGGATCTGCTGGGTTATCTTCTGATGATATCCTCTTCACTACGAGTTGTCCTTCTTCTACACGATGTCTGATGAAGTGATATTTTCTGTCGATATGTCTTGATCTACCATGATCCCTCGGTTCCTTGGTCAAGGCAACCGCTCCTTCGTTATCACAGAAAATTTCCATGGGCTCCTTTATGGCAGGTACGACTCCAAGATCACCGATGAAGTTCTTTAGCCATATTGCCTCCTTCGACGCTTCGCTCGCTGCAATGTACTCTGATTCGCACGTTGAATCAGCTACGGTTTCCTGCTTGGAACTTTTCCATGTCACTGCTCCTCCATTTAGGGTAAAGACCCAGCCCGACTGCGAACGGTAGTTGTCCCTGTCGGTCTGAAAACTGGCGTCACTATACCCTTGCACCTTCAAGTCATCACTCCCTCCGAGGACTAAGAAACATTCCTTCGTCCTCCGAAGGTACTTAAGGATATTCTTCACCGCAATCCAATGGGCTTTGCCAGGATTCCCTTGATATCTGCCAACCATGCTCAAAGCGAAGGCTACATCAGGGCGAGTACAAGTCATAGCGTACATGATTGAGCCAACTGCGGAAGCGTATGGTACTCGGCTCATTTCTGCTATTTCAGCTTCGGTACTCGGACTTTGAGTCTTACTCAATTTGGCATTACTTTGTATCGGTAGTTCTCCCTTCTTTGAATTTTCCATACTAAAGCGTTTTAGTACTTTCTCTAAGTAAGTATTTTGACTAAGTCCAATTAGTCTCTTACTTCTTTCTCTTACTATCCTTATTCCCAAAATGTAAGAAGCCTCTCCGAGGTCCTTCATAGCGAAGCACTTCCCGAGCCAGGATTTTACCTCCTGCAGAGTCGGGATGTCGTTTCCTATGAGTAATATGTCATCGACATATAGAACGAGGAAGCTTACTATACTCCCACTGGCTTTGACATATACACAAGATTCATCTTCGCTTCCTACAAATCCAAACTCTTTGACTTTCTCATCGAAACAAAGATTCCATCTGCGAGATGCTTGCTTAAGTCCATAAATGGACTTCTCAAGCTTACACACTCTATCCGGGTGCTTCGGATCCACAAACCCCTCTGGCTGAGCCATGTAAACATCCTCAGCCAACTTTCCGTTAAGGAAAGCGGTCTTGACATCCATTTGCCAAATCTCATAATCATGAAATGCGGCAATTGCTAGCATCACTCTAATAGATTTAATTTTCGCAACTGGTGAGAAGGTCTCATCATAGTCAACTCCGGGAGTTTGAGTAAAGCCCTTCGCAACCAATCGCGCTTTATATGTGTGTACGTTCCCATCCACATCGATCTTCTTCTTGAAGATCCATTTGCACCCAACGGTCTTACGTCCGGGCACGTAATCAAGCAAATTCCAAACTTGGTTATCATACATGGATTGGATCTCGCTATCCATTGCCTCTTTCCACTTTACAGACTCCGGGCCTGCCATGGCTTCCTTATAGCTATTAGGTTCATCAAGATTTACTAGTGTACCATCACTAATATACGTGTCCCCTTCGGTAGTAATATGAAAACCATAAAACTGGGGATGAAATCTAACTCTATCGGAACGTCTAAGAGGTAAGGATTCGTCAATCGGTTCAACCGGAGTTTCCTCCTCGGGTTGAACGCCAGCGGTAGAGGTTCCTTCATCTATCGAATCTTGAATCTCCTCAAGTTCGATTTGCCTCCCACTGTCTCCTTGGCTTATGAGTTCTCGCTCTCGGAAAACTGCTCTCCTCGCAACGAAGACAACATTGTCCTTCGGTCTATGGAAGAGGTATCCAAAGGATGTCTGCGGGTAGCCGATGAAAATACATCGCTCACTTCGAGGTTCAAGCTTGTCGTGAGTATCTCGTCTTACGAAAGCCTCGCAACCCCAAACCTTGATATGTGCCAACGAGGGGGCTTTCCCTGTCCACATCTCGTGAGGTGTTTTGGCAACCTTCTTAGTAGGGACTCGGTTAAGGATATGGGCGGCAGTCTCTAAGGCATACCCCCAAAAAGAGATTGGTAGTGAAGCACGACTCATCATAGAGCGAACCATATCCAATAAGGTTCGATTACACCTTTCTGCCACACCATTCAACTGCGGTGTCCTAGGAGGCGTCAATTGTGAAACTATTCCACACTCCTTGAGATAATCGTGGAATTCAAGACTTAGGTACTCTCCTCCTCGATCGGATCGAAGCATCTTGATTTTCCTGCCCAATTAATTCTCCACTTCATTCTTAAACTCTTTGAACTTTTCAAAGGTGTCTGACTTTTGCTTGATTAAGTAGATATACCCATATCTACTATAGTCATCGGTAAAAGTCACATAGAAGCGGTTCCCATCCTTCGTGTTTGATCTAAACGGTCCACATACATCGGTATGTATTAGGTCCAATAGACCCTCGCCCCTTTCACAAGTACTCGTGAAGGGCGACTTAGTCATCTTTCCAAGCAAACAAGACTCGCATGTGTCATCTTCCCTAAGGTCGAATGACTCCAACACTCCATCCTTTTGGAGTTGGGCTATGCATTTCTTGTTTACATGTCCAAGACGACAATGCCACAAGGATGCTTTATCCATACTAGTGGAAGAATCAATATTCAAAACATCATTTCCAAAGTTATCAACAATCATAACGGTTTCATATATTCCATTACATGGTATAGCTTCAAAGTAAAAGACACCATTTAGATAAGCCAAAATAGAACCATTCTCATTATTAAAAGAAAATCTAAATCCTTGTCTATATAAACCATGAAATGAAATGATGTTTCTTGCCATTTCTGGTGAATAGCAACAATTGTTCAAATCTAAAACTAAACTATTCCTAAGTACTAAGGAATACACTCCAATCTTGGTCACAGGCGACGATCTTCTGTTCCCCATGATTAGATTGATCCTTCCTTGCTCCACATCCCTACTTCTTCTTAGTCCCTGCACATTAGAACAAATGTGATAACCATAACCGGTATCAAGGACCCAAGAAATAGCATGATTAGAATCGTTAGATTTGATTGTATATATACCTGCGAAATATGGCTTGATCTTTCCTTCTTTGATTGCTTGCAGGTAATCCGGGCAGCTTCTCTTCCAATGTCCTATCTTGTGGCAGTGGTGGCACTCTGCCTCCTTCGGGTTAGAGCAGGGCTTAGCGGGATCAACTTTGGTCCCACTAGAAGAGGCACCATCTCGTGCTTTCACCTTGCGATAGTTCTTCGATGAAGCTTTCCTCTTCTTTCCCTTCCCTTGTCCAATAGCCAAGACAGGAGCAGCGGGCGGATTAGGAGTAGGTGCAACAGACTTGTCTTTGAAGTTGCTCTCAGCAACCCTCAAGAGACCTTGGAGTTTGCTTAGGGTGACCTCTTCTTTGTTCATGTGGTAGGTCATCCTAAATTGGTTGTACATCGGAGGTAAAGAGTGAAGCACCATGTCGATCGCCAAGTCCTCACCGAAGTCAACATTTAACTTGCGAAGGCGGTCGACATACCTTTACATCTTTTGCAAGTGCACGGTAAGAGATTCTCCATGACCCATCTTCGCGGAAATCATGTTAGTGAAAATCTCGTACCTCTCTTGTCTTGCGTTTTGGTGGTACCTCTCTAATAAGTCTTGGTGCATTTCATACGGATACATGTCCTCGTAGGACTTTTGGAATTCGGAGTTCATGGTGGCGATCATGATGCAATGTACCTTCGTTGCATCTCGCTCATGAGTTTCAAAGGTGGTGATTTCGGCTGGAGTAGCGATTTCGGTGTTGATTTTCTCGAGCTTCTCATCGAGGACATACTCTTTGTCCTCATAGCGAGCAATGGTGCGAATGTATCTTATCCATTCGCTAAAGTTCGTTCCATCGAAGGTGACCTTTTGGCAAAGGCTCATCAATGTGAAGGAACTAGCAGCAGCGTTGTTTGCGTTCGACATCTACAATTAGAAAAAGGACAAAGATAGATTAGAATATGAATCCCTAATTATCACCCAATAAGAAAAATTAGGGCTAGGATCCAACAATAACATTTACATACTAGAAGAGGGATGCCGTAATCTAACATGTAAATAAATTGAAGGTAAATGAATGACGATTCACTAATTCTCCATCACGAAAACCTAAATTATTAGTCCTAAGTGTTTTTGAGAATTCCTAGGTTCGGATGAGATTCATTGAAACTAGTCAATGGCATGTTTAAATCTCGATATGCCCCTCTTGTTTGTGACTGGGATGCCGAGGATCACAAAGTGGGTGTGAATTACCATGCAAATTCACATGGTGCCTTCATTGTAACGATCATCTATTCGATGTGCCGGTAAACCACACACGCTCCATCGAACTATGATAAACAATGAATCACCCTTTGCCACCTTCGCCTAGAACCAATTAGTGTGCCGGTAAGCCACACGCGCTCCACTAACATCTTAGCAAGGTGCAAAGTGTAATTTCATGGGATTGCATCAATTCACTTTTCCTAAAGTAACTAGGATTGGGAAATTTTAAAAAATGTGTAGTTACTTTATATTTCTTATTATACTTTTAATGAGAGGATGAGGTTGCCCTATCCTACCCGTTCGGCTAACGACCCTCCCCCAATCAAGCAAGCGGTAGGTGTGAGTGTACACCCATTAAGCGCCATTTTATAGGCCGCAACCTTATACCCGCCTTATAGATCGGCTTCGTGAATGAGGCCTACTAACGGTAAGACTAGCATTTAGTTATACATATATATATATATATATATATATATATATATATATATATATATATATTATTCTAGTAATATCATATTAGTATAGGGTTGTATTTTAAAACTTTTAAAATCTAGGGTTTGAAATTTAAGTTGTCTAAATTAAAACTTTTAATCACAAAAGTAAATTTCAAGACAAGAGGGTAGGTTTTAAACATTTAAAACATGGAGGATCAAATAACAAATAATTCCAATTAACAATTAATATCCTAATTATCTATATTTGATTTATTCAAGATTTCTTTTTAAGATAATTACCAAAATAATCAAACTAATTAATTAATTATCATATAAGGAAATTAAATATTTAATTAGTTGATAATTACTTTTAACTAGATCAAGATAATAGTTATATTTATCAGAAAAACGAATTAATATTGATCTAATTAGTTTATGGTAAGTTAAGATAAGATAAACACAAAGAAATCCCGAATCTGGCCATTCCTGACGCCTGGACTCGCCGAGTGCACATAGGGACTCACCGAGTCAGGCCTACTCGCCGAGTCCACTTTGAGACTCGCCGAGTCCATGACTCAGAAACTAAAAATCGAATTTTGCAGGTTTGTTTCAGTTAATCAAGCAACAATTTATAGAAAACCAAGCTAGGCTCTGATACCACTGATGGGTTTTAGCCATAAGAACTTTCCTATATGCGCATGCAAAACCCTAATGCTCGGATCTAGGCTTTCTAATAAACATGCTTTGAATCCAAGACTTCTAATTACTAATTAGGTTAAATAACAATATTGAAATAGATCCAGAATCATACCTTTGAGTTCCTTGTTGATCTTGAGGTCTTGGAGCTTCTAGAGTCACAAATGTCACTCCTCTAATGGCTTACAAACACCAAAGCAAGAAGGATGATTTGGGAGAGAGGAGAGGGGAGGAATATCGACCAGAGGTTCCTTACTTTAGGTCAAGTGTCGAATTCCATCAGCCATGGGGTCTATTTATACTTGTAGACTCCTTAAGGATTACAGATAAGTGCCTATCAGATAATCTTCTCTTAAGGCTATCCAAATCCATTCCTAGATATCTCTAATGGACGATTTTAGCTATCCTAATCCTCTTAGAATCCGTCCATAGTATATCCAAATGGATTTACAGTCTAAAGCTTAACTATCAAACAATTGACAGTTTATACCCCTTTATTTAATTAATCTCTTTAAGCCACCAAATTAATTCTAATTAATTCTATGACTTATATTAATCAAATAACAAATATATTATTCATTATATTATTCTCATAATATATTAATAATATTTATTCTCCCTTAATAAATCATCCTATCAAGTTGCTATGGTGAAGGCAACCCAAAAGGACCATGTACAACCGGATATAGTTACAGCCTTAGACACTATTCCAACAGCTATGACTTGTACTCGCCCTTATGTGGCCATTACTTTGAGCATGGTCCGCAAATATCAGGGGAACCCTGGTAAGGCTCACTGGACTGCGTTAAAGAATATTCTCAAGTACCTGCGATGGACTAAGGACTGGGTTATTATCCTCGGTGGGAGTGATGACTTGAGAATGATAGGGTACAGTGACACCAACTTTCAGACCGACAGAGATAATTTCCGCTCTCAGCCAGGCTGGGTATTTACCCTGAATGGAGGAGTAGTTACTTGCAAAAGTTCAATCAGGAGACCGTAGCTGATTCAATGTGCAAATCTTAATACATAGCAGCAAGCAAAGTAGTGAAGGAGGTGATTTGGCTAAAGAAGTTCATTGGATACCTTCAGTTGTACCATCTATAAAGGAGCCTATGGAGATTTTCTATGAGAACAACAATGCGGTGGCCTTAGCCAGGGAACCATGGGATCATGGCAGATCCATGCACATTGACAAAAAATATCACTTCATAAGACACAAGATAGAAGAAGGACTCCTCGTGGAAAGGAGGGTATCGTCAGAAGAGAACCCAGCAGATCCCCTCTCGAAGGGACTGAACAGGGTAAAGCATTTGCATCATGCAAGGCGCATCGGGCTGAAAGACGATATTAGTTTTAAGGATTAGATAGCTATTTATGAAACATGTAATAGATAATATGTAATTTACATTTGGTGATTAAATAAAAGTTGTTGTTTATTTATGAGTAAAGTTACTATCTTGTGTCAATTATTTACTATTGTTTCAATTTTGCATGTTTTGACTTACAGAATAATAAGATTATTTTAACTATCCACAGTCGATCATACTTTGGAAGCAGGGATTGACTCAAGACTATCATGAATTTGGCTTGTAGATTGTCTGAAATGGTTAGACATTGGTATAACATTCGTGAGTGCTCATAAGTTCTGAGTATTGGATTAAACCCACGCTCACTTGTATCACTTCATGGAATTTATCTCGAGTGATCATGAGACAATAACATCATGTAAATCTTCAAACCAAGAGATATGAGTTGTTGACTATAAGTTGGTTTTGCATTTATAGTACGAAAATGCGTCAATACCTTGATATTATAAAAAATGTTGTTGTGTATGACTTGGCGAATTGTTAGTACAAGCATATGAGTCAAAGTTTATCTGTTCCTTTTAGTCCTTAGAGGATTAAAAGCTATATCTTGGGCCCCTTGATGATTTTGTTTTGACCTATGTGTCGGGCCCAGTTAGATATCAACTGATGTGTTTGATTAAGTTCTATGTCAAACAAATCAAAAATCAGGAAACAAACTGCTGGACAATAAGTATGACGTTGTTCCATGTACTTGTCCGATTGATATCTTAAGAACAGAGGATTATATGATCACTTGTCTAAAATGGCGCGTTCTAGTTCAACAAAGTTTTAAGAGCTACGAGTGTCGGTCGGTTCCTGAATTCGTACTTGCAACTATAGTTATTACACTTATCCAAGTGGGAGACTGTTGGATAAGGTTTCTAAGTCCATAAATATATTTGGTATGTACTTGACCTGATTAGCATGGTCCATTTGGGTTGCACTTCACCGAAACAATTTGGACCTTTCAGAAGAGGATATGTATGATTTATTAATATATCATAAGTTATAATATATTAATATGAAATCATATTATTTAATTAATATTGATCAAGAATTAATTTGGAATGTATTTTGTGGTCAAAAGAGCCTAATTAAATATATAGGGATTGATTGTGCAAATCATTCATTTTTATAATGTGGGCTAATGTTTCATGATTCCTTATGTTGGGATTAACCCATGTGGTGAGCCATGGATACTCCATGGAGGTTAAAACCCATGGATCATGAGGAATGTGGAAAGTCATGCACATTAGGGTTTACATGGTGCAACCCTAATGTAACCACACTATATAAGAAGCCCTTTGGATCAAGAAATTGGCACCTAGAGTATTTGCAAGAGTGTGGCCGATTTTTTTGAGCTAGAGAGTCCTCTTACAAGTTTCCAAGTGTTAGTGGTGATTTGTGATTACACTTGAGGCATTCACATTCTTTGTGCTAGGCTCTTAAAGCTCCAAACAACAAGCTACAAGAAAATGTATGTTATCTAACATGCTTTATTACCCAAGTATCGAAGTTTTGTGTGCAAGGTAGGGTATTACCTAGTAAAATGAAAGTTTGCATGTATAATAGAGAAAACATAGATCCAAGGTATTTAGGGTTGCATGTACACCAAGTCCCTTCTCACTACTACTACTCCTAGCACTAATATCATCCTAGGCTTTCCTTAAGGTAATCACCATCCCACTCTCTACCATCATCTGTATAAGAAGTCCCCACTATGTCCCCCTAACTTTCTCGCAAATACCATTACATATCACTAAGAGTAGATAATTCTTCGAATGAGAGGTTCTACCAAACAACGATTAGACTCAAATGAGAGCTGCGAAATAAGGCTAAAACTAACCTTCTGAAATTATTTGGACCTCATAATATGTAACTGGACGTATTCATTTACAAGTTAGTAAAAGATAACTAGAACTCCTAAAAGCACAAAGCAATCAGCATTCGAGCATTGAGTACATGATATAAGTCCCTAATTTGCCCATGTATCAGTCAGATCCGTTTGATGGTGCGGAATCCCAATCAAACGGATGATGTCAGATCAAAAATAGAAGAGAAGGAGAAGAAGAATTAATATGAATCTTGTATGTATTGATATGAATTATAATCCGGGTACAAAAGATTCACACACCCGATTTCTCTCTCTGGCCGTAAACTCCTTCTAGTTCATCAATCTCTACTCCTCACCCTAACACCTCTATTTATACTTGAATATGGGCCGAAAACAAATGGGCCGTAAATGAGTTTACGGCCGTAAGGTGTTTACGGCCGTAAACTCAGCCGTAAACTAGGCCATAAATTCATAAATACTACAGAGAAATATAATTGCCCAGAAAAGTAAAGTATAAACCATATTTTGACCCAACAATCTCCCCCTTGGTTTATAGCTTTCTTTTCTTAATGACCCAACAAGCTCCCCCTAAAAGGTAGCTGGCTCTTCTTGATAATCTTCATTGGGAACTTGGCTTCAGCATTAATCCTCACATTCTTCATGACTTCAAGATGAACTTGATGAATCTTCAATGAATGACTTCATCTTGAGTGGTTGGGCATTTCTTCCGAATTTGGCTTTGAACGCACGTCGGGTGAGGAGGCTTTACGTACTGATTCTTGAAAGATAGTGCTTTCAGCTTGAAAATATTCAGAGAGAACATCAGAGAGAACAAATCTTCTGGATCACTTCAGCAGGTACATAGATAGCAGTTGACTGATTGACGAGGCTTCAATGCAATCCATCACATAATCTTCAATTGCAGCTTCACCTTGCTTCTGGGGTTGAAGGATTGAATGTTGAAAGAATAATCTTCATTTCTTGCTCCTTTGAATGCGAATTCTTCGATGCTCACGGACGAGGCTTTGGCTCAGAAATCTTCAAAACAAACTCCATGAGTCTTATCTATACCTGAAATCACTATTCAAGATAAAAACAAAACTAAAAGAAAACTTAGCACACAAATTAAAATAGAAACAAAAATATTTTTGGATTTTTGATTTTTCTGAACAAGAAATAAAATAGAAATAACACTATTTTTGGATTTTTAATTTTTTTATTTTTCTTTGATTTTTGATTTTTTTTATTTTCATTATTTTTAATTTTTAATTCTCCCCTAATATTTAAATTAAAAGAAACTATGACAAATTTAACAAAAATAAAAATGATATCTAACTTTAAGAATGATTTGGGATCAAAGTTTTTAGACAACCTTTATCCACTTATCGGTACCTTTCATATTCACATCTTTGTCTGGTCGATCGTCGGTATTGTTGTCCACTTAAACACGAAAAATTATGACTGATTTAGGACATACTATTTGTTACAAGACAAGGTGAACTTAAGTTCCTAAAAATTATATCTGATCCTAATTCCTTAGATACTATATCTTAAGGACCATTCATCTGACGACGACCAGGGATATTGTTGTCCACCTAAATTGAGCAGCGAGATCTATAGACAATTTTTGAGTGTTCAATTTTAATTGTACTGGAACATGTTTCCCGCTTCCTGATATGCCCCAGCCATCAAGAACTTCCAGAGTACTCCTTACACTGGGTGAGCAGACAACCATTCAGAGAGAGAAGATATTCATAATTCTATTGCTAACTACTTCAGAGGGGTTGAGAAAAAGAAGGTTGCATATGCTGTGTACAAGGTCGGATTAGAAGTCGCGCAAAGGAGACAGCATATGGCTAACAGATAAGAAGTATTTCACACATTTATATATAGCCTGCAGAGAAGTAGAGTTGCATATGTTGTGTACCAGGTCGGATTGGAAGTCACGCAAAGGAGACAACATATGACTAACAGACGGAAAGAAAGAAAATGATATTCTACAGACCTAATTTATCGGAATTTACCAGTCGCCCCATCCAACCGGAATTAAGGACAGAATTCGCACATCGAGGAAAAGTTAAACCACGGTTCCAAGTACGGGTTCATTTAATGTGACGAGTAGATTCCCATATATATCTTCCTGCTCAACCTATCCGAGTGTCGTATTGTCAAGCTGAATGTATCTAACTAGGTCAAGATTTGTCAAGTCTATAAATTTCCTAAGTTCAACTCTCCCTAGTCAAGTCCATTTAAATTTTTTCGTGCCTACCGACGCATCAAGTCAGAGCATAGACCCTTCAACTTTGGGTACGTTACGCAGACTCAGATTGCCTATTATCACATGATCATATCACTTCCCAAAACATCTCCCTCATGCACACTTCATAACCAATTTTTTTTTATTTTCTGATTTTCTAATGTTTTTGGATTTTTTTTTTTAAATTTTCTAATTTTTGTTTTGTTTTTATTTCTCCCCCTAAATTTGTGCATAGGAGAGAAACGAAAGTAAATGCGCAAATTTAAACTATCCTAAAACAAAAATTAGTCTTTAAAGCGAATCAGGTTAAGAAAGAACTTAGGAGTAGAAGAAAATGCAAACCGTAAGTCACCGATTGAATTTGCATCCAGAAGGTCTGAGAATAGCACGCGTAATCTCAGAACAGATCCAAAAATTCTTCATGTCATTAAGCACAAACCCCGTGAGTGATCACTTCCTTTCTTCTCTTCCCGCAAAGGACACATACTCCCAAACAATGTTCTGAGTGTTGTACAGTTGAGAGATGTCCCCAATCATATGCCAGGAGAAGCTACTACCAACAAACCGAAGTCTGATGATATGCCTCCATAGCTGCTCCAGCACAGAGCGGGATCAGTTGGTCTTTGGAACCCAGTCCATTTTGAAACTGGGTCGACCTTTGTCATCCTTGCACAGTACTCTCTCCCATGACACAAACAGAAGACATAGAAATATTAGAATCGTTAGTTGATTTAGGAGATTGAGCCTTCGGAACCCATTTGTAGTTGGGTTTAACCCATTCCTTTTTCGATCTGATGGGTGGCTTGGCACTTGATTTGGAACTTGAAGTCGTCTGCCTAAATGACTTTGACCTAACCGGTCTTGGCTTCACAGGAGCACGTCTTGAACTAGACTTCTGGGCCGACATTTCCTTCTTTCCCTTGGCATTCGGATTCTTGGCCATTGGAGTTTGATTCTCGGCCTTCTGCGCGTTCCAATCATCTTGGTCTGAACGTGACTTTGAGGGGTTTCTTTTGAAAAATCTCCCTCTTGGCGCGTTCTGCCAGCCTTGTGCATAGTAGGGAACATATGCGCGATTAGGACAATTTCTGGCAATGTGTCCAGGTGTTCCACAGTGAAAACAAGTCTTTTTCTTCACTGTGAAGTTATCTCTTCCTGCCCCTGGTGGCGTATCCTTGCCTCGTTTCTTGTTGTTCCCACATGCACACTTACGACAGGCACTTTGTTGCGCTAGAATTGGTGGCCTTTATTTACCAACGGCAGGTTGATTAGAAGCAACAGATTTAGAGTTCAAGGGGTCGTTGGTTTGTTCAGAAGAACTCTCCTTGTTCTCATCCTCTGCTACTTTACCTCCACATGTAACAAAAACATCAATATTTTCAACATTAATAACCCCTCCTGACACAAATCCAGCTGGTTTTCCGTATTTAAGATGTGCCTCCCTGTCAATTTCTTCTTGTTTCATAGGGATGGATGTGTAGTTATGATTGTAAGGAGGAGGAACACTATCATACCCTAAACCCTTGTTTTGATTTTCTTTGAATTTTAATTGGGTTTCATACAAGGACTCGACTGTCTGACTTGACGCAGTATAATTTTTGAAACTGACATCAGTTTTTCCACACTTAATTTTTAAAGCGTCAATTTCTTCAGTTACAGCAGGAAGTTGACTCTTAACATAATCATAATTTTCACACTTGTTACTGTAGTCTTCCTGAAGTTTCCTAAAGTCCTTGATTTTTGCTTCTAATTCAGCCTTCAGGGGTTTCTGTCCTTTCCTGAGTTGATATCCTTTATATCTCAGGTCCTCAACTTCCCCTTTTAATAAATCAATTTGTTCCCGAAGAAATTTAATCGTATCTTCACATGATTGAGAACATGAAACTTCACATGAATGAGAACACGACACTTCATTGACCGGAAGGTTTGCTAAACTCATTGTTTTTCGACAATTCAAAGCGTTAAGTTCTTCAATTATATCAGCCAGACTAAGACGATTGAGATCTTTTGTCTTCTTGATGTCAGCCACGTCCATGTCCCACGATTTTGGAAGTGAATTCAACAGCTTTTTGTTGATCTCGGACTTGGACAAGAAGATCCCGACTATATTCATCTCAGTAGTGAGTGTAGTAAACCGCTGCAACTGAGTTTCGACCGTTTCTCTAGGGACATAATCGAAAAAGTTGAAATTTTGTCTTAACATATCATGACGACTTTCTTTCATGTTTTCAGACCCCTCGTAGACCTTAAAATCAATTAATTAAAAAAACAACTAGAAGCAAACGTCAAATTTAAAATGCCTTTTTTTTATTTTTTATTTTTATTTTTAAAAACAACCTTAAAAGTCAAATTTAAAAAATCAAACTCAAAAGTCGAACTTGAAAAGTCAAACTTAAAAGTCAAACCGAAAAGCTAAATTTGAAAATTTAAAAATTAAACGAAAAAGTCAAAGTTTAAAATCAAAGGTCAAACTTGAAAGTCAAAGTCAAAATTTGAAATAAAAAGTCAAAAATAAAATTCAAAAAATAAAATTAAAATTTTTGGTTTAAAAAGAACTTTAAAAATGATAAAAATTGATTTTAGGGGTTAAAAGTGTTAAATTGGCGAAACTTGCTGCGACAGAAAGTGGTTATAGTTAAAAAATGGAAGGTATAAACCAAGAGGTATGTTGTCCCAAGTGGCAAGACGCATGACTGATTGTAGAATGGATCCGGGTACGATCCTTGCAGCCTTCAAAGCCGATCGCGATTCACCAAGCCGCGCTCCACCGCTTCGATCCGCAAGCCGCTGCCGAGCCGAGATCTCCGGGAACCCTAGCCGTAAACACTAACTCCGCCGCCGGCCGTGAACAGTTTTCGGCCGTAAACTCCGGCCGTGAACTATTTCCGGTAGTAAGCTCCGACCGAAAACCCTTCAAGATTATGTGAAAAACAGCGATTTTTCGACTTTGAAGCTCCAAAACTCGATCAAAAACCCCTTTTTATGAAAAACACAAAGAACAAACCCCCCTTATTTTTGCGAGATCTATCCAAAAACGCAAAAATATTACGAAAATAAAATCAAATAATGCTCCAAATAGAGTTTACGGCCCAAGAACTCGATGTTTACGGCCGTAAGCTTGGACCGTAAACACAGAATATTCGATTTTTGGATGAAACAATAAATCCTTTTGACTGATAAAACTTGGCTCTGATACCAATTGGAAGTCCCTAGTTTGCCCGTGTATCAGTCAGATCCGTTTGATGGTGTGGAATCTCAATCAAACGGATGATGTCAGATCAAAAATAGAAGAGAAGGAGAAGATGAATTAATATGAATCTTGTATGTATTGATATGAATTATAATCCGGATACAAAAGATTCACACACCCGATTTCTCTCTCTGGCCGTAAACTCCTTCTAGTTCATCAATCTCTACTCCTCACCCTAACACCTCTATTTATACTTGAATATGGGCCGGAAACAAATGGGCCGTAAATAAGTTTACGACCGTAAGGTGTTTACGGCCGTAAACTCAGCCGTAAACTAGGCCATAAATTCATAAATATTACAGAGAAATATAATTGCCCAGAAAAGTAAAGTATAAAACATATTTTGACCCAACACATGAAATTAAGCATATCCTAATCAGGCCATCGTATCACTGATAATCTGTACTAGCATGCAGTTCATAATGCTCATACACATATAACTGGCACATAAGGCATCCTATCTAGATCCTTAGACCTAATCTAGCATGCAGTTGTAATAAGCATATCATAACGTAAACTTGTATCGGTAATTTAGGAGTAATTATTTGAGCTCGGCTGATTACGTGCACCAAACCCTTTTCTCTTTTTAGAAATTCTCTTCCCTTTTCAAAGCTCTTTTTAAAAAATGATTTTCTTTGAGAATTTTCATACCAATCCTTAATTTGAGTTCAGACACACCCGAAAGTGTGCCCGAATCCCTCAAAGCAAGGCTCCGATACCAATTGTAACCTCCCAAAAAGACGGTCCAAAATTTTTGGTTTAAACTCATTTAAGAAAACCATAATTCATATAACATCACAAGAAGGATCATAACTCATGTATCTTAAATCATTATAAAAAATATTGTATACAAATGGTTTATCAAATTATTAGAGTAAATCATCTTAGGCTAAAAGTTGTGGTGTGTGCCATTCAGTCATCCCAAGCTCTTCCCCTGGCTACTGGAAGTACTTGAAACCAAAACTGAAAACCGTAAGCTCGAAGCTTAGTGAGTCTCCCCAAACTACAACTTACAATACACATAAGCACATAATGACATACATTGGGCCTACCTCGCTACATCGGGCTTCGCCCGACATCGAAAAAATCTGGCATCAAGCGCCGCCTGACATCGAACCCCGTTCGGTATACAAATATGTTTCTATTAGGCCCTACCTATCTCTAGACCCCTCCCACTATACACATACCAACAATAACATATAATCATGCTAGTACATAACAGTCAAACACAACACTATAACTGCTAGTCTCAAGGCCCCGCCTATCTTGGGCTCCACCCCTACTCTACTAATAATGAGATATGGAACCCTGTCCATACTCAGCTAGTGATGAGATAAGGGCCCCCGCCCACACCAACCTCCCTAATATCACATACAAGTGTCACAAAGAAACCAAGTATAACTAAACATGCATTCCTTCCTCGGTTACCACTCAACATTGAACCGTAGTTCGGATACATACATATAAACCTTCGTCGGGCCTCGCCCGACATTGGACCAAAATCTGGAAACATATAAACTACATTGGGCTAACCCCGACATCGGATCTAAATCCAACATACACTAACATACATAAAAGTGCCGACATTGGTGCCTTTGACCCATTCCTACTGGAGAAATCTCACCTCACAAGCTGACTGCCAAATCCCGTGAATAAACTTCTCGCTCCTAGCTGGTAGATTCCCAAACTGCTGATTTCTCGACTCCCCGAGATATCATTATGAACAGAATAATTAGTCAAAAACTGATAATCCTTCTTAGGGTAAAATGACCTTATTACCCCCGGTCAAAGTCAACATTCATGTCAAAGTCAATGCTTCGCCGAAGTCAAAGTCAACCCTTAATTGACCCGACTCGTCGATTTACTCCCTTGACTCGTTGAGTTCCCACTTAACTCTCTGATGGGACACGATGAATCAACTTGTCGAGTCCTTCTATAGACTCACCGAGTCGTGTCCTTCATAGAATCAGGACAAACCAAACTGACTCATCGAGTTCCCCCATGAACTCATCGTGTTCCTCTGGCTGTGGCTTCATCTCAAAGGATTAAACTTCTAACCTTCAAATCTAAGCTCCATACTTCACCTGTATCTCGAAAACATCCTTTTAAGGGTAAAGTTTCCAACTTTACCCGTTAATACCATCACATAATGGTTGTAGGACAAACCCTAACTCCTTAAGACCTAGATCTTGGTCCACAAACTATCAATACTTCAAACTAAGACATATTCACTGAGATGTATACTCTAAGCATGGCCATAACATGTAAAGCTTCTGCCTTTTTCCTCCACGCATGGCCTTTTGGGCTTAAAAGGCCATGATGACATCTTAGAGCTTGCATGGGGGTCTTATGGAATAAACTTTGCACCTTTATGCCATAAAAACCCTTAATGATTCCAGATCTGAAGGGATCCTTGCTTGGGATGTCCAAAACCCATGGGTCATGCTTCTTGGACCAAAACCCCCTTAAAGTGAAAAGAAAGAGATCTAAGAAACCATAGAGCAAGGATGGGACTTGCTTACCCGAAAATGTAGCAAATGATGTGTAGTTTATGGATCTAATATCTCCCTCTTTAGCCCTCTAGGGTTTCCCAAACCCAGACCAACTTGTCGCATTGGTCCTCCCCAACTCTTCGAGTAGGTCTCTCTATGTGCGTCCAAAACTTATTCCTACTCGTCGAGTTATCCCTCTTGGACTTGACCAGTAGACCTTCGATTTTCTTCATATCTTTCCTTAATTAGCCTTTCTGGTTTCCAGGTGTTACAAGGAAACAAGCACATATATTTAGAAATTTCATCAAATCTAGAAACTTCCTCGAATGAAGTAGCTGCTTCCATTGCTCCACGTCCATGGACGACAAGCGAGGTGTTGGTCATAACTTATAGGTTTTATAGGTTAGAAAAAAAATAAAAAAGAACTGGTGGAAAAACATAACCCTAAGGTAACATGCAGCCTATTGGATCTAAGTTTTCTCTATTATTTTCAACAAACAATTGAACATCAAGAACCTTAGGAATACCCTACTATAGTACTATTTTTGAAATTCACAAAGGGATTAGGGTTTACATACTTTTTGATTATTGTTGTAAATAATCAATAAAATGCTTCTTGAACAAGCTCTAGAAAGCAAGCACTAGAAATCTCATGCATCTGATGGTTCTTAATATATTTAATCGTAATTCAAATCATTTCCTTTTATGCAATCTGGAGGCTTTTGGAAACCCTAGAAAGACTCTTAATTTCGTTCACCCCATGGATGATTCTAGAATTTCATCTTTTTTAACAGCCCAAAATAGTGGTGAAAAATTTCACTTAAAAAGTATTTATTTCATTCGTTAATTGTACCAAAACCATCAACCATTACGATATTCAAAACATCATAGTACAATTATTTTAAATGTGGAAAATCTAAGGGGAGAATGTTGTGCCTGATGGTTTTTACATGCAATAATGTAGATAAATCATTAACACTTAAGGGTACATGCAACCTACTAGATCTATGTCATAACAATATTGAAGTAACATTCTATTGAACAATAAGAACCCTATAAACCCTAGGTATTTTGAAATTGACAATCAAGTTAGGAATTACATACCTTTTTTGTTATAGCAAACAATTAGAAATTCCCTTTTGAAGATCTATTGGAAGCTAGGACCACAAATGTCATGCCTCTAATGGAATCACACCCAAGCTAGCAAGAGGATAATTTAAGAGAGAGAGAGAGAGGGGGAATCAATTTTCATCTAGTGCTTGTAGAGGGATATAGTCATCAAAAACAAGGGGCTAGGGGTTCCTTATACAGTTGAAGATACATGGGGCCAAAGCTAGGATTTAAGAAATAAGCCCTAGATTCCCTTGCTTGGAGACGAAGAAACCCAATCCCCTCATCTAATGGGCCTTGGACGAAATCATCTAGGCCTTACCCTAGATGATTTTCGTGTACCTTATTCCATGAGGATCTAGAGTCTTCCTTCATCAACTATCAATAAATAACTGTAACGACGTGAATTTTCAAAACAAATCGTAACTTCTGGGACTTCCTTTGAAGAGATTTTGGGGCTCTTTCGTGAATAATTAGACCTGAATCGTGAAGGATTTAAATGTTTGGGGTTGAAATGGTAAAATAAGGATTATGTTTGAAAGAAAATGGAGACTGAGGGACTAGTTCTGCCATTAGGGAAAACTTTTTAAATGGAGCAGGTATTTAAGGGTTGCCAAACCCTAACCCTAATGTTAAGAGGTTCAGCCACCAACTCCCCACCTTATCCCTTTCGTTTGCGGCCGCACACCTCACGACGCCCCATTTTTGGTCGTTGCTTCATCAACCGCTGAAGCAAAGAATCACCACCGAAGGGCCACCCGAGCAGCTGCCTTATTCCGTTGCCGGTGTGGGCGAAGAGGTTCGACGACATCGAAAGACTTGTTTGTGAGTGTTGCTATTGTTCAAGTATTGATTTTTGCCTCATCGCATGACCACCGCCGCCACAACCGAACACGCCTCGCCTTTCCTCCTTCGGTTTGCTCGGTTCGCCACCATTCAAGTCACCGTGTCAAGAAATGGCCGACGTGTTCTTCTTCTTTTACTTATGCTACTGTGGTCGGGATTATCGATGATAGATTGCCATCATTCCCGATCTTATACCACCACCTGCCGCCACTTCTAATTCTTCCAGCCGTCCAAAAGTTTTTGTTGTCGTCGCCGGTTACCACTGGTAGGTGGCTAGGGGGTCGTTTTTGACCATACAGCAGGTGAGTGAGCATATATTTATGTTTAGTGCGTGCTTAGTCTAGCCAAAAATCTCAAGGAAGCCACTACCATCACTGTGAGGTGGTGGCTGCTGCCAAGCGCCACCGCCGGCCACCACGGTGTAGCTGTGTAAGTGTGTGTTAGCTAGTGTGTGTGTGTGTGTGTTAGTGAGTGTGTGTGTGTGTGTTAGTGAGTGTGTGTGTGTTATTTTGGATAAAAGCCTTCTAACTATAATTAACATTGAATAATGAAAAATAATAATAACCACCACCGTAAAGTGGTGGCAGCCGCCATGTGCTGCCATTGACCACCACTACCAAAGGTGGTAGTGGGTGGTGCCCCACAAGCAAAACCCTAATGGGCTTAAAGATTAATTTTGGGCCTATTGGGCCTTGTTTGGGTAGAAAGTCCTAATTGTGAGTATTTGGGCCTTGGACTTATTGGGACCCACCTTTGGTCCATTGGGATTGGATTGTGTATTAATCCCAAGCTATTCCATATCTTTTATCTAGTAGAGTAAAGGACGTAATGGACTAAGTCCTTAATGGGTTAAGTGAGAAACACTTAACCCTAATTGTCATTTTATATGAAACCCTAATTTCACTTGGACTTTCAGTTAGGCCTTTCTATTGGGCTTTGACGATTGGAATGACAATGGGCCATCCAGGAACAAGCAATTGGGCTTAGAATGAATGATTGGGCCTTTGATCAAGACCATGTAGAGACTCGGGCCCAATTGGGAAAATTGGGCAATAGATGGACCATAGTTGGGCCTTTGGATCAGGCCTTGGGCTTGAGTCAAGCTAAGACTGGGGTAAAGTAGTCTTTTACCCCAAATATGGAATTATGGTTATGAGTTGGAACCCAATTATTAATTAAGTGTTATTTTTGTTGGAATAGTGTCTAAGCCCGTAACTATATTTGGTATCTACTTGACCCGGTTGTGCATGGTCCTTTTGAGTTGCCTTCACCAAAGCAACTTGACAAGGTAATTTAAGGAGAAAGAGAGAATATTATGGTTTATTAATATATTATAAGAATAATATATTAAAGGAGAAATCATACTTATTTAATTAGTATTGGTCATAAATTAATTAGGAATTAATTTGGTGACTAAAAGAGATTAATTAAAAAAAGGAGTATAAATTGTCAAATGTATGATAGTTAAGTTTTGGGCTAAGGAAACCTTATGGACTTAAGGGGGAACGAAATTATGATGGGGATCTAACATATTTTCGTCCAAGGCCTTATTCCAGAAGGTTCCTTGGGCTGCTTGGTGGTTAAGCTATCCATTAGGCTTTAGACTGAAACCCTAGCACCCTACAAGTATAAATAAGACCCATAGGCTATGGAAATCGGCTACACATGCTTCTAAGAGAATCCTAGGGCCGATTTCAGCACCTCTCATCTTTCCTCATATTTCCTTCTTGCTTGTGGGGTTTGTGAACCATTAGAGGAGTTACAATTGTGACTCTAAGCTCAAGACCAAGAAGATTACAAAGATTTCAAGCTACTTGAAAGAGGTAAAACACATGGATCTATTTATTTTATGATAATTTCGAATTATATATGATAGATCTAGGTTTTTAAGTCTTGAATTCAATGCATGTACAATAGAGAAACCTAGATCCAAGCATTAGGGTTTGTATGAGCACATATGATTGTTTCTTATGTATAAAATCCATCAGTGGTATCAGAGCCTTGATTGGTTTCAATTGTATGTGATGCTTAACTGTTTTGCTCGCTGAAAATTGAGTTTCTTGCCTCTGCCCGACTCAACTCGGTGAGTCAGTATCTGGACTCAGCGAGTTGGCCCCTACTCGGCGAGTTCAGAGCTGACTCGGCGAGTTCCTGCGTTAAGCAGAGGATATTTCGGGATTTAGTTGCTGTTTTGGCTTGGATTTGATGTCTAAATCGTTTTTTGAAGTTAAATTCTGAATTTAACCTTAATTAAATTATTATCCTTGCCAAAACAATAGATAATTTCAAATCTTTTGAATATTGGTTGTTTATGTGATAAATATGGATTATTTAAAATTATTTGGTAATTATCTAATGACTAAAATTGGATTAGGTCAAATATAGATAATTATGAAATTAATTGTTTAATTTAAATTATTTGTTATTTGATCCCTTTAGTTTTGAAAAAGTTCAAAACTTTTCCTCAAGTTTTGAAATTTGAATTTTGTGATTAAAGGTTTAATTTTGAAGAATTTAAATTTCAAACCCTTAGAGTTTTACAATTTTAAAATTCGACCCTATACTATTATATTATTACAAGCTTAATGAATATATATATATATATATATATATATATATATATATATATATATATATATATATATATATATATATATATATAATTAAAATGCTAGTCTTACCGTTAGTAGGCCTCATTCACGAAGCCGGTCTATAAGGTGGGTATAAGGTTGCTGCCTATAAAATGGCACTTATTGGGTGTACACTCACACCCACCGCTTGCTTGACTGGTGGAGGGTCGTTAGCCGAATGGGTAGGATAGGGAAATCCTCTCCTCATTAAAAGTATAATGTAAGATACAAAGTAACGACATGTTTTACAAATTCCCAATCTTAGTTACCTTAGGGTAAAATATGAAAATGATGTTATTCCATGGAATTACACTTTGTACCCTTGTCAAACGTTAGTGGAGCGTGCGTGGTTAACCGGCACACTAATTTGGGATTGACATTGGTAGCGAAGGGTGACTCGATGTTTGTCATAGATCAATGGAGCGTGTGTGGTTTACCGGCACATTAGTTAGGTGATAGAGACATTGAGTACGCCATGTAAATCTGCATGGTTATTCACAACTTGTTTGCGATCCTCGGTATCCCAGTCGCGAATTTGAAGTGCATATCGAGATTTAAACATGCCATTGAATAGTTAAATGAATCTCAAAGATCTAGGATTTTTCAATACATTTAAAACTTAAATCTTCGTTTTCGTTTTTCATGGTGAGAATTAGTGAATCGTCATTCACTTACCTTCAAATTATTTACTTTTAGAGTACATCATCCCTTTCTAAGTTGTAAATAATGTTGTTGGGTCCTAGCCCTAATTTCTCATTTGGTGTATAATTAGGGACTCATTTCTAATCAAACTTTGTTCCTTTTCTTTTTTAGATGTCTGCTAACAACAACAACAACAACAACAACAACAACAATGCTTCTGGGTAATTCTCATTGATGAACCTATGTCAAAAGGTGATATTTGATGGCTCAAACTTCAACGAGTGGATGAGGTATATTCGCATGATCACTCGCTACGAGGACAATGAATATGTGCTCGATGAAAAGCTTGAGAAGATCATCCCAAATGTTGCTACTCCTAAGAGTTGGCCACCTTTGAGGCCCACGAGCGTGATGCTACGAAAGTTCATTGCATCATGTTGGCCACCATGAACCTCGAACTCCAAAAGTCCTATAAGGACATGTATCCGTATGAAATGCATCAGGATTTGCTGGACCAGCACCACCAAAGCGCGAGGAAAGAACGCTATGACATCATTACTGACATGATCACCGCTAAGATGGGGAGTGGAGAATCCCTAACCGTTCATTTGCAGAAAACACAGAGGTATGTTGATCGTCTTCTCAAACTTAATGTTAAGTTTGATGAGGAATTGGCTATCGACATAATCCTCCACTCCTTGCCCTCCTGTTACAACCAATTCAAAATGACCTACCACATGAATAAAGAGGTGGTCTCCTTGAGCAAGCTCCAAGGACTGTTGAGGACTGCTGAGAGCAACCTCAAAGACAAATCTGTTGCACCATCCCCTGCTGTGCCTGCTCCCGTGTTGACAATTGGTCATGGAGAGTGAAAGAAGAGAAAGGCTCCATGTATGGGCCACCATAAGGGTAAGACCCAAGATGATTCCTCTTCTAGTGGAACCAAAGCTGGTTCGGTCAAACCCTCTTCCGACCCCAAAGAAGCAGAGTGCTATTACTGCCACAAGAAGGGCCACTGGAAACGAAGCTACCCTCAATATCTGCAAGACATAAAGGATGGGAAGATCAAGCCCACCTTCGTAGGTATGTATTCTATTAAATCTAATAACTCATCATTTTCTACTTCATGGGTTCTTGATACAGGTTGTGGTTACCACATTTGTTCTGATTTGCAGGGCCTATGAAGAAGTAGGGAAATGGAACATGGGAAGATAAACTTGATTATGGGAAACCAAAGATTGTCGCCTGTGACCGGAGTCAGAGTTTACTCTTTAGTGCTGAGTAATGGGTTAGGGTTAGATTTGGAAAATTGTTGTTATTCGCCAGATATGGCAAAATACATTATTTCATTTCATGGATTGTTTAGACAAGGTTTCAGATATTCTTTTGATAATAGTAAAGGTTCTATTAATGTTTATTTGAATGGTGTCTTTTATTTCAATGCATTACCTTGTAATGGGATTTATGAATCTATGATGGTTGTTGATAATTTAGGAAATGATGTATTGAATATTGATTCATCTACTAGCCTAGACAAAGCATGCTTGTGGCATTGTCGCCTTGGCCATGTCAACAAGATTCGCATAGCCCAACTCTAAAAGGATGGAGTGTTGGAGTCATTCGACCTTAGGGGCGATGACGCGTGTGAATCTTGTTTACTTGGGAAGATGACCAAGTCACCCTTTACTAGCACTTGTGAAAGGGGTGAGGGTCCATTGGATCTCATACACACCGATGTGTGTGGGCCCTTTAGATCTACCACAAGGGATGCTTTCCGCTTCTACGTAACTTTTACGGACGATTATAGCAGATATGGATATATATACTTAATCAAGCAAAAGTCGGAAACCTTTGAAAAGTTCAAAGAGTTTAAGAATGAAGTGGAGAATTAGCTGGGCAGGAAAATCAAGATGTTTCGGTTAGACCGAGGAGAAGAGTACCTAAATCTTGAGTTTCACGACTATCTAAAAGAATGCGGAATTGTTTCGCAATTGACGCCTCCGAGAACGCCACAATTGAATGGTGTGGCTGAGAGACGTAATCGAACCTTGTTGGACATGGTTCATTCTAAGATGATTCGGACTTCATTACCAATATCTTTCTGGTGGTATGCCTTAGAGACTGCCGCCCACATCCTTCACTTAGTTCCCACTAAGAAGGTTACCAAGACTCCTCACTAGATATGGACATGGAAAGCTCCCTCGTTGGCACATATTAAGGTTTGGGGTTGCAAGGCTATCGTAAGACGAGAGACTCACGACAAGATCGAACCTCGTAGTGAGAAGTTTTATTTCATCGGCTATCCACAGAAGTCTTTTGGCTATCTTTTCTATAGACCGAGTGACAATGTTGTCTTCGTTGCTAGAAGAGGAGTGTTCCGAGAAAGGGAATTGATAAGCCAAGAAGACAGTGGGAGGCAAATTGATCTTGAAGAGATTCAAGAACAAAGTGATGAAGGAACCTCTAACACTGGCGCTCAACCCGAGGAGGAAACTCATGTTGAACCCGTTGACATATCCTTACCTCTTAGACGTTCTGATAGGGTTAGTGCTCAACCCCAATTTTATGGTTTTCATATTACTACAGAAGGGGATACGTTTATTATTGATGAAACACTAATGAATTTGGACGAACCTACCAACTACAAAGAAGCCATGGCAGGCCCAAAGTCTGCTAAATGGAAAGAGGAAATGGATAGCGAGATTCAGTCCATGTACGACAACTAAGTTTGGAATTTGGTTGATAATGTACCGGGTCGCAAGACAGTTGGGTGCAAATGGATCTTCAAGAAGAAGACGAACATGGATGGGATTGTGCACACTTATAAAGCGCGATTGGTTGCGAAGGGATTTAGTCAAACTCCTAGAGTTGACTATGATGATACCTTCTCACCAGTTGCGAAGATAAAGTCTATTAGGGTAATGCTTGCAATAGCTGCATTCCATAATTAGGAAATCTGGCAGAGGGACGTGAAGACCACTTTCCTTAATGGGAAGTTGGTTTAGGATGTGTATATGAATCAGCCATAGGGTTTTGTCGATGTGAAGCATCCAAATAGAGTGTGTAAGCTTGAGAAAACCATTTATGGATTGAAAAAAGCATCTCGCGGATGGAACCTTTGTTTTGACAAGAAGGTTAAAGAGTTTGGCTTTCTGCGAAGCGAAGATAAATCTTGTGTATATGTCAAAGCCAGTGGGAGTATAGTAAGCTTCCTCGTATTGTATGTTGATGACATACTACTCATAGGAAAGAATGTCCCCACCTTGCAGGAGGTCAAGTCCTGGCTTGGAAAATGTTTCGCTATGAAGGACCTCGGAGAGGCTGCTTATATTCTAGGAATACGGATAGTAAGAAACAGGGAAAAGAGACTGATAGGACTCAGTCAGGATACATACTTGGACAAGGTACTAAAGCATTTTAGTATGGAAAATTCCAAGAAAGGGGAGTTACCAATCAAAAGCAATACCAAGTTGAGTAAGACTCAAAGCCTGAGTACAGAGGCAGAGATAGCTAATATGAGGCGAGTACCTTACACTTCTACAGTAGGCTCTATCATGTACGCTATGACTTGTACTCGCTCTGATGTAACCTTTGCTTTGAGCATGGTTAGCAGATATCAGGGGAACCCAGGTAGAGCTCATTGGATTGCGGTAAAGAATATTCTTAAGTACCTACGAAGGACCAAGGAATGGTTTCTAGTCCTCGGTGGGAGTGATGACTTGAGGGTACAAGGGTATAGTGACGCTAGTTTTCAGATGGATCGGGATAGTTACCGATCGCAGTCGGGCTGGGTCTTTACCCTAAATGGAGGAGCAGTGACTTGGAAAAGTTCCAAGTAAGAGACCATGGTCGATTCGACGTGAAAATCAGATTACATTGCGGCAAGCGAAGCGTCGAAGGAGGCTATATGGTTGAAGAACTTCATTGGAGACCTTGGACTTATGCCATCCATAAAGTAGCCAATGGAAATTTTCTGTGATAATGAAGGAGCGGTTGCCTTAACCAAGGAACCAAAAGATCATGGTAGATCTCGACATATCAACAGAAAATACCATTTTATCAGACATCGGGTAGAAGAGGGACTCCTCGTTGTGAAGAGGGTATCGTCAGAAGAAAATCCAGCAAATCCCCTTACGAAGGGACTAAGTAGGGTCAAACACTTGCAGCATGCTAGGAGCATTGGGCTGAAGGATGATATAAGTTTAGATTAGATACGACTGTAATATATAGCTTGTACTTGACATTTGATGAATAAATAAAGTGGTGTTATTTATAAGTAAAGTTACTGTCTTGTGTTCGTTATTTATCTATTGTTTCTATTTTGCATGTTTTGACTTCCTGAATAATAAGATTATTCAAACGGTCCACGGTCGTTCATGTTTTGGAAGTAGATGTGAATGAAGACTGTCCTGAATTGTTTGTAGATTGTCAAAAAGGTTTTGGGCATAGCAAAGGTTTGCTGCAAAGTTCATGAGTGCTTATGAATTTGATTTAAGCATTGGAATAAACCTGTGTTTGCTGGTATCACTTTGTGGTGCTGTACCTAAAGTGATCGCAAAGCGATAATATCACATAGTCTTAAAACTTAGAGATATGGTTTTTGTTTCCTGGTTGGTTATGCATTGATGATGTGTAAACGCATCAGTAACTTGATGTTATAAAACACATTGTTGTGCATGACTCAGTTAGTAAATAATAGATGCATATGAGTCGAAGTTAATCTATTCCTTTTACTCTATGAGAATAAAAGTGATATCTTGGCCACTTGATGATTTGGTTTGACTTATGTACCGGGCCCGGTTAAAATGAAGTTGGTGTGTTCAATTAAATTCTATGTCAAACAAGTCAGAGCTCAAGAAACAAGTGTTGGACAATAAGTATTCTCAGCATGATATCTAGAACAGAGGACAAGTTGATCAGAGTTGACAGCAAAGTATAAGAGCTACGATTGCTAATCAGATTCTGAAGTCATATGTGAGATATAGGTACTAGACTTATCCAAGTGGGAGACTGTTGGAATAGTGTCTAAGCTCGTAACTATATTTGGTATGTACTTAACCCGGTTGTGCATGGTCATTTTGGGTTGCCTTCACCAAAGCAACTTGACATGGTAATTTAAGGAGAAAGAGAGAATATTTTGGTTTATTAATATATTATAAGAATAATATATTAAAGGAAAAATCATACTTATTTAATTAGTATTGGTCATAAATTAATTAGCAATTAATTTGGTGACTAAAAGAGATTAATTAAATAAAGGGGTATAAACTGTCAAATGTATGATAGTTAAGTTTTGGGCTAATGAAACCTTATGGACTTAAGGGGGAACGAAATTATGATGGGGCTCCATCATATTTTTGTCCAAGGCCTTATTCCAGAAGGTTCCTTCGGCTGCTTGGTGGTTAAGTTGTCCATTAGGGTTTAGACTGAAACCCTAGCAGCCTGCAAGTATAAATAAGACCCCTAGGCTATGGAAATCGGCTACACATTCTTCTAAGGGACCCTAGGTCCAATTTCAACACCTCTCATCTTTCCTCGTATTGCCTTCTTGCTTGTGGGGTTTGTGAACCATTAGAGGAGTTACAATTGTGACTCTAAGCTCAAGACCAAGAAGATTACAAAGATTTCAAGCTACTTGAAAGAGGTAAAACACTTGGATATGTTTTCTTTATGATAATTTCGAATTATATATGATAGATCTAGGTTTTTAAGTCTTGGATTCAAAGCATGTACAATAGAGAAACCTAGATCCAAGCATTAGGGTTTGTATGAGCACAAATGATTGTTTCTTATGCGTAAAACCCATCAATTTTAATATTGACAGGCCGGGAATCTATCATCCAGTAGCTATGGTTTTGCCAGCGGGAGTTCAACATTGTGAGGTGAGTGCTCTTCCAGTAGGAACGGGTCTAAGGCCACAATGTCGGACTGTTAACTAGTTGTTGTATGCCGTGGTAAGCCCGATGCAGTTTATATGTTTCCGGACTTCGGTCTGATGTTGGGGTGGTCCCGAGAAGTAGTTAAGTATGTGTGATGTCTTTGTGATTCATGCAGGTTATATGATATGTGCTATGTGTTCCGGACTTCGGTCTGATGCTAGGGCATGCCCGATGTATGTTAATTTAGATGTTGTGTGTTATGTGTTTCGGGGCAAGTCCGATGTATGTTAGTTATTATGTCATGTGTTATGTGTTCTGGGGCAAGCCCGATGTATGCTAGTTTATATGTTATATGTTATATGTTATATGTTTCGGGATTCGTTCCGATGTCGGGGCAAGCCCGATGCAGATTATGTGATTATGTTATGGTATATATATGCTATGTTGTGTATGTGCCAAGGTAATCCCGATGCCAGGGTGAGCCCGATGCCCGATGCGGTCGGATGTCGGGGTGAGCCTGATGCCGGGTAAGCCGATGTCGGGATTTGTCCCAATGCAGTTGGGAGTAGTCCTAGAGTTATATTTATATTATGTGTTTATGTTATATGCATTGTGGATATGTTTATATGTGTACCGGATTACGGTCCGATGCCGGCCAGGGCCTGATGCAGTGGGCAAGGCCCAAGTTATGTGATTATGTGTATGGTATGTGGTAGTTTGGGGAGAGTCACTAAGCTTTGTGCACACACCATTTGTTTAGCCTGAGATGTTTATACTCTGATATACATGATAGTTGTTATAGTATTCTGAGATACATTGTTTTTGATCTTTCTATGACGTATGATGATTATTGTTTTTATTATTAAATTTAAACAAAATTTTTGGCTTTTATTTTTGGGATGTTACACTAGGGATCTTCAGGAATTGGAATGGTAAAATTTCCTGCTCTTTGATGCCTTGGCTTGTGTAGAGTACCCCGTTGATTATTGTGTGACTCTTTTGTGTGTGAATTAGTTATTGGATGAATGTGTTAAGTTACATAGTTTATGGGATAAATGGTTCTAGGTTAGAGGATTTGGTCATACTGAGCAGCTCTTATCTGAGTCCAACCATTGTGGGATTGAATCTTTTAGCCTAGGGTTGTTTAAGTCATGGGGTATATAATAGTGTTCATGGAATAACTATTTGGCACCAATGGAGGGTCGTGTGGTAGTTGGTGGTAGGATGGATGAGTTGTACGGAGTTAGTCAGCCGGTTATGAGATATTTAGCCTTCCTCTAGGAGTGAGTATTGAGCGTTCGCCTATTCTCATGTATATGGTTAGGAAGTTGTGATGATACTTGATGCAAATTTGGGTCAGTGTGGAAGGTAGTATGGGCCCGTACTACTGAAAGCACAGGACAAAAACACGTAGTGAGGAAGTCACATCCCCTAGGGTTCTGGTTGGGAGTTGGTTCCTCGTTATTATATGGGATGTCTGATATCTTCATAGTTTATGTTCAGAATGGTGATGGCAAGACTATTTGAGGCGGGATCTAGATCAGGATCGGGAGCTAATGGCCTGGATAAGCTTGTACTGTTTGCTGATCAAATGCGGGAGATGATTTCCATGGAGGTATCTCAGATACTGCAAGAATAATTGTTCGGTGTCGTGAATCGGGTCACCGCCAGGGTGATCGCCAAGCTCGAGGAGTGAATTGCAGCCTTGCAAACTGTGAGAGATGTTGCTACTGGGATGACTACTGGAGGATTGTCAGTTATAGGGTCACAACTAGGAAAGAGGAGGAGGGACCTTTCAGCAGAGGTAGAAGATTCGGAGGCTACTGACCTGGCTACTGGAAGTCAGGAGGATTAAGAGGTGTATGGCAAGTATGGGGGAACCCACGGATTTTTTTGTTACAAGTTGGGGTGTTTCAAGTGCGGAGAGAGGGGGCATGTGCAACGGGATTGCAAGAAGGATCAGATATGCTTTCACGGTCAGTAGCCAGGTCATTTCAGGTCCATCTGTCCTACTTTCGGGACGGGAGGAATTCGGATTCCAATGGTCATCGTTCCTCAGTAGGTCAAAGTCGAGGCGCAAGAAATCTTTAGTATGTAAATGGAAACTCCATTCTTTAATAATATTATGGTCAATTGTCCTTGATCGGTATTTGTCTTTTTGGAATCTTGTTGAGTATGGATAAGCAGTAATTTCGAGTTAGTTATCTATTTTTTCTTATCAATTTGTTGCAGAAAGTCATGAGTCGTTAGGTCATTGGAAGTGTCAGGAGAATTTGTTTATCAAAGGATTGTAGGTAGTTAGAGTTCAAGGATTCATTAGAGGATAGGAAGTAAATGTTTGAGTGATGGATCAGAATTTTATCATCTATGGCAAGTTTTGTACCCTTTAAGGTTTTCTGAGTTCACGGGAGTGAACAAGCTTGTGACCCCAGCGTCAGGTTATATTTCCAGCTTTGGGTCCGTTGGTCGAAGGGGTTGGCGGCAGTATTTCAGCGCTGGTAAGCGCAGGTGAGTCGATGTGGCATGAGTATCTTGAGAGGGAAGTTAGGCACCATATTCTCGGGTAGGCCGGTGTTGGATTATCAGTTGGATCGCAAACAAGGATTAGTTCATGTCACCTGGGATCGAAGGGGAGTTTTCCCGCTTACCCTAGTTTTTGAAAAATTCAAATTACACCATCATGGTTTTATCAAATTAATTAAGTGTATAATGATATGGTTTATATTTAATTAATTTAAAAGGTATAATTTATTAAATTAAACCACCTAGTATTTTAAAAGTCTAAAACACACCCTTATACTATATAGAATTAAAAGTTTAATATTATATATGTATAAGTAAAATGTAAGTCTTACTATTAGTAGGCCTCATTCACGAAGCTAGTCTCTAAGGGGTGTTTAAGGAAATTGCCTATAAAATGGTGATTGCATTGGTATCCACTCTTACCTACCACACTCTTGACTAGTGGAGGGTCGTTAGCCAAACGGGTAGGATAGGACGCAACCTTCCATTATAAGTATAATGAAGTACGAAGTAACTAAACACTTTTTAAATTCCCAAATCTTAGTTACTTTAGAAAATATGTGGAGTTGTTGCTATTCCATGAAATTACACTTTGTACCCTTGATAAGACATTAGTGGAGCGTGTGTGGTTAATCGGCACACTAATTGGGCTCTAAGAAAAGGTGGAAAAGGGTGACTCGATGTTCTTCATAGATCGATCGAGCATGTGTGGTTAACCAACACGCCGATTAGGTAACTGTGACATTGGGGGCATCATGTATATTTACATGGTTATCCACAGCTTGTTTGTGATCATCGGCATCCCAGTCACAAACGAAGGGCACACTCGAGATTTAAACATGCCATTGAAAATTTCAATGAATCTCAAAAGATCTAGGAGTTTCAATTAATTTAAAATTTAATTTTTAATTTTCGTTTTTCACGGTAGAAATTTGTAAACCATCATTAACCTACCTTCAAATATTCTGCAATTTGGATTACGACATCCCTCTTCAAAATTGTAGAATATTGTGTTGGGTCCTAGCCTTTATATTTTGTTTGGGTGTTATATTAAGGATTCCAATCAACTAACTTGAATTTGCTCCCATTTTGTAGATGTCAAAATTTAACGAGTATGGTCTTCCTGAATCCGTTGGAACAAGTTTTCCTCATGAGGATGATATTCCACGATTCGATCGAGGAACTCGAGATCATTCTTCACTCCCCCCACCTCCTCCTCTTGTTCTCCCTTACCGACATGTTCGGAGAATTGAAAAGTTCAAGGTCATTCAATCCTTATTGGTAATGAAACACAAAGATGGAAAGTTTGTATTTGCTAATGTCTTGGATATGAAGTTGCATATTGATATATTGGGAATGTTGTGTGTCGATGTCTCAAGGAAGTTGGTTGTTGACTTGGTTCTTCAGTAACTTCCTAAATCATGTAGTATATTCATTGGAGAATACTATATGATGGACGACGACGTTGAAGGGTTTTGAGTATTCTAATACTCCTATGGTGTACATGCACAATAGAAATCGGCCCACTCTTGTATACTCACACACTAGTCACATTTCATGTGCCAAGACCTCTTGATATAGTATGGAGGATTAAGGTTTCATCCATGTAAACCCTAATACCCAAGACCTTTCATTTCCATAGGATCCATGGGTTAAAACACCATGGACTATGCATGCAAGCTTAGCCCAACCTAAATGAACTTGGACCATGCTATATATATATATATATATATATATATATATATATATATATATATATATATATATATATATATATATATATATAAGAGGCCATATTTAATTAGTTCCTTTTGATCACTAAATTAATTATAAATTAATTCTTGATCGATACTAATTAAATAATATGATCCCATATTAATATATTAGAACTTATATTATATTAATAGAAATCATAAACATGCTATTCTCAAAAGACTATCCATATAAATTGTTCCGGTGAAGTGCAACCTGAATGGACCATGCTACTCTCGAGTCGAATACACACCAATAATAGTTATGGGCTTAGACATCTAATCCAACAGTCACCCACTTGGATAAGTCCAAAACTATTATTGCATATGACTCCAAAACTTGACTAGAAATCGTAGCTCTTAAAGCTGTTGTCGAACTCTAATCTAGTCAATGACTTGTCCATTAGATAAGGGATCATATACTCCTCCATTCCAGATATCATATGGAATGAGACATGGATTATAATCATTGTCTTTGTCCACTTGTTGTTTCCTGATTTCCAATTTATGATGGCCGACAAATTGAACAAATCAAATCAGTCTAGGCTTGGCCAAGCTCTTCGAGGTGTCATCACTAAATCATCAAGGGGCCCACTGATATCTCTTTTATCCCTTCAAGGGTAAAAGGAATGGATAAACTTCGACTCATATGCTTGTTCTACTACTTTTTGAATCATACACAAAGGCATGTTTTATAACATCAAGTTACCAATGCGTTTTCGTGCAATCAATGTATGAACAACTCATAGTCAACAACTCATATCTCTAGGTTTGAAGAATATAAGATATTATCATCTCATGATCACTGATGATAAAATCCATGAAGTGAGTCAAATGAGCGAGGGTTTAATCTAATACTCAGAACTTATGAGCACTCATGAGTGTTGTAGCAACTCTTGCTATGTCCAACATCTTAGACATCTACAAGCCAACTTCATGACAACCTTGATTCATATCTACTTCTAACATATGACCGACTGTAGATGGTTTGAATATCTTAGTCATTCGGGAAGAATAACCTAGTTGTTCTGTAAGTCAGAACATGCAAAGTGAAACACAAGTATAATTGAATGCAATAAGGTCTAAGAACTTATGAATATAAATAGAACACCTTTTAGTTATCACCATATTGATTACACATTATTCATTTTATAATATTTCAACTAATCAACTTTATACTTGAATCAAAACACTAGTCATTCCATGCGCTAAGCATGCACACTATGTTTATCCAAACAATAGTCATGACATACACCAAGTATGCACACTATTTTTGTCCAAACATTAGTTATGCCATACACCAAGTATGCACACTAAGCTTGTCTATGATCTTTACTTTGTGAAATAGATTGATTGAACATGATTGCAATGAATCTCATTTCACAGTCCCAAATCCTTACCGCAAATGCAAGAATTACAAATTCCTGCCATTTACTGAAATTTGTTAGATTTCAAACTTATATGCACTGATCCTCTGTAATGATTATGCACAAAGTCACAAAGACATGTCAACAGACATTACAGAGTATCCCAATGGAGATCAACTCCATGGAACCAAAGTCTCATATTCAAAGTACATTGCTTTGAACATCCTTCTAGCATTAAGTTTTCTAACCTTACATAGATTTAATGGATAACTTCCACCTATAAAACATTTTCATATACCCATTTTGACTATCACTTTGGTACAAGAGGTGCCTCCTTTCAGAATGGTCCTTCCAAAATTAATACTATACTTCCAACTGTCCCTGAGCAACCAATCTTTGGTAAACCTTCTATTGTCCTCGACAATTGCTTAATCATTTTAGTCATATCCAATTCTAGACCTTTTTCCCCTCTTAATGCCCCCATGCATTTGGAAAAATTTAGAAAGGATAAATATTATAGCACATGCAATCGATCCTACACCAGAAGCATATGGGACACGATTCATGACGTCTCACATAAAAACATGATTCTAAACCAGTCTTTTGCTACAATATTTTTTATCTGCTATGTTCTCATAATTCGACTATGAAGAGGGATGCCGTAATCATAATCGAATTTTGAGAACACAATATATATAAAATTTCCTTAAGTTGACCCATTCCAACATAAAATCCACACACACACACACACACACATATATATATATATATATATATATATATATATATATATATATATATATATATCCTTGACTAAAGATGATTAAAATATCAATCTAAGCTTTTAGAATTGAAATTAAGTACAATTTCCTCTCCCTTAATTATAGCAGAACAACTTTTCCTAATTGCTAACTTGAAACGAAGTTTTCTATAATTAACATTGCTAACTTGCTACATTTATCATAATTAGCATGCTCCCACTAACATGAGAATTATCTTTATAACACTTATGCTCCCACTAGCTTTGACATGTACTCAGAAATCAGTTGGACTTTTTGTTTTCTAGAAATCAATACTTTATTAACTTTCTTACCAAATTTCAAACTTCTAATACAAGATGCTTTGATAAAATCTTTATCTAAATCATTCACATTTCCTTAGATAGCACACATGTGTGTCTAAACAATTTCAGAACTATGAAAAGGGATGTCATAATCGTAGTCTCAACTGTTTAGACCTTTGACATTCCTCACAAGTCCATGTTAGTGTGCAAGTTAACCATACACGCTCCACCAACAACTTTAAGAATGAAAATATCACAATTGCTATCTACTTAACATCACTTAGTGAAAGCGTTTCCTCACCATCATTTCATGAATCGGAGAGAAACCTTGTGAAACTTAGATTTTATGGTGTATGTGTTCCTATCCATGTGAATTTTTCAAAACCATAATCACAAGACACGGTTTATGAAAAATCCAAACTCATATGGACTGAACTTGTGTAGTCTTAAATCCTTGCCACCTGGTAGCACAAGGGTCTTCCATGCCTTCCAAGTTGTTATGTAACCAATTAAGAACTCTCAGAACTCATATGCAAAGTCAACTTTAACTGGAATGGGCATATAAATAGGAATATCTCAACACGATAGGTTATAAACCTCAAGTCATGAGCTAGTGAGAAACTACAAATTTTATTCTTGATTAGATCTTCAAATTCTTTCAGGATCTTTTAGACTTCAACTATCCTCTTGACATATAAGGCTCTCTTTCCATTCTTTGACAAACAAATATTCAAGAGATAGTGTGGATTCTTATCAAGACAAACACTTCACACAATTGGCCTAAGTTGGTCTCTGTTTTATCCAAAACATCACAACTTACCGATTTCAAATGTCCAAGAGTATGACACATTTTACTCTTACATTTGAGAAGTGTTAATAAACCATCTTTAAGATGTGTCGCTAAAATTACAATCTTGGAGTATGACTCTATGACTTGTTTTGGGACGAAGTATGACTCATCTTCTTGATTTAACCATTTCAACAATTCAGGATTCCTCTTCTTAGCCATAGGAATGCACTAAGATGTCCTTAGAGGAACAATTGTGATATGGTTTCTTAATCATTAAGATGATCACTAAACATGTTACTAAAGTACTCTCCATCTTTTCAAATTCGAGAAACTTTTATCTTTCTGCCTAATTTGATTCTTCCTATTTTCATACATTAAAACTTTTCCAATGTTTCAGAATTATATACTTAAACTTGTAAGTATAACCATATTTACTAAACTTTAGTAAATCATGACGAACAGTCTTATCGATCTTTTGTGGTTGACCTGACCAGCACACAACCAAGTGTACCCGATCCCTTTGTCCTTCACTTGACTCACATATACATGTGAACAAGGAATTAGTCTTAATTTTCCAAAGATGAAAATTCTCATTCATCAAACGACTTGCACAATTCCAAGTTTCGGTCCAATTGAAACTTGGGTGATGAGAATCTTTCCTTATTTGGTACATTTAGACACTACCACAAAAGAATGAATCAAATTCATATTTTCATTATTGCCAGAAACATACAAACATCAATTTTCATAAATGCCATTTTAAGGAGATATAAAATAAAATAAAACAAAAATTTTATTTATTTATACAATACGGAAAAAACATTTCCTTAAAATGCAACTTTAAATGAAAAATATGCTATTACATATTTTCTAGCAATCTATCATAACTCCTAAGTAGTAGCTCAAGAATCCGATCTTCGAACCATGCGATTGAAATCCATCTTCGGAATCAGATTCATCATACTCTTCCTTTAAGTTTCCTTCCCTTTGCTTGATCCAATCGTACATCAAATTGTATTAAGAATCTTCAAATAGGAACTTAAGAGAGTTAGATAGTGGACTTACCTGAAGCAGAAGCAAACTTTTTGACTTGATCTTCTCTCATAACTTTCAGGTAGTTAGGGCAGCTTTGCAACAAATGCCCCTTCATTTGGCATGGCAATAGAAACATACGGACCCTCTAGGAATGGTACATGGGACTATCTCAGACTTAGCCTTTCTCTTTATCATTTAGTCAACCGAGTTGACTATGGATCCCTTTCCATTGGGAAGAGAAAGCTTTTATGGATATCCAGTGTTACTATTGTCAATATCCATGGTAGTTTGCGAATTTGATCTTCTAATCAAATTTGCTTTACCATTGCTCCAAATCATTGTTAATTCAGCAACACCAAACAAATAGATAAGATCATTAAGGGTCATGTCATAGTCTGTTACATAGTAGTCCTTAAAGAGCTCACTATGTGACTTAGGAAGTGATTAGTCAACATCCAAATTCCTCAAGAATTTGACACCCAACTCTCCTGTGTTGTCAATATGTGACTTCATCTCCAATATGTGAGCACACATAGACCTTGCTTGCCAATAGGGATTGAGTGACCTTGAACTTGTGGGTTAGGGAGAATAATTGGAGGAGGTTGAGGAAGAGAAGTATGATTTCCATGAGATTTGGGAAGATCATAGTTGTCTGAACCATACATCTATAATGCGAGAAAATCAAGTTAGTTGATTTAAAGTCCTTAATATAACACCAATTATGAAATATTAAGGCTAGGACCCAACACAATGTTTTATAACTTGGAAGAGGGATGCCGTCATCCAATCAATAGAACATTTAAAGGTAGGAGAATAATTATTCACCAATTTCCACCAAGAAAAATGAAATAATTTATCAGGTTTTAAATGGATTGAAACTCCAAGATCTTTTGAGATTCATTGAACTTTTCAATGGCATGTTTCAATCTCGATTGTTCCCTCTCAAGTTTTGTGACTGGGATGCCGAGGATCACAAAACAAGCTGTGAATAACGATGCAAATATACTTGGTACCCTTAATATTTATCACTTAATCGATGTACCTGTTGCTTCACTGATCTTATGATAAACATTAAGTTACCCTTTTCCTACCTTGTTAAATCCATGTTAGTCTGTCGGTTAACCGCACACGCTCCACTAATGACTTAAGCAAAGTGCAAAGTGTAATTTCATGGGTTAGTACCAAATTCACATTTTCCTAAAGTAACTAAGATTGGGAATTTATAAAAGGTTTAGTTACTTTATATTTATCATTATACTTATAATGAAAATTATAGTCCTTGTCCTACCCGTTCGGCTAACGACCCTCCACCAGTCAAGCGAGCGGTGGGTGAGAGTGGACACCTATTAAGCTGCCATTTATAGGCAACAACGTTATACCCCCTTATAGACCGGCTTCGTGAATGAAGCCTACTAATGGTAAGACTGACTTGATCTTATATATATATATATATATATATATATATATATATATATATATATATATATATATATATATATATATAATACTATAAAGTATAAGGGTTGAATTTTAACTTTCAAAACTATAGGGTTTGGAATTAAAGTGTGTGTGAGACTTCACAAATTCCAAAACCTGAGGGCAGGTTTTGAACTATTCAAAAACTTTTGGATTTTCATAACTTATGAGTTTAATTAAGGTTTTAACAACTTTAATGAAGAGACTACTGAACATCCATAACTTGAGGACAAGTTATGGAGTCCATAAAACTATTTATGAGAAAAAGACTCTTCAACTATTTAACCTATGGTTTTTAATGGATTTTTAAAAGAAATGACTTTTGGTAATCCATAACTTGAGGACAAATTATGAACTCCATTAAAACACAATTATATCAAGAATTAACTAACAAACAATTTTGCAAATAAGTCATATGATCTACCAAAACTCATAAGTGCATGAACAACCATATCAACAATTTCAAGAATTACATTAACACATATAAAACATGAAATTTTGATAATAACCTTGAAATTGGTTTACCATAATCATTACCACATCAAAAACAGGTTTTATAAGTCCAAACTAGTTTAAGGTAACGATTCTAGAACAATTTCAGCCAAAAACATCGAAAATCTGCAAACTGGAAAGCCAACTCGACGAGTTCTATAAGGAACTCGTCGACTTCATGCTTTAACTCATGAACTCGTTGAGGTTTCTGCCAGAACTCGTCGAGTTTTCAGTCTGGACAGTTTCTTGGTTTTGAAAAATAAGTTGCATCAAGTATAATTGAAAACAAGCCTAGGCTTTGATACAACTAAAGGGTTTCTAGCATTCTAACACTCCTATGGTGCACATGCAACCCTATAAACCTTGGATCTATGTTCTCTATATTATACATACTAATATTCAATATTCCAAGTTTTCATCCTAACTAGCATAATACGAAACAACTATACTACAAAAGCCTAGTTAGATGACATGCCTTTTGATGTAGCTTGAAGTCTTGAACTTTAAGAGATTAGGCCCAATAGTGTAGAAGCCTCAAGTGGAATCACAAATCACCAAAAACACCTTGGAAATCTTGAGAGAATAGAATGCACACTAGAAATCGACCTACTCTTGTATACTCACACACTAGTTCCATTTCATGTGCCAAAGACCTCTTTATATAGTATGGAGGATTAGGGTTTCATCCATGTAAACCCTAATACCCAAGACCTTTCATTTCCATAGGATCCATGGGTTAAAACTCCATGGACTATCCATGCAAGCTTAGCCTAGCCTAAATGAACTTGGCTCAAGATATATATATATATATATATATATATATATATATATATATATATATAAGAGTCTATATTTAATTAGTTCCTTTTGATCACTAAATTAATTCTTGATCAATAATATTTAAATAATATGATTCCATATTAATATATTACAACTTATAATATATTATTATAAGTCATAAAAATAATATTCTCAAAAGACTATCCATATAAATTGTTCCGGTGAGGTGGAACCCAAATGGACCATGCTACTCTCGGGTCGAATACATACCAATAATAGTTATGGGCGTAGACATCTATTCCAACAGACGTTACCCTTATTGATTTGACTTATTTGCTTATTGTTACTGAATCAGCGATGATTTGGCGCACTGGTCAAGCAAATATGTCTGGTAAATCAATGTTCCATCCTTCTATAGGAAATGGCAACATTGGAAGTTCGGAAAAGTTTTCTCTACACAAGAGAAAGGTTGAGTCTGAGATAGTCCTGTGTACCATTCTAGAAGAATCCATATGTTTCTACTGCCAAAAGAGGCGGCATTGGTTATGAAGTCGCCCTGACTACCTAAGAGATTTAAGAGATGGGAGAGTCAAGATGTATGACTCTGCTTTAAGTAAAATCCACTATCTAACTCTAGTAAGTTTTCTATTTTTGATTCTTAATACATGATATGATAAGATTCCATTTTGATGTTTTGTAGGATCGAAGAAAAGAGAGGAAGCTTAAAGGAAGAAGTGATTTGAGTATGATCGTGAAGAAATGATTTTGATCGCATGATTCGATGATTGGATTTTAAGCTGCTACTTAGAGTTATGATAGATTGCTTAGGAATATGTAATATCATAGTTTTAATTTGAATTTGCATTTGAAGGAAATGTTTTTCCGCACCTTTTTATAAATAAAACAAATTTTGAGTTTTGACTTATTTATATTTCAATGTTATTTATGAAAATTGATGCTTTTGTGTTTCTATTGTAAGCAATATTAAGTAGATGTGATTCTTAGTTATGTTATTTATAGTAGTGTCATAATTTTTCTAAGTAAGGAAAGATTCTTATTGCCTAAGTCTCAATCGGACAAAACTTTGAATACATATGATTTGAATCATGTGATGTATGGAAATCTTGGTAATTAGTAAATTAAGACTAATTCCATGATCACACAAGTCTGTGAGTCAAGTGAAGGACTAAAGGACTAGAACACAATGTTGTGCACTAGTCAAGTCCACCACAAATAACAATAAGACTATTTGTCATGATTTACTAAATGTCTAGTAAATATGGTTATGCTTACAAGATTAAGTATAATTATGAATTATTGAAAGGTTTCAATAATAGCAGAACGAAAAAGAAGAATCAATTAGGAAGAAAGATAAAAGTTTCTCCAATCCGGAAAGAAGGGAAAGTACTTTTATATCATGTTTTATGATCGTCTTATTGATTGTGAAACCATATCACAATTGATCCTCTAGGTAAACCTTAGTGCACTAATATGGATAAGAAGAGGAATCAGGAATTATTGAAGCGGTTAAATCAAAAAGTGAATCATACTTCTTTCCAAAATCATGTCTTAGAGTTGTAATCAAAGATTGTGATTTGAGTGACATCATCTTAAGAAGGTTTATAACACCCAGCAAATATGGAGTAGAAAACTTTCTTACTCTTGCACATTTGAGGTTGGTAAGTTATGATGTCTTGAATAAGATAAAGACCAACTAGGACCAATTATGTGAGGTGTTCATCTTGATAAGAAATCACACTAACTCTTGAATATTTGTTTGTCAAGAAATGTTTCTTGACAAGAGAATCTTATATGTCAAGAGGTCAGTAAAAGTCTAAATGATCTTGAAAAGGTTCAAGAACTAATCAAGAGTACACATATTATTAGACACTAGCGCACGACTTGAGGTTTGTAACCTATCGTGTTTGAAAATTTTTATTTCTATGCCATTCCAATAAAGTTACTTATGCCTATGAGTTCTACGAGTTCTCAATTGATTGCATAAGGGCAATCACCTTGTTCAAAGAAAGTACGTTGACTAGTATAGGTGAGCTGCTAAGTAACTTGGAAGCAATGGTGGGACCTTAGATGGCAAGAAATTAAGAATGAACAAGTTTTGTCCATAAGAGTTTGGATTTGACACAAACATTATCTTATGATGAAGGTTGTGACACATTCACATGGATAATAGCATATACACCATAAAATCTAAGTCTCATAAGGTTTCTCTCCTTCATGAAAATGATTGTGAGGAAACGCTTTCACTAAGAAAGATTTTAAGGAGATAGAGATTGTGTAAATTGCATTCTCAAATTTGATTATGATTATGGCATCCCTCTTCGTAGTTCGAATTGTGAGATTTGGCAATTAGTTTAAACATTTAAGACTTATTGCTATAAGTGTTGAAATTGCTTAGACACACATATAAGCTATCTAAGGAACGGTGTATGAGGTTGAGAAGCTTAGATACAGGCTTATCGAAGCATATCTTATTAGAAATATGAACTTTGGAAGTAAATAAGTACTGCTTTCAAGATGTCCAAATGTTTTCTGAAGACGTGTCAAACTTAGTGGGAGCATAAATGTTATGTTGGTACGGAGATAATTATCATGTTAGTGGGAGCATGATTATTATTTTAAGTGTTGCAAGTTAGAAATATTAATTATAGAAAACAACGTTTCAATTTGCAAAGTTGTAGAGGTTGAAAAGTTGTTTTGCTATAATTAAGGGAGAGAATATTATACTTCGTTTCGAAATCTAAAAGATTCGATCGAGAAATTTTAATCAAATTTAGTCAAAGGACATATATGGATGTTATGTTGAAAATATTCAACTTAAAAGGAATCTATATATGGCAATATTATAGCAAGGAACTGGTAAAGTATCACGTTTTTCATTATGAATCGTGTCCCATACGCTTCGGGTATAGGATCGATTGCATATGTTGTAATATTCAACCATTCTAAAAATTTCCAAATGCCTAGGGCATTAAAAAGGAAAAGGGACTAGAACCGGATTTGACTAAAATAATTAAACAACTATCAAGTACAATCTATGGTTTGCCAAGGATTGGTAACTTCTGGGCAGCTGGAAGTATGGTAATAAATGGACCATATCAACATTATTATGAATAGATAAGACTCTATTCACAATAAGTTTTCATATGGAAAATATGGAAATGTTTCCATATTAGGAGTTGGACATCAAGAATTTATGTCTAGATTAGAAAGTTTTATGCAAGAAGGATGTTCAAAGGAATTTTTTTTGAATGTGAGACTTCACATCTATGGAATTGTCTTGTAACAATCCCCAATAGAGCACTTTGTAATTTCATTGGCAACGTCTTGGTGAATTTTGTGCAATAAGATTACAAAAGGATAATTGCATAAAATGTTAGAATCTAACATATTCTAATAGTGGCAAGAATTTTGTGTTCTTACACTAACCATAAGAGTTAGGGATTTTGAAATGAGCATCATTGGAAATGTTTTCAATTGATCTATTTCACAAGGTATGGACCATAGGTAAACAAAGTGTGCATGCTTAGTGCATGGGACAACTGTTGTTATAATTCAAGTAATAAGTTGATTATCTGAAACATTATACAATGAATAATGTGTAATCAATATGGTGACAAAATAAAAGGGGTTTTACTTATACTCAAATGTTTGGGACCATATTGGATTCGATTATTATTGTGTTTCACTTTGCATGTTTTGACTACCTGAATAATAAGATTATTCAAACCATCCATTGTCGCTCATTCTTTGGAAGTAGGTATCAAAGAAGACTGTCATGAATTGGCTTGTGGATTGTCTAAAATGTATTAGACATAGCAAAAGTTTGCTGTAATGTTCATGAGTACTTATGAATATGATTTGAGAATTGGATTAAACTCACGCTCACTTGGATCGCTTCATGGATTATATCACGAGTGATTGGTGAGACGAGAATATCTTATATTCTTGAAACCGAGATGTGTGAGTTGTATTTTTCAAGTCAGTTGCACATTGAAAATATATAAACGCATCAGTAACTTGGTGTTATAAAACATATTGTTGTGTTTGATTTTATGAGAAGGTACAAGCAAGCATTAAGTCAAAGTTTATCCGTTCCTTTTACCCAAAGTGGGTTAAAAGTGATATCTATGGGCCCCTCGATGATTTAGTGATGACACCCTAAGCGCTTTGCCAAGCCGGGACTAAGTTGATGTGTTCAATTGTAGTCTGTTATCAGTCGTCATAAATCAGAAATTTGGAAACAACACATAAGCAGAGAGTATGATTAAAATCCATGTTTTAATTCATACGATATCTGGAATGGAGGAATATATGATCCCTTATCTAAAGGACACGTTTCTGATATGATCAAAGTTCGACAGCGGCTTTTAAAAGATACGATTGCTGATTAGGTTCTGAAGTCATATGTAGAATAGTTATTAGACTTATCCAATTAAGAGACTGTTGGATTAGGTGTCTAAGGCCATAACTATTTTGGTATGTACTTTACCCGATTGTGAGCATGGTCCTTTTGGGTTGCTTTCACCATAGCAACTGATAGGATGAATTAAGGAGAAAAAGGATTAATTATGATTTATTAATATATTATATGAATAATATATTGTTTAATTAATATTAGTCAAGAATTAATTTTGTGGCTAAAAGAGATTATTCAAATAAAAGGGACTAATATTGCAATTATATGATAGTTGCAAATTTGGCTATGGATTCCTAATGGAAAGGGGATTGGACAAAATCTATGGGAAGCCCATATGGATTTCGTCCAAGGGCTTTCTAGGGGAACTCCATGGGTTGCTTAAGGCCTAAGCAGTCACAGTAGAGTTTCCTGGTTGAAAACCCTAATAGTCTAAGTATAAAAGGAACCCTTGGCAAGCCAAAAACATGCCTAACCTTCTAAGAGAAACCCTAGGACATTTTTTGGTGCCTCCTACCTCTTTCCTCGTTCATCTTGTTGCATATGGTGTTTGTGACTCCATTAGATGTGCAACATTTGAGGCACTAGGCTTTCAGAAGTCAATTACAAGAAGGATTCAGATTATTATTGCAACATAATAATCAAGGTAAGATCTAAACTCTATTCTTTTGTCAATTTCGATTATTGTATGCTAGAATTAGGGTTTATGAGTTTTGGATGATTATTACATGTATATTAGACAAACTAGATCGAAAGCCTTATGGTTTGCATGTACACCATAGGATTGTTGTAGTGCTCAAAACTCATCAGTTGTATTGGGTAAGTTATATCCCGGGTTGACTATCTACTATTCTATGGTTAATATCTAACCAGTGGGTGGTAGTTAGAACCCTAAGTGGGGGAGAATTGGAAATTCTCAAGTTGAGTGTCAGGTATTGAAGGTTTTGTCAGTTGATGTTCGAACAGTTTGTTTAGATTTGATTGGTAGATACTGATCAGTGAACCTCTCCAAAAGCGGGTATGTTCAGCTCTAGGTGGGTTTGTGATTCTCAGGTTTAGGTTTCAGGATGTCCTCGAGCATTGGTCATTGAGTTCGTCTTTCAGCGAAAATTCCTTGAAGGATTTAATAGGCGACAGTTAAGAGCAAGGAATGTATCACCCACCCTCCAATGCAGTTTGTTTATGTTTCCTTTGGTCCTTGGGGAAGTTCGCCCTTAGTGGTAGATTGGAATTTCTTATCTATGGAAGGCTCGGGTTTGGCAACTGTTGAGATCGACTTAGAAGTCTTCTCGGGCTAGTTTTGTGTGGGTAAGATCCGTGCAGTCTTGATCGAGTATGGGATCTTGTTTCGATTAGTGATATAGACGTCTTCTGCTATTGATGGGGTGATCCTTCATGTGTATTTGTGGGTGTGCAGGGTAGCATTAGGGTTAGATCGGTTTGTAGGCATGGTTAGGTTGGGATTATAGCCTGTTGATTGGATCAATAGTTCGAAACCCCAAGTGAGGGAGAGTTGGCTATATGGGAGAGGACACCAGGAGGGGTCCAGGGTTTTACTTAATAGACCTAGGGCGTCCCGGATAGACTGAAGGCGACTCGGGCATACTAGTCAGGCCGAAGTCCCGGAGAACGTTCCAGACAGCCTGAAGGCCCGGAGAGGCAGTCCAGACATGTTGAAGGTTCTGAGAGTGGTCCAGATAGGTTGAAGGCCCGGTAAGGCGGTCCAGTCATGCTGAAGACTCTGTATGTATTGTGTTAGAAATACGTTCATGTATTGATTGTATCGCTATGTTGTAGCAATCAGTAGGTCTGTCTCCCGGTATTTAGCATATTGCTTTGTGATAATAACCTATGGTACTATACGTTATCCGTGGTTGCTGATTATCACCTATGGAGTGCCCTTAGGGATTATCGGTGGTCATGTAAGAGAGCCTGAAGGTTCTTCGGCAGCAAATTATTCTATAAGGAAATTGTGTATGGTAGGATTTATGTATTGTGATGCTTGTTTGGTGTTATGTGGGATGGCGATTAGGTCCCCCCAACGGAGCAAACGGAGGAGATTATCTTTAGGACTCATGAGGATGGGCTAGCAATGTAATAACGATAAGACTGATATGAGATCCGGAGCATTTCAGCCATGGATTGAGGACCTGATAGGGGCATTCCAGTCATGAGTTGTATGCCAAATGGTCATAATTAATCATTTAATCTCCTTGGAATACTCTCAATATTGACGCATTGATGGAGATCGGAAGACCCATTACTTAGTCGGTTTGGATAAGGAACGGTCAAGGTCCGTTTGGGGCATCGGTTGGGTATCAGATAGAATCAGTGAAATGTTTGCCCCATGTTCCTGTTTGTTCACAAGTTGTTGTTAGGGATCGGATGAAACGCGGAAGTTCTTGGTTTGATTATCTTCTTTCGTCACTTTGAAGGTTGGTAATGGCATGACAGAGAGTCAAGGGTATACTAAGGTTTTGGTGTAACATATGGATTCGGATTGGTAAAGGTCCGCTATCGACCTGTTTGAGGATCTTTTTTGCATGATCGGTGGTGCCCTCCGTCAGAAACTTGGGGTGTATTCATGGATGGCCATTTCGGGATGGCTTATGGTGGAAATTTGCGATGAGAATCGTGAGTGTATCCGTGTGAGGTAGGCATCCTGGAAGACAGTGAGGTGGATGGGGAATCTTTTGGTTTGTGATGTGAGTCACGAGTTTTAGGTGAAAGGTAGGATGATATCAATGGTGAAATCAAGGTTTGTTGGGTTAGAATGTCTCTTTCCTTCAGGTTCTGGGAACCAGGTTAGATCTTTCTCCTGATTGTCTATGACGACACGTTGTATTTGGGAGGGTTGAGGCGGTCCTTCTCCATGCAGTAGGCCAAGATACTCGATGTGGGCCGACTGTAAGTCATAGGCATGGAGGCTCCGGGGGAGATATAGGGTTGAGGCGGTAGGACAATAGCCCCTGGGGATTTCAATCCGATGGTTGATTAGATTCTACATGTTGATATTCTAGCCCGTGGCTGATCGGGCCAGTCATAGGTGTTTGTGGTTATGCGTTAGCAGTTTACTGTTACTATATGTAGGTTCGGGAGCTGAAGGAAGCATTATCCTGTCAGCACAAAAAGGGTTTATCTCCCAATTTGCCTCCCGTTGTTCGTGTTATCCTTAAAAATTCGGTCATTGAATGAGTTTTCCATTGAAATAATATATATAATCTCTTCTCTGACAAAAAATTATCGGCAGTTGCGTATGAGCCATGACTTTGTTCTGGCAAGGACTTCAGGCTTTCAGGGTTGATCCGCTTTAAGAAGAAGTGAAGTTGGGTCCTGGATACATCGAGCCATTTTGGGTTGTTCCCAAGGTTGGCAAGGTGGCACATAGACTGGATCTTCCAGAGGAGCTAATTCGGATTCATAGTACTTTCCATGTTTTGCAGTTACGAAAGTACGTGTAGGACAGGGATGTCGTGGTATCATTTGGTGGTATACAGGTCGATGAGTGCCTGAATTACGTCGAGAGGCCGATGGCTGTCTTGGAAGGAAAGGTAAGGGATCTGTGTCGAAAGGAGATACCTTTGTAATGGTACAGTAGCAGTATCGGAAAGGGGTCCGAGTAAGCTTCGGAGCTGGAAACTGAAATGCAAGAGCATCATCCGGAGTTGTTCGCCGCAGCAGGCTTCGAGGATGAAGCCTAGTTCAAGTGGGTGAGAGTTGTAACATCCTGATTTCCATGATTGAATTTCTAGGGATTTTAGGTCTTTTAGAAAGTGTACTCCATGAGTTTGAAGGCCCCAACTTGTCATTTAGGAACCCTTATGGCCGCGTGGATTATGAGACCAACTCGACTAGTTGAAGGGCCCAACTCGACGAGTTGGAGCTGGAGATGAAAACCATAAATTTTTAGGGTTTAAACTCTATTTAAATGACCTTAACTCCTTCTTCCAACCTCATTACCACCTTTTCACGTCCAGAAGAAAACCCTAATCAATCTAACCCCTGTTTTGAGTGTGTGTGCGAGGCTAAAAGTGTGTTTTGGTGCATTTGTTGGAGAAACTTGAAGGTTAAGAAGATTGGAATGAGAAGGAGATTGTAGATCCAACATCTACATCGTTTTGAATTTCATTTGAAGGTAAAAAGACATTACCTTGATCATCCTTTTATTAGATCTCTTCATTCAACATCTTAGGGCAATTCCTAGCCTAGTTTGAAGTATTTTTGGTTTCGCTCATGGTTTGAAGTTGAAACTTCAGATCTAGACTCCTCTGGGCACTTATGGATATAAAGTCTCAAGCTTTATGAAGCTTTGGCCCTCCTCCATGTCCAAAACCTCTTCATAAGGCTAGTTTTGAGTGTTTTAGCTTCTTAGAGCCCTTCATGCACGTAAAGTTAGCAACTTTACGTGGTAACAATACCCTAGGTGGCTAAATCTATAGTTTGGAGCCTTGGTTTCACTTAAAAGCGTCTAAATGAGAAAAGGACTGAAGGAACTCGATGAGTTGCATAGTCAACTCGACGAGTTAGATGACGGTTTCCCGCTTTCTGGATTCTGCATGAACTCGACAAGTTAGTGAGATAACTCGATGAGTTGGTTAGGGTTTTCCTGAGATTTTAGACACTGCATGGACTCGACGAATTGTATGGAAACTTGGTGAGTCAACTGGGGCTTTCGCGATTCTTTGAGTTCAGAAGGAACTCGACAAGTCGGTAAGCTGCACTCGACGAGTTGTGTCAACATGGACTGTTGAACTTGACCGTTGACTTTGACTTTGACCAAGGGTTGACCAATTTGACTTATGAGGGTATTATGGTAAATTGGGATTCTGATGGACTTCGTCTTATGGTGGTTATAGGTGGTGGAGTTTGTGGTTGTGATTCGGGAGTTTGATGTTATCACTACAGTTCGACATTATGAGGTGAGTTGTCCTCACTATACTAAGAGGTTCAAAGGGACCAATGTCAACACTTCTCTTTGGATTGTTATCCTAGTTATTGAATGATAATATGCTTAGTGATCTGTTAGGTCGATATCCTGGTATATAGAATGATACTATGTTAGTGACCAGTTAGGTCGATATCCTGGTATATAGGACGATGCTATGTTTATTGATCTGTTAGATCGGTTTGACTGTTTGTATATGCTAGAATAGGTTATCTATGTGTTGATTGTATGATTGGGGGTGGGTTGAGGTGGACATGCTTTGTGTTGTATGCCAACATACCCAGGGCGGCCCAGATAGACTGTAGGCCAATTGGGGCATATCAGTCAGGACGAAGGCCCGGAGAACGGTCCAGATAGACTGAAGGCCTAATGAGGCGGTCCACACATACTGAAGGTTCCTAGAGTAGGCCAGATAGGTTGAAGGCCCGGTGCGGGCGGTCTAGTCATACTACATACTTTATATGCATGTTGTTTGTTATGACATGGTTATGTTTGTATGGCATTGGTATTTTGGAGGAACTCATTAAGCTTCGGGCTTATAGTTTTGGATTTTGTTTCAGGTACTTCGGATGATCGCGGGAAGACGAAGGCATGATCGTGCACCTCCTCACATTTTATGATGTTGATTTCTGGTATACTCTGATATGAAACTATTTTGGAAACATTTTGTAATAAATAATGGTTTCTGAATGCTTGAAAAAGTTTTAAATTTTCATGAATTTTATGGATGTTACACTAAATGATTCACGTCGTGTAGACGTCAAATGTTAAACGACTTCCCATATATTACACTCCGAAACTTTCAGATTAACCATAGCTTTAACATCGTCACTTTTGTGCTGAAATATAAAAAATGTTAAAAGGGTATAACTTTTATTTTTATTAACATATTATTGATATTTCTAACAATACAAAAAAATCACAAAACTATCAAAAACATATAAATATGACAATTCACTTGCAATAACTTGAAGATGCATCAGGAATCAAGTTCTAACTATACAAAAAACATACATTAGAAATCACTTTTATAACATAAATCATATTTATATCACAATTGTTTAAAATATTGACATAATACTTGCACTTGCATCAAAAAGCATTTGGCTACAAATATAAAGTATGAAAACCGAATGTACAACCTCACAAATGGCAAAGTTACAACTTGAAGATGCATCAAAAATTTGTTTACTTCAAATATAATGTATGAAATACAAATGTACAACCTCACAATGAGCGATTTACACATAATGTACTTCTACTATCAAATATCTGCAATAAACTAACAATATCAAGGCTACTTACATATCAAAACCACAAGACTTCTTATCAAAGGCTCTAAATATCGAATATAACTTATACATCTATAAAAATCGGAAGGGCATCACTTTGATTTAAGTTTTTTTTGTATATTTTCCGGATAAGTCGTAAACAAACATACCCTAAACTTGATAAGTGATAATTTTAACACAAAAAGTGTAATGATCTTACCATATTTTCGAGAGATATCAAATACTCGTCCATAGCTTCCTGTCAAAGACTTGAGAGAGTTTTTCCAAAGAAAAATAAGGGTTCCAAAAAAAATTTAGGTATTTATATTCTAAAAAAGTAAAAAAGAGAAAACTGCAGGTCATCGCAGATGGACAGGGTTCATCTACAAACTTACAACTGCTAATGCACACATATGCTTTAAACGCTCGCACCTCCGCAAATCAACATGCAAAATCGCAGATGGCCCTAATCCATCAACGATTTTAGTGGCTATTTTTGTAATTTTGGGCTTTTTTGATTATTTTCTGCAAAGTGATTAAGGAAAATTGCTATATTAGTAATTTTCTCATACAATAATCGAGACTTTTCTGTTCTAAAAATAAAATCAAGACTAAACCGCAAACTGACCCAAAATATTTAAACTTTATCGAAGATTTCTCAAACTCAATATCATTTTTACTTTGTCTGTCTGTCATCGTTAGAACCAAACTTATGATTTCTTTTTCCTCTTTTTACGTTTATAGTTCTTCATGTTTTATATTATTTTCAATTTTAATCTTGTGTATTTTTAGATTTAATAATCCACCATGCATTAACAAGTATTATATTCTATTTTAAATATTATTTTTATTCTAATAAAGCATCGTTTGTGTTTGTGTTTATATATATATATATATATATATATATATATATATATATATATATATATATATATTGTGTACTTAAGCTTAAGTATAGAACCTCTTCAACAACATAGTTTAAACAAAATAAATCCAATTTCATTTTCTTTAAATTTTGTTTTTATTTAATATAATTGAATTGAGTTAAATTAAGGAATGAAAAAATCAATTACATATCTTCTATTGAAAAATAAATAAATAAAAATAAAAAATCATTGAAGTTTATGGGAAAGTAAAAAAACAATTATATTTTTAACGAATATAACTCAAAAATTTTGTCATTCAATTGAAAATTATATGTAACGCCGAGAAATTTCAAAACAATTTTTCATTTTAATTTAATAAAAATACTCCAATCACAATTCTCAAAAAACGTGTATCAATTGTTTTTATATAACATAAGTGCAAATCAAAATCCCCAGAATCTCAAAACATCTCCACCATAAGTGTGTACTGATCACGTCGGCGCCTTCCCGCGATCATCACTAGTACCTGAAACACATAACACGCAAATGGTAAGCAATAATGCTTAGTGAGTTCCCCAAAATAAAACATACAGCACATACGCCTTTCTAGGCCATAGCTCTATGGGATCTTCCGATCCAAGTGTCTCACGGGATTTCCATCCCACAACTCCGTTGACCTTCCGGCCCATGCTCTGTTGATCTTCCGGTCCATATCATCATACTCATATCATAACATATTACATATACAACATACATCACATTTTCATCATACACATAAGACCTTCCGGTCACACATAATCACCCCATCGGGTAAGGCATAGTGAGAAGACTCACCTCTACGATGTCGGATAATCACTCGGGCTCAATCCTCCGACCTAGCTTCCTCCTATAGCATAATACATCTCTAATTAATACCTTCCTAAATTAATTTGACTAATTCCCTTAAGTCAACACAAGTCAACTCTGGTCAACGTTGGTCAATGGCCACCCCCCTTTGACCCAACTCATCGAGTCAGGCACTGACTCGGCGAGTTCAGAAGTGAACTCAAGTCCCCTAAGTCCCCCTCTGACTCACTGAGTCACTCTCCCAACTCGGCGAGTCATCAACTGTGTGAGTCATGGGACAACCCGGTCCGAATCGTCGAGTCTGCTCATGGACTCGGCGAGTTCATTCCATGCTCAAACTCAAATGACCTTCTGAGGTCAGATCTGCTTCTCTAATATATAGATCTGACCTTCCCAAACATTATAATCACGTAAAGGTCACATCTTGGCACCCACATAATGCCTACAAGGCCTCTTTTGGTGAAATGATCTCTAAAATGCTAACCTAGGTCCACAACTCAAAATAAAAGGCATAAAGTAGAGCATTTGGGACTCTCTGGACCTTTTAAGGTCCAGATCTAGGTACCAATTCCCCATGGGACCTCTCACACTCCAAATACAAGCTAATCAAGGCATGAAGAAACCCTAGATTTGACTATATCAACAAAAACATGAGAATAAGCTCTGAATAATACCTCAAATAGCTTCCTCTACGCAAATGAAAGTAGATCCAAGCTCTCCAACTCTCCTAGTTTGACCTTCCTCTTCCCTTCTTGCTAAAACACACAAGGATGATAAACAATGTCCTCTTATCTCACTCATAAGGACTCTCAGATGCTCTGGTGCTCCCAAGGATGAAGGTAGCTACAATGAAGGGTTATAAGGTCCTTTAAATAAGGCTTAGACCCAGGAAATTAGGATTTTAGTCGCCAGCACGGACTTGTCGAGTCCCCTCACCGACTCGTCGAGTCCACTCATTAATACAGTCATCACCACGCGACCCTACTCGACGAGTCTAGGCATCAACTCGTCGAGTCTCACTCTCTTAGACTCCAAAAATAAATGAAAAAAATAATACCTGAAATCCCGGATGTTGCAATTCTCCCCAACTAGAATCAAACTTTGCCCTCGATGTCTCGCTTTTCAAACAATTATGGATACTGCTCCTGCATCTCTAACTCCGACTCTCAAGTCAGCTCGGACCCCTTCCGATGTTGCCACTGGACCTAATCCAGGGACACCTCCTTCTTTCTTAGAACTTTGATTCTCCTATCTCGGATCGCGATCGGCCTCTCAACATAGTTCAGGCCCGCATCCACCTGAATTTACTCTAATGGAACCATTGGTGACTCATCGGCAATACACTTCCTCAACTGAGACACGTGGAAGGTATCATGAATCTGACTCAGCTCGGCAGGTAGCTCCAAACGATACGCTACTCTGCCTACCCTAGTTGTCACCCTGAATGGACCGATATATCGAGGTCCTAACTTGCCTCTCTTCCCGAATCGAATCACACATTCCCAAGGTGATACCTTCAGGAGAACGAAATCACCAACCGGAAACTCGAGCTCTGAGCAACACCTATCAGCGTAGCTTTTCTGGCGACTCTGGGCCGTTCTGGGCTGTCAGCAACCTCTGCCTGACCTGCTAAATATGCTCAGTCGTTTGGAGCACTATCTCCATACTACCCATCACACGCTGTCCTACCTCTCCCCAACAAATGGGAGTCTGACACCTCCTTCCATACAACAGCTTGAAGGGAGGCATCTCGATGCTCGAATGGTGGCTGTTGTTATAGGAAAACTCAGCCAAAGGCGGATACGTGTCCCAACTTCCTCCGAAGTCTAATACACATGCCCGAAGCATGTCCTCGAGTGTCTGGATAGTCCGCTCACTCTGACCGTCGGTCTGACGGTGATAAGCAGTGCTGAAATGCAACCTCGTACCAAACTCCTCATGAAACTTCTTCCAGAACCTGGAAGTAAAACGTACATCTCAATCTGACACAATCGAGATCGGCACCCCATGCCAAGACACCACCTCCCTCACATATATTTCTGCCAACTTCTCTATAGAAGAGCTCTCACTGATAGCAAGGAAGTGAGCACTTTTCGTCAATCGATCCACAATCACCCAAATTGCATCGACACCCCTTGGGGTTCTTGGCAGTTTGGTGATGAAATCCATAGAAATATGTTCCTACTTCCACTGGGGAACCTCAACTGGCTGCAACTTGCCATGTAGATGCTGGTGCTCGGCCTTAACTTGATGACAGGTCAAGCACCTCTCTACAATCCACACAACATCTCTCTTCATACAAGGCCACCAATAGTCTCTCTTCAAATCCAAATACATTTTTGTGGCCCCGGGATGGATCGATAATCTCGATCTATGCGCCTCCTCCATCAAAACACTACGTGCCCCGCCTATAAACGGCACCCAAATCCGACCATGAAAATTCATAAGCCCATGGCTATCGGTCACAAACTCAGATACCTGCCCAAACACTCACTCCTTCTTGCGATTCTCCGGTCTCACAGCCTCTGTGTGGGCCTCACGAATGGTATCTAATACCAGATTCATCACGGTCATTCTCTTACACATACCTCGTATCAGAACACTCCCTGCCCTCCGACTCAGGGCATCGGCTACCACGTTGGCCTTGTCCGGGTGGTACAGGATCTCACAATCGTAATCCTTCACCACATCCAACCGTTTCCTCTGTCTCATATTCAAGTTGGGCTGATCCATCAAATACTTCAAACTCTTGTGGTCCGTGTAAATGGTACACCGAACTCCGTACAAATAGTTGCGCCAGATCTTTAGAGCGAACACTACCGCTTCCAACTCCAGATTGTGAGTACTGAGTAGGATACCTTGCCTCACGAGGCTTCAGCTGCCTCGATGCATATGCTATCACATGTCCCCTCTGCATAAGCATTCCACCCAACCCTGATATCAATGCATCGCATTATACCACAAAATCCTCAACTCCCTCTGGAAGGGATAACACTGGGGCTTCGCACAACTTCCGGCGAAGAGTCTCAAACAAGGTCTGCTGCTCCGAACCCCATGAAAAAGAAACTCCCTTCCGGGTCAACCTAGTGAGTGGCACTTCAATCTTGGAGAAATCCTAAATGAATCTTCGATAATAACCGACCAACCCCAGAAAACTCCTGATCTCCATGGCGGACTTCGACACTTCCCAACTCATCACCGCCTCAATCTTGGTCGGGTCGACCAATATCCCATTTTGATTAACAAGATGCCCCAAGAATTGGACCTTTCGTAACCAAAAATCATACTTGGAGAATTTGGCATAAAGCCTCTCCGACCTCAATACCCCTAGGATCTCCCTCAAATGCTCCTCATGATGTTCTCGGGATCTAGTATACATTAGAATATCATCAATAAACACGATCACCGATCGATCCAACATCGGCCGACATACTCTGTTCATGAGATCCATGAACGCGGCTGGTGCATTGGTGAGCCCGAAAGGCATTAGAAGGTCTGGCCCCGGGTAGTGATCTTGATTAGTGGAGATGGTGCATGGACTCGAGAGTCCTTGCGAGCAGATTCAGAGCATGTGTGTTGCATGGATAGCGGACATGCTATAAAAGGGTGGTGTAGCGTTGGGCGAGCACCGTGACACTTGTCGGAGTGACAATGTGGCCAAGTGGATTCCTTGGTAAGGAAAAGAGAGAGGTGTGTAACTCCGAGAGGGAGTGCAAGTTCACGAAAGTGAAAGCGGCAGAGCAGAGTTATGGTTAGAGTAATTCGAGTATGGTTATCGAGCATCGTGTTTGCGGCAGTGGAATAGAAGCTCATCTGGTTTGGGATGTCTGCTGAGGTCGCGGAGGGAATTCTGCAGGTGTAGAGCCAAGAGGCTCGGAAGGGATGCAGGGAGAGAGTCTTGGGTTGTCAGTGTGATTCTGATCAGTGTATTGGGTATGTATTAGTGGTTCATCCTGGGGGATGTTTGAGGATATCATCAGTGTATCGGGTTTTCCCAACCTGAGGGTGCTAGAGCTAGTTCAGCATGTGTATGTGATTGCAAGAGGAGAACTTGTGGGAGTTGCTCTGAGATTGAAGGATGGGTCTTTCCGTCAACATGGAATGGATAGAGTGGGATTCGGATCGGGGATCCGATGGTTCATGGTTTTCTAGCCCATATGGTCGAGTGATTGTTGAGATTTGGAGCGGTGATGCATCATGGGTAATTCTCGATTGATTGAGTGTGATTATCAGAGGTACAACTGGTGCCCAGCTCGAGACGGTGGTTAGGACACCGTAAGGAAGGAGAAAATGAGTTTCTGGTTCTATGGTTGTGTTTTGAGAAACCTGGTTGGATTAATGCCAGGTGGTGCATGGCAGGAGTATTGCTGGGAGTTGAGTTGTTGCAGGCTTCGAGGACGAAACCTAATGTATGTGGGGGAGAATTGTAACATCCCAGAATAGCAAGAGTAAAGTTGAAGGGCTAAAAGAGTAAAATGGGAAAGATAGACTCGGCGAGTCCATGGGTGGACTCGGCGAGTAGAATCGCGATTTTGTCGCGTGTTAAGTGGCCGACTCGGCGAGTCAATGTATTGGACTCGGCGAGTAGGCACTGAATGGAGAAAACCCTAAATCCGGAAGTTGAGCCCTATATAAGGAACATTATGTTTCCTCCCCAGCCTCCTTATCACCCCCCTTGAGTCCCAGAAACCCTAATTTCGTGGAGAAAACCCATTGTTGAGTGAATTGGAGCTTGGAGAGGTGGTTGTTGAAGAGATCTTGAAGAAGAAGAGGCTTGGAGCAAGGGGCTTTGCTTGGATTCGAGTTCCATTGCAGTTGGGGCGTTCTTTTGAGGTAATATCTCGTCCTTGGGCTGTTAGTCTTATGGATTCTTCATTATGGGGTTTGTGGGGAGTTTATCTTTTGGTTTTTTGGAGTTTAGAGGTTAGATCTGAGGTTGCTACCTCAGATCTGGAATGGAGAAGGGTTGGAATGCCTGAAAGTCCCTGTGTTCAAGAGTGTAGTGAAGCTATCATGTCCCAAACCCTAGCCCTAAAGTGTTAAAGGTCTAGATCTCTTTGGATTCTCGTAAAGTTTGCCACTTTATGTGATGGATGGGTTGTAAGAGGCTAGATCTATGTTTTGGATCAATTGCATGGCCTGGAGTGCTTCTGTATGGATTCAGACCGGTGGTACTCGGCGATTCACATGGGTGGACTCGACGAGTTGCTTGAAGATGAGCTGGAACTCGACGAGTTTGAAGAACAACTCGGCGAGTTGGATGAAGATGGCCTGGAACTCGGAGAGTTGTATGAACAACTCGACGAGTAGGTTGAAAATAGCCTTAGACTCGGCGAGTCTTGTCGAAGAGTCCCAATATTTTCTGGTTGAGTCGAGAATCGGCGAGTCAAGGGATGACTCGGTAAGTTGTGGGCGAGTGGACTCAGAGTTGTTGGACTCGACGAGTCTCGGGGTGACTCGGCGAGTTAGGTCGCGGATTGAGGGAAGTTCTGAGTATGGGGACTCGGCGAGTCATCGGGTTGACTCGGCGAGTAGAGTCAGTCAGGGGTTGACTTTGACCTTGTCCAAAGGTTGACCAGTTGTCTTTCAAGGGTATTTTGGTAATTAAGGGTATTTATTGAGTTGAGTGTGTTGGTGTTCAGTGGAGGAGTTCGTGTCGGAGCTTGGAGCAGCGGGATCTTATCCTTTCAGCCGGCAGTTTCGAGGTGAGTTATCCTCACTATATCAACAGGGTCTAAGGCACCAAGGCCGTCCCTTATCGGATTGAGATCCAGGTAGTTGTTGTTATGTTGTTGTTGTGATATGTTTGCATCCTAAGAGCTAGGATGGTATATGTTAGAGACATGATTGAGATCGGTATCCTGAGAGATAGGGAGATGCTATGCTAGTGACCTGTTAGGTCGGTATCCTGGTTAGGATGATGATATGTTATGTGATCTGTTTGATCTGCTTGTTGACTGTGAATTGCTATATGATTGTATGTATATGTGCACATGGTTGTTTGGACTGGAGTTGGGTTGAGGCGGGTCCTGCTTTGTGCTGTAGGCCAAGATACCCAGGGCGGACCGGTTGTTCCGAAGGCCCAGCGAGCGGTCCGGATAGGTTGTAGGCCCCAAGAGGGCGGACCAGACGTGCCAGGGCTCGGAGAGTGGACCAGGCAGACTGAAGGCCCGGTGTGGGCGGACCAGTCATACTATAGACTCAGAGAGTGGACCAGGTGGATTGAAGGCCCGGTGCGGGCGGAGCAATCACACTGCAGACTCGATGTATGTGGCTAGACTCAGAGGGTGGACCAGGTGGACTGTAGGCCGGTGCGGCGGACCAGTCACACAGTAGACCCGAAGTGCATGGCTTTTCTGTGATCTGATATATTGTGGCATGTTATGCGTGTATGGTGTATGTGGTTGGTATTTTGGGGATATCTCACTAAGCTTTCGGGCTTACAGTTGTGATTTTATGTTTTTCAAGTTCTTCAGGAGACTGTGGCAAGGCGAAGGCGTGATCGTACCGCTCCTCATGATTTTGTAGTAATGTGATTCTGGGAATACGTTAAATGTTTTGTAATGAAAACCTTTTTGTAAAGATTTAATGGAATCGAGCTGTTTTTGAAAATTTTAAAATTGGTTGTATTTTTTGGTCGTTACATCAATCCTCGGCAATGGATAACGGTTCTTGAACGTTAACTTGTTCAACACCTGATAGTCAATGCACTTCCGGTGTGAACCATCCTTTTTGTTGACAAAAAGGATCGTCACTCCCCACGACGAGCAACTCGGCTGAATAAACCTCTTCCCCAACAGCTCCTGAAGCTACGAGGATAACTCATGCATCTCTGGAGGCGCAAGGCGATAGGGCACCTTGGCGATAGGTGCTGTCCTCGGAACAAAATCGATACAAAACTCTACCTGCCTCTCGGGAGGCACACCCGGCAATTCCTCGGGGAAAACGTCCGGGAACTCACACACTATCGGAACTTCGCCAACTGATCTCCGTCACTTCGAATCAATCCTCGTATCCATCACATAAGCCACAAACCCACTACATCCCTGCTGTAGAAACTGCCTCGCTCTAGCGGCCGAACAAAACATTGACCCATAACAGGTACCCTCGCCGTATACTATAAGTGCTCCCCCACTAGGGTCTCGTATCGTCACCAGCTGCCTCTTGCAGTCTATCACGACCCCAAATCGGCTCAACCAATCCATTCCCACGATGTCACATACGTCCCCCTTCGCAATCGGGACCAGATTTATGGGAAACCCAATGCTGAAAATCTCAAGCAAACACCCTCGAATCACGTCTGTGGCATACACTACGCGCTCGTTAGCTATAGAAACTCGTAGAGGTCAACTCATCGCCTCTCGCAGGATACTAATGTGTCTACTGAACGCTAATGAAACAAATGACCGACTCGCACCCGAGTCAAACAACACCAAAGCAGGTACAAAATTCACAAGGAAAGTACCTACGCATATCATAATATTTACACAAGATCTCATCATAAACAAATAGTAACAGAATACATAACAGCCACGACGTCCGGCGTTGCGCGGACCTCCCCCGCTGTCACACCCCAAAACCGGAACGGCGGAAACGTTCTGGTGTGGATGACGTCATGTCAAGTATCACAACACATGCATATAGTAATCAAAGTACAACAAAACATTTCATTAATAGTAATAGTTTTACATGAATTTCATTACAATACATCAAAGTAATAGAGACAAAAATAATAAGTACAGCAAGGTAATAAGCTATCTTCGTCAACTGCTCCTGGGATGTACCTGTCTAATGCTAACCTGAGAATACAAGTTATTTGAAAAGCGAGTATCAGCATTTTTACAAATGCTGGTGAGTTCATAAGTATTTAGTGACATTTCATTCAAATAACTTTATAAAGTAATAATTTAAGTGTTTACAGTGTATTAGAGTTCTTTCCAGAAAATCCTATATTTTTTTTAATCAAAGCAGCCTTCTACCAAGACTGGTCAGTGTTATGTGGTAAAAAGTTATTTTCCCTAAATTGCTATCTTTATCAAAATACTGAATTTGATTATTGACAAAAACGAATGACATCGGGGAATAACATATGCCTCAGCAATGAGGACTGCCGACTAAGGCAAGGAATCACAGACTCCAGGAGAGTATCGAACGAACGACACGCCTGGTTCAGTCTAACAAATAGAGACACAGACCCCAGAAGGTACCAAATGAAAGGTACAACTGGTAAGGTCCAAAACAGTGAATACAGACCACAGACAATATCAAATGAAAGATACGTCTAGCAAGGTCAAAAACAATGAACGCAGTGAACACAGTGAATACAGTGGATTTTGTGAATACAGTGGATACAGACCCCAGACAGCATCAAATGAAAGATACGTCTTGTAAGGTCAAAACAGAGGAGACAGACCCCAGACAGTATCAAATGAAAGATACATCCTGTAAGGTCAAAACAGTGTGACTCTGAAAATGAGCTACCAGCATACAATGTAAATTGCTGGCGAAATACCGTTACCTTAAGGCCATGAATTATAAGGTAACCCGGGATACTCGTAACCATACTAACCGACACTAGAGTACCAGACGCCCTACAAGCGTCTATATAATGTGACATTTGTCACCCCTTGTCTTAGTGAGCCGTGGACTGTAGCTAGCAGTCAGGGTGCAGGGGTGTCAATCCCGTATAGATCTATACACACAACGTCCGCTCTCCCTACAGGAGACTCTGGTTACCAACTAGACGGCGGAGAAAGCCGTGTCCTGAAGATGCATCCCAAATAGTGGGTAGAGACTTCCAACTAGTGGGTTTCTAATGTAAGTGTTGAACTAAAGGTAGAGACTCATAACTGAACTGACTGAAGTAACCTATATGTCTATGTTTGTGTATATAGTATATAACTAATGAATCAAACGACCTTCGGATGGACATCCGATCCCACCAGACCACATCTCAACAAAGAAAAGGAAATAGGGCGGACAAACCTTCCTAAGTCCTTCAATCATTATTTATATGCATCTATACCAACACAGACATACATCTAACTACGACGGAGTGGGTATCAAGTAAAAGTGATTCTCGTGAAGTAGGAGTGTCTAACAAGTGAAGTAAGAGCGGTCGCAAGTGAAGTAGGAGTGTCTAACAAATGAAGTAAGAGCGGTCACAAGTGAAGTAGGAGTGTTTAACAAGTGAAGTAAGAGCGGTCGTAAGTGAAGTAAGAGTGTCGAATAAGTATATGCGTATCACTAAGTAGAGACAACAATAAGTGAAGTAAGAGCGTATCAAGTATAAGTGAAGTAAAGGCGATATCAAGTATAAGTGGAGTAGAATCGTATCACTAAGTAAGAGTGTGAATAAGTATAAGCGTCCATCAGGTATAAGTGACTTCAAGTATAAGTGAAAGCATTACAGAGTAGGAGTATAAAATAATTATAAGCGAAGCAGTATTTAACAAGTAAACTATACGTCAAAAAGGGAATCTTTGATGAAAAACCTTTATGTCCAGAGAAAATCACAAATTGTATTCTTTTGTAAAATATGTTTGAAAACCTTAGAAAATATTTCATAAACCTGTTTACAATGAATCTAGTTAAAACAGTATAAGTAAGAGTTTTGAAACAATTGAAAACCATCATAGTGTCCTACTCGGTAAAACAGTGTACAGTGGTAAAATCTTGTGCATGCGGGTTATCAATCACATGTGATTGATATGATAACTGACATGTTTAACTTGTATTCCCCCCTATAAAACACGTAAAAACATTTAAAAGGTTCATTCAGGGGTATGAACTCACCTGGTGTAAGTAGGTCCGACGAAGGTGTCGTTTGGGCGTTCGGTGTCACGCAAGGACTTGAACACACACAATGACCTACTTTAACATATGATACATATGTTCACATACAATTAGCATATTATATACTAATTAAGCAACTATAAGCGCTCAAAGGAGCGAAAAATACTTTGGCTAAGTGTTTGGGTGTCCCGGGTAGCGTTTAAGGGTGTGTATAGCTAAGGAATGGAGTTTACTCTCCAAGATTAAATCCCCAAAGTTGATTTTACGGCCTAGAGACATCTCACCATGAGTTTACGGCCGTAAACTCATGTGATGGGTTCTATGGTGTTTAATGCTTCTAGCTTGCTCATGGAATTATTCTAAGTACTTTTCACAAAAGGCATGAGTGGGTTTGAGGCTTCTAAGGGCATTTTCTATGAGTTTACGGCCAAGGGACCACTCCTAAGGGAGTTTACGGCCGTAAACTCTCATCCTTAGATTTTGGTGAAATTTAATGCCCCTAATGCCTTTCTAGTAATTTCTAATGAAGTATGATGCTATTTTGGGGAATTCAAACTACCATTTGAATGAGTTTTGGGGAGTTTATGGCCTAGGTAATTGCTTGGGCCGTAAACTCCAAGTCACCCCATATTTCCTTGTGTTTAAGTCCTTAAATCCTTCCTAGCATTTCATAGAAATAGTTTAAGGCCATTTGGGGGGTAAAAACCAACATTTTGGCTTGATTTGGGGAGTTTACGGCCTTGACACATGTTTGGGCCATAAACTCCATTTGTCCCTTCATTTTGATGTGTTTAAATGGTTTAAACCCAAAATACCAAGTCTCTAATTTATGTGTGAAGCCTAAGGGTGGTTTGGGAGTGTTTGGAGGCATTTTAACAAGGTTTTAAGGGGTTTACGGCCTAAGCTTGTGCTTGGGCCGTAAACTCTCTTTTACCCCCTAATTCCATGAGTTTTAATGTTTAAACACTCCTAGGTTAATACCTCAATTTATTTCCTAGCCATTAGGGACAAGTTTAGGTCATTTTGGCCATCTTTTGGGGGTTTACGGCCTAAGGAGACACTTAGGCCGTAAACTCCTTTTTCATGTCTCAATCTTGTGATTTTTAGGCTATAATGACAATAAGGTACACATAGAACAAGTTAGGGTTGATAGTCTTACGTTTAGGAGTCGGAAATCGCGGTTTTTGAGTCGAAAACGAGCCTAGAGAGAGAGTATAGAGAGAGAGGGTGGAAAAGCTCCAAATGGAGTTTACTCCCCTTTATATATGGGTGGGAGTTGGAGCTTAGTGATTTTCTACCCGATACTGCCGTTAAACGGGGCTTTTGGTCGCACCCTATTTAGTGGTCGTAATAATAAAACTTAACATTTTCCAAATATATGGAAATGTGTGTCCTGTGTTTTTATTTCCTTTTATCAAGACTTAATGGCATTTTAAATGTAAACAATTGGAATGTTTATTAAATTGACGCCCTCTAATTAACGGAACTTTTATACAGTGGAATATTCTGTTAACGGCAACAAGGAAATGTAACGGGGAAACTTGGGTTGTCACATCATCCCCCCATTAGAGGGAATTTCATCCCGAAATTTAGGTCTAGGCAAGGAAGTAGGTATGAATGGCCGAGTAGAGGTAAGGGAGTACTTCCCATACGGTTTACCTCGCATTCCCAAGTGAACTCTAATTGCCATTCCAACAGACCTTCACGTACGGGATGCGAATTCCGTCTCGTGTAGCTAGCGGGTTCCGACCGGTGTATCTATGATGTCAGGGTCCTAGATGGCTTCTATCAGGATGGGTGAGGTATGAAAAGTGTTGTTGGGAAATCATGTATTAAGTCTAAGAAGTGAATCGATCGGGTGTGAATCTTGTGGCATATCTGAAGGTAGTAGCGGCCTGAAAAGGGTTGGACCATGTCTCTATGAGGATTTTCGGATGGTCCTACGCTCTCGGAAGGGTAGAGCTTTTCAGTACTTAGAAAATAGTGTACTTCTATGGCAAGATCATCACTGGCGTGATCGCCATTCCGAAGTCCCTAACATTCTCTCTCGTACTGGTAGTGTAGTCCTTCAGGTTGGTTCTTAGAAATCTCGAGGGGTCTTTGGTTTCGTGTCTTCTGTCAACTGGCTGATAGAGACTTTCTAGATCGCCGAGTGGGTTGCGTGACTATGGTTATTCGTTTGCTATAGAGTGTCTATCTCGCGCCTGTGCAAAATGAACCTTCACTAACGAAGCTTGAGATACGGAAACCCTGAGGGTCGGGGAGATAGGGTTTCACCAGACGAGTGTTGGACTATCTCTGGAGGTGGTTCTACTATCTCTGCGTGAGATAGTATTCATAGAACGCCTAATAGTCCAAGGAATCTCTAAGACTGTGGTTTATTCTAGTGTGGAAAGGGCATGTTCCTATATAACCCTTCGACTAACACCAGGGCTGGTGTCAAGCCTATGATCTCTTCAGGATCCGGGTCATGAGATTTAACGCAACTAATTTCGCACTTGACCAAGTATTCTTGGCTGCGAAGGTTATCCTGTGGTTCTCAGTATCCTATTTTTCACTTGGGAAAGTATAATTCATCGTCTACAGGGAGACAACGATTTCCTCCTTGCGAGAGGGTGAAGGATGATAAGCACCACTTGTCTATAACTAGGTGGACGAGGTGCATGAGTAGTGCGAGCATCTACTGCAACTACTCTTCCGAAGGTTCCGAGTTTTCTTGGTCTAAGTCAAATCTAGTGGGTATAGGGTCTCATCACTCGGAACTGTACTAGCTCAATCCACAGCAGTTCTCTTGATTTCGGACCCTATGTTATCGAATAGGGTGAAAGTGTTTTGCGGAGAGGTTCGTGGTAGAGTTCATGCTTGGCTTAACCGCTAATACTTGATGGATGCCAGCAGTATACCTGGTTATAGTGGTTAGCCTCATGTGTTCTATTCTCTGGGTTCACGAATCTGATGTGCGAGGTGCGAAGGGTCTCCCAGGGAAATCTACGGAGTATGCTTCGGATGGTGGTCGTCTTCTTAGAGTATCTGCAGTGCCATTCGCTTCGGTCTTTATCTGACTACGAGGGGTCGGTCAACAGTGTGCGGTACCTTCCCTTGGGTACTTTGGAAGGTTTGAGTTAAGAGGGACGATTGACGGATCGCATTATGTTTGATTATTTGTGTTAGGTTTAGGTTCGGGAGAATCCTTTATTTTCCGACATGGCTTCAGAGAAAGTTCTTTTACACAGCACTAAAGGTGAACACATGGTTGAACGAAGTTAAACCATGATCGATAGGGTCGTCGAAGTTGGCACACTTCGACCTGATATAAAGTGAAGATCGATAGAGTCATGTGCCGAACAGGCACACAAGTTCTAGGCGTCTCGGGTTTCGTCCTATGTATCACTACCACGGATACTTGGACTGATAGAGTCGACGCGTAACTATAGAGAGTCCTAAGTGTTTCCGAATAGAGTATCTTTTCATGAACGGATTCTAACGAGGCATTTCTATAATCGCCCCACATATACTAGTCATGTATATTTAAGGTGGGGAGGACTGTTGACTGAGCGACTCCGCCCTAAATCCACAACCAAACGAGGAACAGGAAATGAGGCGGCATTCGCTCACTCTAGGTCTGTCCATCTTAAATATACATGGCCGTAACGTATATGTTTAGCCATTATAGTTTTACCTAATGAATTTTAAATTTTATAACAGTGCTACGACTTTCGCCTTACTGGGAAGAATTTACACTTGAATTAGTCTTTTGTTGTTCTTAGTTTAGTTATCCGAGATCGAGAGACGTACCAAAATCTAACGAGTTTCCTTGCCGCTTCTCCCTAAGCAGTAGTGTCAGGCTCCTTCTGTGTCTTTGTCTTTCTCTTCGGTTGGGCAGTCCTTCTTGAAGTGTCCTATTTTACCACATAGGTGGCAAACTATACGGGTCGCCACATTGGTGGTTGATGTAATGAACTCAACTGGGGTTCTGCAGACGCGAGTAGTATGCCCCAACATGTGGCACCTAGCACAATAGAGTTCCCGGCAGGCACCATGATGATGGTAGCTGCACTTGCTGCAGTGGGGAAGGTCTCCTAGGTATGGTCTTCTTGAGGTCGGGAGGGAAGGATTGACAGGGGTATAGACTGCCTCCGCTCGTTGCCCTTCGGAAGGTCCTTGAGCCGAGGTACTTCCCTTCTCTAACTTGAGTTTTCTCTTTAGTGGGTTCAGTGGAGGTTCTTGGGTGGCTGAGTGTGGAAGTGTTGGTTGTTGCTGTCCATTGCCAGAATTGGAAATCCCGACAGGGCCCTTGCTAACATTGGCGGTGTTAGCATTCAGATGAGCCATGACAGCTGCTACGGCTGCTGAGACTGCAGCTTGGAACGTAGCTTCATCGAATAAGAGAGTAGGTTTCTTGCTTGCTGATTGGTTACGCTTCTTCGGTGGCATGGTTTTTCCTACACGGAAAGGAATACAAGGTAATGAGAGACGATGGCTAACCCTGGACATTTCTGTCCTGAACGTATTAGGCATAAATTTTTCCCGTGCCTCGGGTACTGGTTGTCTGGTTTTCGACCTACATCCCTATGATGTAGTCCTGGTAATCAAGGTAAGAGTATGAGTATCGGAAAAAGGCCATAAGATGCGAGTCGTTCCTACTAAGTTACCTTTATACTGGGAAAGGTTTCACTCTCTGACCTGGAGAGATTTGAGAACGGTTCGGAACGAAACTGTGGAAAGAGAGGCTCATGAAAGCTCATGGCTAAGCACTCTCAATAAAGGTGCGGGGACCCGCCCTAATCGTGTGTCTGGCATCAGGAATCGACGATTTACCTAACACATAGCGTGAGTAGTGTAACCACTAACTCACTAAATTGTATTATTTTATGGGTGTATTAGCGTGACGAACACGAGGAAAAGACAATTCTCGGGTTCCATGTACTGGCTCCCTCGATCTGCCTCGTATCTTTGACTGGAATCAACGTTGGTTTCCTTCGGGTAGTTTCCTAGGGTTCTCTTCTCGTATGGACATATTGAATTTCTACTCCGCCTTCCTTCTGATTCCAACTCTGGGTGTCATCACTTCAGGGTGGATGACTGGGAATCTTCGAAGTTTAGGCGAATTCCTCACCGATGTCCCTAAAAGAATATGGGCACTTGGTGCATTCAATAGTCTCGACCCAGTTCATTTATTTCCGAACAAGAAATCTTCTCAATGAACCTCCTCGGGGTCGGAATCAACTCTTCTGTCAAGCGCTGAAATGGGTAGGGTTTTCTACAGGGTTCGTGTGAGAATGGGAATGTCTAAAGAATCCTAAGAGATTATTAACATTCCACAGGATGATCCATATCGAGTCCTGCTACGATTACACAGGGTATACAAATCATATATAACTTAGATCCGATAGGCCTTCGAATATGTGATACTACTCGGATTCCACATCCAAACAAGGAAAAGGAAGTAGAGCGAAACCACACATTCTTAGCCTATGGGATCCTTATTATATATAACCTTGGGAGTACACCCTCTGTAGTTGTAGGTATATCAATAAGGATCTTTTTAGTTATTCACGCAAGGTTGTTTATGATTCCTAAAATACCCCTATGGTATTTTAATTCTTGTTTGATTCTTATCTTCTGAATATCATTCTGGAATTAGTGTGGATCTTTTAGCATTCTAAAATACTCCTATAGTATTTTAACTTTGTGTTTGGCTCTAGCATTCCTAGTTGGTAAGTTTCAGACCTGTTGCACACCACTATCACTCCCGAGCACACGTTCATCGCATCTCGGATAAATGTAGTTGATCAGGTTACATTTATCCCAGCTTACGATTACATAACTGCCCAGGTTTGACGGCAATGCTCAACATCCGAAGACTTTTATTATTGTCCTTCTTGTGATACTTTTGTTCGAGTGTTTAGATTTTGGATGTTATTATACTTTAGTAAAATATGGTTATATTTTAAAGTAAAATTCTTGGTCAGAGTGTTTTATCCCTTTGTGTTTATAGGTTGTATATCTTTTTATGAATTGATATACTTAGTTCACTATAAACAATGCTCTAATACCAATCTGTCACACCCCAAAACCGGAACGGCGGAAACGTTCTGATGTGGATGACGTCATGTCAAGTATCACAACACATGCATATAGTAATCAAAGTACAACAAAACATTTCATTAATAGTAATAGTTTTACATGAATTACATTACAATACATCAAAGTAATACAGACAAAAATAATAAGTACAGCAAGGTAATAAGCTATCTTCGTCAACTGCTCCTGGGATGTACCTGTCTAATGCTAACCTGAGAATACAAGTTATTTGAAAAGTGAGTATCAGCATTTTTACAAATGCTGGTGAGTTCATAAGTATTTAGTGACATTTCATTCAAATAACTTTATAAAGTAATAATTTAAGTGTTTACAGTGTATTAGAGTTCTTTCCAGAAAATCCTATATTTTCTTTAATCAAAGCAGCCTTCTACCAAGACTGGTTAGTGTTATGTGGTAAAAAGTTATTTTCCCTAAATTGCTATCTTTATCAAAATACTGAATTTGATTATTGAGGAAAGCGAATGACATCAAGGAATAACATATGCCTCAGCAGTGAGGACTACCGACTAAGGCAAGGAATCATAGACTCCAGGAGAGTATCGAACGAACGACACGCCTGGTTCAGTCTAACAAATAGAAACATAGACCCCAGAAGGTACCAAATGAAAGGTACAGCTGGTAAGGTCCAAAACAGTGAATACATACCACAGACAATATCAAATGAAAGATGCGTCTAGCAAGGTCTAAAACAATGAACGCAGTGAACATAGTGAATACAGTGGATTCTGTGAATACAGTGGATACAGACCCCAGACAGCATCAAATGAAAGATACGTCTTGTAAGGTCAAAACAGAGGAGACAGACCCCAGACAATATCAAATGAAAGATACGTCTTGTAAGGTCAAAACAGTGTGACTCTGAAAACAGAGGAGACAGACCCCAGACACTAGAGTACCAGACGCCCTACAAGCGTCTATATAATGTGACATTTGTCACCCCTTGGCTTGGTGAGTCGTGGACTGTAGCTAGCAGTCAGGGTGTGGGGGTGTCCATCCCGTATAGATCTATACACACAATGTCCGCTCTCCCTACAGGAGACTCTGGTTACCAACTAGACGACGGAGAAAGCTGTGTCCTGAAGATGCATCCCAAATAGTGGGTAGAGACATCCAACTAGTGGGTTTCTAATGTAAGTGTTGAACTAGAGGTAGAGACTCATAACTGAACTGACTGAAGTAACCTATATGTCTATGCTTGTGTATATAGTATATAACTAATGAATCAAACGACCTTCGGATGGACATCCGATCCCACTAGACCACATCTCAACGAAGAAAAGGAAATAGGGCGGACAAACCTTCCTAAGTCCTTCAATCATTATTTATATGCATCTATACCAACACAGACATACATCTAACTACGACGGAGTGGGTATCAAGTAAAAGTGATTCTCGTGAAGTAGGAGTGTCTAACAAGTGAAGTAAGAGCGGCCGCAAGTGAAGTAGGAGTGTCTAACAAGTGAAGTAAGAGCGCTCGCAAGTGAAGTAGGAGTGTCTAACAAGTGAAGTAAGAGCGGTCGTAAGTGAAGTAAGAGTGTCGAATAAGTATATGCGTATCACTAAGTAGAGACGACAATAAGTGAAGTAAGAGTGTATCAAGTATAAGTGAAGTAAAGGCGATATCAAGTATAAGTGGAGTAGAATCGTATCACTAAGTAAGAGTGTGAATAAGTATAAGCGTCCATCAGGTATAAGTGACTTCAAGTATAACTGAAAGCGTTACAGAGTAGGAGTATAAAATAAGTATAAGCGAAGCAGCAGTATTTAACAAGTAAACTATACGTCAAAAAGGGAATCTTTGATGAAAAACCTTTATGTCCTGAGAAAATCACAAATTGTATTCTTTTGTAAAATATGTTTGAAAACCTTAGAAAATCTTTCATAAACCAGTTTAGAATGAATCTAGTTAAAAGAGTATAAGTAAGAGTTTTGAAACAATTGAAAACCATCATAGTGTCCTACTCGGTAAAACAGTGTACAGTGGTAAAATCTTGTGTATGCGGGTTATCAATCACATGTGATTGATATGATAACTGACATGTTTAACTTGTATTCCCCCCCTATAAAACATGTAAAAACATTTAAAAGGTTCATTCAAGCGTATGAACTCACCTGGTGTAAGTAGGTCCGACGAAGGTGTCGTTTGGGCGTTTGGTGTCACGCAAGGACTTGAACACACACAATGACCTATTTTAACATATGATACATATGTTCACATGCAATTAGCATATTATATACTAATTAAGCAAGTATACGAGCTCAAAGGAGCGGAAAACACTTTGGCTAAGTGTTTGGGTGTCCCGAGTAGCATTTAAGGGTGTGTATGGCTAAGGAATGTAGTTTACTCCCCAAGATAAGTCCCCAAAGTTGAGTTTATGGCCCAGGGACATCTCACCATGAGTTTACGGCCGTAAACTCATGGTGATGGGTTCTATGGTGTTTAATGCTTCTAGCTTGCTCATGGAATTATTCTAATTACTTTTCATAAAAGGCATGAGTGGGTTTAAGGCTTCTAAGGGCATTTTCTATGAGTTTGCGGCCAAGGGACCACTCCTAAGGGAGTTTACGGTCGTAAACTCTCATCCTTAGAGTTTGGTGAAGTTTAAAGCCCCTAATGCCTTTCTAGTAATTTCTAATGAAGTATGATGCTATTTTGGGGAATTCAAACTACCATTTGAATGAGTTTTGGGGAGTTTACGGCCTAGGTAATTGCTTGGGCCGTAAACTCCAAGTCACCCCATATTTCCTTGTGTTTAAGTCCTTAAATCCTTCCTAGCATTTCATAGAAATAGTTTAAGGCCATTTGGGGGGTAAAAACCAACATTTTGGCTTGATTTGGGGAGTTTACGGCCTTGACACATGTCTGGGCCGTAAACTCCTTTTGTCCCTTCATTTTGATGTGTTTAAATGGTTTAAACCCAAAATACCAAGTCTCTAATTTATGTGTGAAGCATAAGGGTGTTTTGGAGGCATTTTAACAAGGTTTTAAGGGGTTTACGGCCTAAGCTTGTGCTTGGGCCATAAACTCTCTTTTACCCCCTAATTCCATGAGTTTTAATATTTAAACACTCCTAGGTTAATACCTCAATTTATTTCCTAGCCATTACGGACAAGTTTGGGTCATTTTGGCCATCTTTTGGGGGTTTATGGCCTAAGGAGACACTTAGGCCGTAAACTCCTTTTTCATGTCTCAATCTTGTGATTTTTAGGCTATAATGACAATAAGGTACACATAGAACAAGTTAGGGTTGATAGTCTTACGTTTAGGAGTCGGAAATCGGGGTTTTTGAGTCGAAAATGAGCCTAGAGAGAGAGGGTGGAAAAGCTCCAAATGGAGTTTACTCCCCTTTATATATGGGTGGGAGTTGGAGCTCAGTGATTTTCTACCCGATACTGCCGTTAAACGGGGCTTTTGGTCGCACCCGATTTAGTGGTCGTAATAATAAAACTTAACATTTTCCAAATATATGGAAATGTGTGTCCTGTGTTTTTATTTCCTTTTATCACAACTTAACGGCATTTTAAATGTAAACAATTGGAATGTTTATTAAATCCACGCCCTCTAATTAACGGAACTTTTATACAGTGGAATATTCCGTTAACGGCAACAGGGAAATGTAACGGGGAAACTTGGGTTGTCACACCCACTGTCAACTAGAAGGCTCTCCCGCGAGCCTTCGGTGCCTTGGCCTTCACTAGCCAAACCTCAGTAGTGTGCACGGCGGCAGGGGCAGATCCCTGTTGTGCTCCCTATGCTGTCCCCCGCAGCTGCGAACACTCGTCCTTCAGATGACCCATCTGGTTACAATGAAAGCAAACCATGAATCCCTTGGGGCAGTCCTTGGCTATATGCCCCTCCTTGCCACATTTGTAGCAAGCACTAGATCGACAAACTCCATCGTGTCCCTTGTCGCACTTTCCACAAGTGTGGCCCTTCTGGCCTCCAGATCTCAAATCGTTGGGCTTTGCCCGCTTGGTTGCCGACTGAGACTGTGTCGGCCGCCTATCCAACCCCTGAGACTCAGCCTCCTCCCTGGCTTGAGTCTCCAACTCAATCTCCCTCTTTCGTGAATTTTCCTGAAGCTCAGCAAATGTCCGGTAAGTCGAGTTCGATACGAACTCCCGAATGTCCCTCCTTAGAATGCTCAAGTACCGGCTCATGCACGCCTGCTCAGACAACACGTGCTCAGGGCAGAACATCGCCCTCTCGTGAAACTTCCTGGTGATCACAGTAACTGACTCAGTACCCTGCTTGAGGGTTAAGAACTCCTGGGCCAACCATTCCCTTACCACCAGGGGAACATACTCTTCTCTGAACATAGTGGTGAAACTCTCCCAAGTCACCGCTGAGATCTCCACAGAAGTAAGATGTATCGTCACAAATTTCAACCAGTCCTTCACTCCCAGGCGAAGCTGGTTCAGTGCAAACCGAACCCTCAATTGCTCTGGACACGAACAGGTGTAGAAGCATCCCTCGATATCGCTAGCATAGGCTACCCTTCGGTAAGCCTCTCAGAAGCTCCTCACTGCTACCTACTCGCTCTCAAGCATCTCTTAGCAACAGAAATCTCCTAGGCTAAGGCATCACAAATCTGGCCACTCTAGTCCTAACATGAATACCTAGCCCACTCTAGCATTCATATCATATCATATCTCATAACACATAATATAAGGGTATTTTGGGAAATCACCATTCGGGCGCTAGCTGATCGTACACACTGCTTCTTTCGGCTTTCCTCATATTTTTTTACATTTTGGAAAAATTGTTTCTTTTATGAAAATGTTTCTCAAATCCTCAGTTTAAGTTCAAATACACCCGAGGATGAATCCGAATCCCTCAAACCAAGGCTCTGATACCAACTTGTAACGCCGTGAAATTTCAAAACAATTTTTCATTTTAATTTAATAAAAATACTCCAATCAAAATTCTCAAAAAACGTGTATCAATTGTTTTTACATAACATAAGTGCAAATCAAAATCCCCAGAATCTCAAAACATCTCCACCATAAGTGTGTATTGATCATGCCGATGCCTTCCCACGATCATCACTAGTACCTGAAACACATAACACACAAATGGTAAGCAATAATGCTTAGTGAGTTCCCCAAAATACAACGTACAGCACATACGCCTTTCCAGGCCATAGCTCTACGGGATCTTCCGATCCAAGTGTCTCACGGGATTTCCATCCCATAACTCTGTTGACCTTTCGGCCCATGCTCTGTTGACCTTCCGCTCCATATCATCATACTCATATCATAACATATTACATATACAACATACATCACATTTTCATCATACACATAAGACCTTCCGGTCACACATAATCACCCCATCGGGTAAGGCATAGTGAGAAGACTCACCTCTACGATGTCGAATAATCACTCGCGCTCAATCCTCTGACCTAGCTTCCTCCTATAGCATAGATACATCTCTAATTAATACCTTCCTGACTTAATTTGACTAATGCCCTTGAGTCAACACAAGTCAACTTTGGTCAACATTGGTCAATGGCCACCCCCCTTTGACCCAACTCGTCGAGTCAGGCACTGACTCGGCGAGTTTAGACGTGAAATCAAGTCCCCTAAATCCCCCTCTGACTCACTGAGTCACTCTCCCAACTCGGCGAGTCATCAACTGTGTGAGTCACGGGACAACCCGGTCCGACTCGTCGAGTCTGCTCATGGACTCGGCGAGTTCATTCCATGCTCGAACTCAAATGGCCTTCTAAGATCAGATCTGCTTCTCTAATCTATAGATCTGACCTTCCCAAACATTATAATCACGTAAAGATCACATCTTGGCACCCATGCAATGCCTACAAAGCCTCTTTTGGTGAAATGATCTCTAAAATGGTAGCCTAAGTCCACAACTCAAAAGGAAAGGAAAAAAGCAGAGCATTTGGGACTCTCTGGACCTTCTAAGGTCCAGATCTAGGTACCAATTCCCCATGGGACCTCTCACACTCCAAATACAAGCTAATCAAGGCATGAAGAAACCCTATATTTGACTATATCAACAAAAACACGAGAATAAGCTCTGAATAATACCTCAAATAGCTTCCTCTGCCCAAATGAAAGTAGATCCAAGCTCTCCAACTCTCCTAGCATGAGCTTCCTCTTTCCCTTCTTGCTAAAACACACAAGAATGATGAACAATGGCCTCTTATCTCACTCACAAGGACTCTCAGATGCTCTGGTGCTCCCAATGATGAAGGTAGCCGCAATGAAGGGTTATAAGGTCCTTTAAATAGGGCTTAGACCCGGGAAATTAGGGTTTTAGTTGCTAGCACGGACTCGTCGAGTCCCCTCACCGACTCATCGAGTCTACTCATTAATCCAGTCATCACCACACGACCCTACTCGACGAGTCTAGGCATCATCTCGTCGAGTCTCTCTCTCTCTTAGTGATGAGATTAAAACTTAATCTTGAATATCAATTAGATCTTAAACAGGTGAACAAATATTTAAACAGTTAGAATGAATGCAAAATAAAGAACAACTCAACGATGAATCAAACGAGTTGAATGATTATAAAAAAAACCCTCAGAAGAGCTCGATCAAGAACATCAACTGTAGAGGGTTGGAGGTTTACAAGAACGATAAAATAAATCTGCAATGCTATCGTAATCGTTACTTCTGAATTATTTTCCTAGTATGCATGCAAGCATATCTTTATATAATAAACCTAGCAAACTCGTGGTTGGACAGGCCCAATACCGGAGTACAAAATAAGTGGACTATCAGCGGAGCCCAATGACGCAATCTTCAAACGAGTCTTCAACTCAACAATCTCCCCATTTGCGTCAATTGGAGCGAGATATTCACTTTTTACTTGGGCCAGCAGCAGCACCAGGTACCTTCTTCTTCACGGTCTCAAACAGACGAGATATCAGAGCATGTATCGTTTGCCTGAATCTGATGTACCATTGGATCATGTCGTTGAAGTACTTGACATCGTCTGCTGCATTCTCCTTACACCTTCGGATGATCGACAAAACATGCTCAAGGCAAGTATTGGTGTAAAGATGCTTATCCGCCAAAGCAAAGAGACATTTATGTCCTTCTGCTCTAGTGAACATGACCGAATTACGTCTAGGATCGATCTTGCCCATCTTCATTTGATTGAGATCACTGGCCGATCCCACAGGAGCTATCTTAGGTTTCTTCTTGAAGACTGTGGCAATCTCCTGATCCATAAGGGCAACCTCCATGAAGTAACAAACAATCATCCTCTTGAGATGGTCTATAATAGGACCATATTCTGCTTCGTTCGTCAAAAGGATGTTCTGCAAAACGATCCAATCATGAGGGTTTAAGTTCGGTAAGTCTGCCAAAGATATAAGATGTTCGGTTCTAGCAGACCCCCTTATCACCCTGAACCGAACGTTGATAAATCTCCCTTCGGTATAAGGCTTTAAGACTCGAACGTTCACGATCTTCTGAGCGCTCCATGTCTGATATTGTGGTTGAGCAGCTTTCAGATAGAACTCGATAAGCTCCCTATCGACCTCAGCGTTCGGATGAGGGACTTCATAAATGTTGGAGAAGGCGTGGAAGATAAACGCCTTTCGAGTCAACGGCATATCGAACTGCGAATCAACAGAGTTATTGCAGTCGAACGATATCACCGGTTCGAGCCATAGGATGCTAGGAGTGTCTATGGCCTCCTTGATCATTCTCTCCCGAGTCCAAGTAGGGAAGAGAGTCTTCTTGCTCTCAAGGAGATCGTGGGCTTCCTTCTGCTTGCGTTCGGCTTCTTCAGCCTCTCACGCCACACGAATGTTGTCATCTTCCACATTGCGACTGTTTTTGCATTTCAACAGGTCCGCAATGGTTTCTTTATCTTCATCCTCATCTTCTTCCTCAGCTAAGTTTTTCCCTTTATCCTTCACACCCAAACCCGAAGCTTGACCAGTCGGAGGTGGTTCGGTTGTGTGAGCAGCTGTTGAGGAAGCAGGTGGTTTCGATCCGGACTTCTTCCCTTCTCCCCCTTGTTTCGGATTGGACACGAAACTGGGTAAGCCTTCGATTTTGCTAAGAAGGTCCATGGCAGGAGTAAGTTTCTCAGCAAGGGTTCGCCTCACCGAGTGATTGAGAATGGGATCGTGTGCTTCCAGGATGTTAGATAGGGCAGCGTGTACATCCGAAACACAAGTCTTTATAACCTCCCGTTCGGATCGAAGAGCTTCAAGCTGTTGCTGATAGTTTGAAATCTGAGAGCTCTTGACCTTGAGGGCGGTGGTTTTGCTTGCTAAAACATCCATTAACGAATTTTCAGCTGCGAGATCCTCCTGAAGCTTAGCGAGGCGCTCGTCAATGGAGGCACGAAGGGCCGAGTTGTCATCGCTGATGGATTGGCGTAATGTGGCGAATGACTGTAACTCTGTTGAGACGAACTTGGCCAATTGCTGAACGATTGGTTCCAAAGTTGTCTTTGTGGCAATCAGCGCTCTCCTGTAAGGACTTCAACAGGGAAGAGGCGTCTGAAAATAGTTTATCGACTTTTGCGGTCGCTGCCTCACAGGCTTTTGTGGAGGCATCAATAGCGGCTGTGGCTGAAGCAACAGAATCCTGCTGAGCCCTGGAGAAGGCGTCAACAATCTTCTGAAGAAAGGCTTCAGAGAGAGAGGACTGAGAGGTAGTGGATGACGCAAGAAGTAAGTCAACCTTCTCGTGTAGCTCCTTGAGATGCTTCTTTGTCACTGGAGCATCGTCCTCATCGTCACTAAGAACCTGAAATGGACTAAAGTAGACCGAATCGAAGGTCATGTTGTCACCGCCAAGAAATGGGTTATCTCCATCAGAGGCATGATCTAGAGATGGTGGGGGTGGTGAAGCTAGGGGTGTGGTGGTGTGGGTAGGTTCAGGTTGAGTGTTTGTGGGTGGGGTTTCGGGTGGTGGTTGAGTATGGGTAGGTTCGGTTGTATGCTGGGTTTCGGTTTGAGGTGGTTCGGTTACAGGTGGTGTTTCGGTTGCACTGGTATGAACCCCCGTATCAGATACGTTGGTTGTAACATTTGCGGTTGTGGTAGTGGTATCTGTGAAAATGGGTGGTGGTATAGGGAAAGAGGTTTTTGGTAGGGTGGTGAAGGGGTTTATGGTGGGAATGGAAGTAGAGATGGTTAGAGGAGGTGAAGGAACTGGTGAGACATGAATTTCCATGTCTGGGGTAGGTGATCGGGGTGGGGTGTTGCCTCTGGGAGGGGTGTCGCCTCTTTGAGAGTCGTCCGAACCCGAACTCTCGTTTTCTGAATCACTCGAAGAGGAGGCGATGATAAGCTTTCGCTTCGGTTGAGTCTTCCTTCTCTTCGGTTGCGGGGACTGTGCCGGTTTGGTTTGTTTCCTCTTCCTGGGAGAAGGACCTTTAGGAGCCTTGGTCACTTGCTTCCCTTTTTCCACCTTTTTGCCCCTGTTGACAGGTTTGTCAGCGTCATGGACTGACTTGAGCATTTCCTCTGTTAGAACCCTAGGACCAGACACCTTGAATTCCTTTATTGTCCGGATAATTCTGCTGTCGGACGGAACATCGCCGTACATTGTCTCCGGAATAGAGCCAATGAACGAGAACTTAGATGCATCAGAGACGATGATCTTCGTGGTATGAAAAGTACCGATCGAAGACATCGATGCACCTGCAGCAGTGGGAATGTCGAATTTGTCCATCTCCCACTTTGTGATAATTGTCCAGAACCGGGCGTACGACACCTCAGAGTGTCGTGAAGAGGAAGAAAGGCTCTGGATGAGTTGTTGCCAGATAACCAACACAAAGTCTAGATTGACCCCGTTGTAAACTGCATACATAATCGACAGGAACAGTCGACTTGAACCATCGGATCCTGAGCTCCGTTCAGATAAGCCCTTGAAGAGGACTGTAAACATGCCGTTCCATTGTGGCGGCAAGCAGGACTTCTTAAACTTTGCGACGGAGGGGAGCGCCTCCGTGTACCCCATGTTGTAAAACATGTTGTAGAGATGCCCAATCGGAATCGACTCTGGATGAACTCGAGAAGGATCAGCAGCCAACCCTAGCAGTGTACCAAATCGTTGGCGAGAAATGGAGGTCTTGTGATCAGCAACCTCGAAGAATACCCGCTCGACTGCTTTGTCGTAATGAGCAGTCGCATACACCTACGAAAGAATCTCCATGGGCACAGATTCAACCCTAGTGAGTGCAGGAGCGATCTGAGAGTACTTCAAGCACTCGATGATCAGCGTCATGTAAGAATCATACAGCGAAGGAGTGAGGTCGATCACCAAGCATTGTTGTGGACGGATGGGAAGGATGTGTGATGTAGCATGGACTGAGGATGATTCTGCCATTGTTGAAGGTAGAAGAAGAAGATGAACAGTGAAGCTTTTGGGATTGTTTGCTCTCTTGGAAATTCCGGATGCAGTAAAGAGGTAAATGAGAGTAGAGACTGCCTTTTATAGTGGGGGAAAGGAGAGAGAAAAATCGTTTCAAATCTTCTATGCGTGACAGTTAAGGCAGACGATGATCATGTAGGAGAGAGAGTGTCAGATTCCTAGGATCACGCCGCCCAACAAGCGCCGTTTCAGAATAAATTGGTTCAAATCCTCACGAGCCTTTAAGTACCAGAGAGGTGGCGCTTGTAATTCGCACACGCGTCCATGATGTCAGTAAAAGTGTGGACGTTCCAAATTCACACGCGTTCCCTTTTTTACCGTCGTTTGAAATTCAATCCTTTTAACTCCCGCCTGAGTCAGCAACTTTTTGTCTTATCTGGTAAATGTCATCTTTTGAATTAAATACCCACGTGGATGATTTTTGACCACAGCTTGAAAATTAACCACCAAAGCAATAATACAGCCTATAATTATTAGTAACGGAATATTGGAAAATCAAAGATTTTCGTGCAAAGAGTTTAAAAAGAAAAGAAATAAAGCAACTCTTTTTAGGAATGACTGTGATGTCAATAATGACACGAAACAAATGATCCCGGGCACGAATCTCTTCCTTCGAGATCAAGAGAGACCTCAAAGTGTTAATGTGGTTTCCCGTTGAATGACGATCAAACATTTATTAATAAATGTTGAAAGGTTTCTTTTAATAAGGCTACTTAAGGGTGGCTTTCGCTTTGATTCAACAATTCTAATCTTGAAATAAGAAAGAAAGTGAACAAAGTACTTGTGAGACCGGTGTAGTCTGTTGAACAAGTAGGTAGGAATTGATTTTAAATAGCTTGGAAAAAAAATATAAAATCTCAACAAAAAATAAAAACCTGGATCCCAAGGGAAGAAATGTTATGGTGTTTAACAATTTCATAGGAATCACACAAAAATAAAAATTTGAGATTTCAGTAGGATACATCCGTCAATTCATTGGTGAAAACTTGAGCAAATTTATTGTTCACCGTCAATTTAGATTTGGTGTTGAATATTGGGTTTCACTCAGCTCGTAGTGGCACGAAACTGAGATCATAAACACAGTTGTTGTATAACCATAAACCTCAGTGGTAATTTTTTAGAGTCTCAAGGGTTACGTTGATGAAACGAATGTAATCGAGAATTGGAATGTAGATGGTGTAAGAAATTAAAGTACCTCTACTGCGAAAATAAGGACCAAGCAGAACAACTCTTATCTCATGTGAGAGGAGAGTGAGGTAGCTCACGATCAGAATAAATATGATAGCCTAATTGGGAAAACAAGGTTTGTTTATACCAAGTCATTAAGGCTATTATTCAGAATCTTATGAGGCTTGGGATACATACAGCAGCATGCTTCTAGGGACACTTAAGTAATTCAACAATTATATCCCCATAAACGAACGAACACACAAACAAAATTCAAAGAGAAAAATATTTTTGGAGTTTTTGAAATAAAAAAAAAATAAAAAAAAATAAATAAAAATAAAAAAAATAAGCAAAAAAATTAAGACTTGGAAAAAGTAAGTAAAAAAACTTTGGAAAATTTGAAAAACCGAACCCGAGCGTTCGGTTGGTTTAGCTTGGGGAAAATTTTGAAAAACCGAACCCGAGCGTTCGGTTGGTTTCGGTTGGGGAAAATTTTCAAAAACCGAACCCGAGCGTTCGGCTGGTTTCGGTTGAAGAAAATTTTGAAAAACCGAACCCGAGCGTTCGGCTGGTTTCGGTTGAAGAAAATTTTGAAAAACCTAACCCGAGCGTTCGGTTGGTTTGGGTTCAAGAAAATTTTGGAAAACCGAACCCGAGCGTTCGGTTGGTTTCGGTTCAAGAAAATTTTGAAAAACCGAAACCGAGCGTTCGGTTGGTTTCGGTTCAAGAAAATTTTGAAAAACCGAACCCGAACCTTCGGTAGGTTTCGATTTTGGAAAATTTTGAGAAACCGAACCCGAACCTCCGGTAGGTTTCGGTTTTGGAAAATTTTAGAAAACCAAGGAATTTAGACATGCAATCAGAAAATACTTTTAGCAATAAGATAAACAGCTATGTACATGAAATATACAAACAAGAAAACTACCTTTGTGGTGATGAGCGAGTCAGATGATTTAACCGAACCTGAACGTTCGGTCAATTTCGCTTCTTACGTTTGAGGTTGAGAGGTAGTTTGAGGTACTGACTCTCATTCCATCATACCTAGCCCTTGTAAAATTCTGTTGAATGATGCTTCAGGAAGAGCTTTGGTAAAGACGTCAGCCAGTTGATCAGTGGTTCTTACAAAGTGTACTTCGACGTTTCCATCTTCCACATGATCTTTGATGAAGTGATACCTCAGTGCTATGTGTTTAGTTTTAGAGTGTTGCACTGGGTTATGACAGATCCTAATTGCACTTTCAGAGTCACAATATAGTGGGATCTTCTTCATATTGAGTCCATAGTCTCGAAGTTGACTCTGGATCCAAATCACTTGGGAGGTGCAGGATGCAGCGGCTATGTATTCCGCTTCGGCAGTAGACAACGACACGCACGTTTGTTTCTTGGATTGCCAGCTGACCAACTTCCTGTCAAGGAATTGACAACCGCCAGTGGTGCTTTTTCTATCGAGTCCACATCCTCCAAGGTCTGCATCTGAGTAGGCTTGAACGAAGAAGCCTGAGTTGGATGGATACCATAGACCTAAGGAGGTAGTTCGCTTGAGATAGCGTAGAATGTTCTTGACTGTAAGCATGTGAGGTTCGCGTGGGTTTGCCTGAAATCTAGCACAGTAACACACAAAAAACATGATGCCAGGCCTGCTAGCAGTAAGATACATTAGTGAGCCAATCATTTGACGATAGAGCGTGATATCGACAGCCGGTTTGTCTAGAGATGGAGTTAGCTTAGTGCCGAATGCCATTGGGACTTTGACTTTGGAGTCTCCCATCATACCAAATTTTTCTAGGAGAGTCTTCGTGTAAGCTTCCTGATTGATAAAGATGCCTTCGGGTCCCTGTCTAATATTTAAACCAAGGAAAAAGTTAATAGGACCCATTGAGCTCATTTCAAATTTAGTCTCCATGAGCTTTCTGAATTCAGCTGTTAGGCTGGGATTTGTTGAGCCAAAGATGATGTCATCGACATAAATTTGAACTATCATAAGGTGGTTACCTTCCTTTTTACGAAAGAAGGTTGGGTCAACCGAACTTTGTTTGAATCTAGACATCTTTAAGAATTTAGTTAGCGTTTCATACCAGGCTCTCGGAGCTTGTTTGAGTCCATACACAGCTTTATCCAGAATGTAGCAATGATTTGGATACTTTTTGTTCACGAACCCAGGAGGTTGCTTTACGTACACTATTTCTTCTAGTTCTCCATTAAGAAATGCACACTTGACGTCCATTTGGAAAACTTCGAAGTTTTTGTGAGCAGCATAAGCAAGAAAGATTCTCACAGATTCGAGCCTAGCTACTGGAGCGAAAGTCTCCTCATAATCAATCCCTTCCTCCTTACAATATCCTTTTACAACCAGATGAGCTTTGTTCCTTATTACGTTCCCCTCCTTGTCCATTTTATTCCTAAAGACCCATTTGAGACCAACAACCGAGGGATCTGGAGGAGTTGGAATGAGGCGCCAGACTTTGTTCCTCTCAAATTCGTTCAGTTCGTCTTTCATCACTTGAACCCAATCGGAGTGATCTAGAGCAGTGTTAACTGTCTTCGGTTCAACTTTGGATACGAATGAGTTAAACATGCAAAACTCAACTTTAGAAAACAAAGACGTCTGTTTTGCCTTCAGTTGTGATCGGGTCAGAACTTTTTCAGAGACATCACCAACCACTTGAGAGATAGGATGATCTCTGGTCCATTTGGTGAGAGGAGGATAGTTTGGATCAAAGGTTGGGTCTAGTTCAGCATTGATCATTTCTTCTGGCTTGGATTGGCTTTCATAGTCGAGTGACATATCACCATGCTCCCCCTCGAAGGATGAGCTTTCTGGAATGCTTTGAGAAACTTGAGATTCAGAGGTTGCTTGCGGTGTTGGGCTTTCAGGCGTTGATTCACCTTCGGTTGGTGAAGCACTTTCGGTTGGAGTTGGACTGTCTAGAGCAGTTGTAGAACTTGGCTCCCCCTCAACATGTCAGCTTCGCTTCCCCTCAGCATGTGAGGTTGGCTCCCCCTCGGCTGAAGCATCGTTGGACGGAGATTCATCAGAGTTCGATCCTCCTTCGTTCATTCTCCTGGCAGCTTCTTCGACAATTTGTTTCATATGGTCTACCTTGTTATCTGCTGCACCTGCTTCTGAGAGAGTGGCTTTCTCTGGTTCGTCAAAGAGCTCCATAAACTTCTCGTATAGATTAGCGATCGAGACTGTGACTTGGCCAGTTTGAGGAAAGATTTCCCCAGCTGTGTCTTCCTTGGCCTGTAGCTTTTTGACATAGCTATCATCAAAGGTCATGTAATATGTTTCTTCGATTTTCTTCGAACGCTTGTTTAGGACTCTGTAAGCTTTGGAAGTAAGAGAGTAACCCAGAAAGATTCCCTCGTCAGCTTTGACATCGAACTTGTTGCAGTGTTCTTTAGAGTTAAAGATGAAACACCGTGAGCCGAATACGTGGAAAAATTTCACATTGGGCTTTCTGTTGTTGAGAATCTCGTAAGGTGTGAGCGTGAAGCGCTTGTTTAGATATGACCTGTTCTGTGTAAAACAAGCAGCAGAAATAGCATCAGCCCAAAAATAAAGAGGTAAGGAAGCAAAACTTAGCATAGTTCCGGCAGCTTCACACAAAGATCGGTTTCGTCTTTCGACTATTCCGTTCTGTTGAGGTGTGTAGGGAGCTGAGAAGTTGTGACTTATTCCCTTTTCTGCTAGAAATTCTTCAAATTCCCTGTTCTTGAATTCCAGACCGTTGTCGCTCCTGATGTTGCGAACGACCTTCTTGAGCTGAACTTCAATCTGTTTGATGAACACTTTCAGCTTTTGAGTCGCTTCAGATTTGAGCTTTAGAAAGAACACCCATGTAAATCGTGAAAAGTCATCAACAATAACAAGAATATACTTGCTACCACCGATGCTTTCGATAGATGATGGACCACACAAATCAATATGAAGTAATTCGAGTGGTTCAACAACTTTAGTGTTAATTATGGATGGATGACTTTGACGACTTTGTTTCCCCATTTCGCATGCAGCACACAAATGATCTCTGTCGAACTTGAGCAATGGAAGGCCTCGTACATGAACTCCAGTGACAAGTTTGTTGATATCTTTAAAGTTGAGATGAGAGAGTCTTCGGTGCCACAACCAGCTTTCGTCAGATTGCGCTTTTGATAAAAAGCATATAGCTGGGTTTCCTTTGATGGGTTTGAGGTTTAGAGGAAACATTTCACCCTTACGTTCAGATTTGAGAATTATTTTCTTCGTCTTCTTCTCAATAATTTCAGAACCTGCATCGTCGAATAAGACTTTGAGACCTGTACCTCCAACAAGCTGAGATACACTGATGAGGTTGTGTTGCAGTCCTTCCACATATGCCACCTTCCTTATAGTAAAGTCACCATTAGTTATCATTCCATATCCCTTTATGGTGCCGAAAGAGTTGTTTCCAAACTTGACGTTGCCACCATTTGCAAGAGACCTGTATTCCCTGAGCTCCTCTTTCCTCCCTGTCATGTGACGCGAGCAGCCACTATCGATGTACCATTCTTCGTCAAACTGCTCGTCACTTATAACCTGCAAAAATTAAGCAGATTTAGGAACCCAATGTTTCTTGGGTCCACGTGAGCCTTTCACAGGAACAGGAATAGTAAGAGAGATGTCAACAAGATATGTTCGTTTTATAAGTGTTGTTTCATCTTTCCTTTTAATGGTGAAGACTTTTATTTTATTAGGATTGGGTGCGTTAGGTTTAGACTCTGGTGTGGATGCAGAAACCTTCTGTTTGCCCTTTTGTTCAGCTGACGAATGAGATTTTGGAGAACGAACAGAATGAGCTTTAGAGCAAGATGGAGATGAATTGGAAGAATTATAAGAATTAGATGAATGAGAATGAGTGGGCTTAGATTGAGATGACTTCTTGGCTGGAGACTCTAGGTGACCCTTTTGCTTTTGATCATTGGTGGGACTTACCTTAGAGTTTTGATTTCCTTTGATAACAGAACCGAACCTTTGCTTTCGGTTGAAGTCGTTCTGTGAACCGAACCTTGGCTTTCGGTTGGAGTCATCCTCAGAACCGAACCTTTGCTTTCGGTTGGTATTCTTTTCCGAACCGAACCTTGGCTTTCGGTTGTTGTGGCTCTCATGCTTTTTGACAGGATCATTCTCAACCTTCAGATTCTTGTCTTGATGTGAGAAGTATGCATTCTGGGATTGCCAGAATTGTTTCCTTTCAGAGAGATTCTTCCTATATCTCTGGTTCCTTTCACGTTTCTTATTCCTCATCTGCTTCGGTTGATGATGGATATTGGCTTTCATTTTCGGTTTCTCCTTCGCCGGTTCACTTTGGACTGTGGGAGTTTCACTTTGAACTGACGAACTAGAGGGAACTTCTTCTTTGGCTGAGCTTCCATTCTCTTGAGGAATGTCTTTCATACCACTGGTACTTGGCACATCGAAATTGCCTGGCTTGTTCAAGGGTTCTGGTATGTATCTACCTTTACTGATCCATGAAGTCCTTTCTGACAAGCCTTTTGTTTCATCTGCATTATCGATTGGAGCTGACCAAAAGAACTCATCGCAGCCATCAGCATTATCTTCGTTTACGATAGCTGTGAGTTCAGCAGTCTGATGTTCGGTTACTCCAGTGACCTTGTACACTTGATTTGGAGTGGTCCTGACCTTTTGATATACAACCGCTTTCTCTGCTAAGATCGGGGACTTTTGTTGGGACAATCGAGCGAACTCCACTGAATTTTCAGAAATTAGATTCTTGTGGTTTTCAGGTTCATTTTTTACAAATTCTGAGCAGTCAACCATGTCCTCTACAGAAATTTCACTCATGTTGTCATCCTCATTAAGCTCAGATGCATTTTCAACATCAATTTTATTTTCTGAGCTCAAGTTGGCGTTTAAAGAGTCAAATTTTTGTATGGTTTCGGTTCTCAGTTTAAGTCTATCATTTTCATCCAAAAGGTTTTTGAGCATGTCCTTGTGGTCCTTGGATTTAATGAAAGATTCAATTTTGTCCAGTCCATACATATAGGTCGGATTCACGTCATCAGATGAAATCACACTCTCACAATTATAAGCTTCAGCATCGATTTCATCCTCCTTAAACTCAAGGAAGGGCAAAATCATGCGATGGATCTTTTGTCCTATTTCACAATCCAAGTGAAGCTGAGTAATATTTGTGTAAAGACGTTTTGCAATCAAACAAAAAACATTACGCTGTTTTAACAATTTTAAATTGTCTCTCTGTAAATAAATGTTTTCGTCTTTTATTTTAACTAATTCAGACTCCTTCAACTCGATCCACATGCGCCGCTCCTCACTCTTCGAAGACACCCTGCTTAATTGATCAGTTAGGTTATAATTGGTGACTCGAGTTTGAGTTAAACTACTATCTAAATGTGAGATTCGTGAATTAACACTTTTTAGTTCTTTTTCATAGGTGCTTTGTGGTACTTTAAATGAAACAAAAACCGATTGTACCTTCTTGATCAGCGAGTTCGTTGAACTGCACGCTGAGCGGTTTGGCCGTAAAGCACATATCCTGCTGCTCCTTCGGTTCATTGCTTCCACCATCGGTGTTGTATCCCCTCATCTGAGATACTTCAGACACCATCAAGCACCTACCTCCACTGCTCTCTTCTTTAGCCACACAAGCCTTTCCATGCGAAGGCTTCCTCACTTCATCGTCTTCGGAGTCGGTTGACCAAACTTCCACTCCACCGAACTCGTCATCAGCAACCGAACCCTGTACAATTAGAGCATTCATGGAAGGGTTAGCAGTAGATTTCTTCTTCCTCATCTCATCAAGCTTTTTCTGCAGCAAAGCTTCCTCATCCTTTTCCTCATCTTTTTCAGCCATCTTTTTGAGGACACAATCCTTAGCATAGTGGTTTTTTCCACCACAATAGTAACAGCTCACTCCAGAATCACCATCTGCCTTCGGTTCCTTCTTGGGCTCTTCAACCTTCGGTTCATTATTAACCTTTTCTGAACTATAACTCCCCTGCCAGTTTCGATTTTTGTTGCTGGGAAATCTTTTCTTAAAGAACCTCTTGGGGTTAGATACCATCATAGCATACTCCTCTGACGTGAGGTCATACTCCTCCAAGTTGAAGTCTTCTTCCTCCATCACAGTTTTACTTTTTGAAAGGAGGGCTAGTGAACCTAGGCTTGAAACAACGTTCTTTTCCTGCAGCACAATCTTCTCCTGGGACTTGAGAATACCCACCAGTTTCGCCAAGGAATAAGATTTAAACTGTTCATGGGCTTTAACCGTGGACACAACTGCTCTCCACTCTGACCTTAAACCATTTAGAAACGTAACCTTCTGCTCAATAAGCTTCCTTTCGATGTCATGTTTGATCATCTTGCTGAGAAGATGATTGAAGCGATCGAACGTCTGGGTCACAGTTTCTTCGGCTCCTTGCCTAAATTCTCCACACTCAGATAAGAGCAAGGTTTGGATAGAGTGTTCAAGATCCTCGTCTATAGAGTACAGTTCACGAAGTCTATCCCAAACTTCCTTTGCCGTCGTGCATGAGCTTACCAACCTGAAGGTGTCGGACTGAAGGGCGAATCTGATCAATCGTAACGCCGTAATATTGTACTGGAATTTGTCCTTTTCATCTTGCGCAATATCTTTAACATCCTTCAGCAGATCATTATACTCCTTTTGAGTTTTAATAATCCTCGACGTTGCAGAGTGAGAAAAAGGTCCATTAATGATTGCTTCCCATATGAGGTATCCATTATCCTCAGATCCTATAACGTAGTCTTCGAAGTGATGCGCCCAGACTTCATAATCATGGGTATATAGGATGGGAATCTTCGTGGTTGAACCGATGCTGTTGGAAATATTGATGGGATTTGATTGCGACTCGTCCATTATGATCGAAAAACCTGTTCAAAGATCAGACTTGTAATAACTCAGATTAGGGAAAAATAATAAATATCAAGATATGTCAATAATGAGATGACGACTCAATAAATATCAGTAATTGCGGAAAAACCCTAATTGAAACCTTTTCACAAAAAAGAAGTGTATCGATTACACAGCCTCCTGCTCTGATACCAATTGATGAGATTAAAATTAATCTTGAATATCGATTAGATCTTAAACAGGTGAACAAATATTTAAACAGTTAGAATGAATGCAAAATAAAGAACAACTCAACGATGAATCAAACGAGTCGAATGATTATAAACAAAAACCCTCAAAAGAGCTCGATCAAGAACATCAACTGTAGAGGGTTGGAGGTTTACAAGAACGATAAAATAAATATGCAATGCTATCGTAATCGTTACTTCTGAATTGTTTTCCTAATATGCATGCTCACGATTGGACAGGCCCAATACCGGAGTACAAAATAAGTGGACTATCAGCCGAGCCCAATGACGCAATCTTCAAACGAGTCTTCAACTCAACACTTAGACTCCAAAAATAAATGATAAAAATAATACCTGAAATCTCGGATGTTACACTATATCCAATGATTTGTGAAAAACTTGATTGAGTTATTGCATGTTCTTATTTTATCTTTTCTTCTATTAGTTTTTGTTTTTAATATGGTTGATTAAATAGTCATGACTTTTAATGTTTTAAGTTCTTCCACACAATGAATAAAAAGAACGTAAATTCGATCGGTTTAGCAAATCTCATGATTAAAGAAGAATAATAAGCGATATATTATGATTAGTGTGGATATAATTAATCAAAACTACATAATGTAAAAGGTTCTATATATAAGCTTAGTTACATAACAACCATATATTCCTTAATCTCATATATATATATATATATATATATATATATATATATATATATATATATATATATATATATATATATATATATATATATATATATATATATATATATTTACTCATAAAACTAATTATCAGAAACAATCTACTCATATTTTAAGTTTAAACACATTCCATGCATTCCAATAATATTTGTTCTTATAATTTTTTAGTATGTAATAGTTTGACTATCAAGTTTTAAGATGAGTGGATCTTAAATCTTTTTCTAATTTTTCTGTTGGTATATATCAACGAGTTAATTTTAATAATGCTTGATCTCACAAAAAAAAATAACTTGCTTTTAGTAAATTCTATGAAATATTTTTTGAAAATCAATATAAAAATCTCTGACATAGTTGGTCTCTAATGTGCATCGAAATTGTGTATATGTGTCGGCCTTCGCATTGTATATATTCTGGATAACCTGATCGGTTAAGTTATTCAATTTGCTTTAGAAATGTGTTGTTTTTAGCTGACTAAGAGAATACCAACAAGGCAATTTCCATAAATCGGTCAAACGGTTTCTTATCGGTTCTATCACACCGTTTCAACCATGTTTTTAAAGAAATCATCCAATTTGATCTGGCGTAAAAATTGACATAAAACTGGTCGTTGTTGAATCATTATTGTCCATGGTTTATGGTCTGACGAGTTGGATCGGCCATTTTTTAAAATATTGAAAATAATTTATCTATTATAAATAATAATAATAAAATTAATTTGAGATTTTTGTTATAAAGATCAGTTTGTTTAATTTTTATATTTCATTTGTCAGAGTTTGCAAAATAAATAAAAATATATATGTTTATGTTTCTAAAGTAAAGAAAACTAGAAACATACAATTTCAAACTATTTGTATAAACAAAAGTTGATGTAATTTGAAACATTTATATAAATCAAAGGGCTAAAATAAGATGTATAAATGAAATTTTGAAATCAAATATTCAAAATTGAAGTTCATCAATGTTTTAAAAACCGGTTTTTAATTAAACCGGTATGGTGATCGTTATCCAGTTTAATCGGTTCGACCGTCGGTTCAACCGGTTTCTATAATTTTCATCTTTTTTCTATTTCTATATACACATAGACATCCACAAGTTTAAACATTAAAAATAAACATAAATACAAGTCGGAAATCAATTAAAATACATTAAAAACACATAACCGAAAATTTTACATTAATACACGTAAATCAAAAAATAAAATAAAGTATAATACAGAAACAAAATAAAGTTTTATATAAATACAAACGCATTAGAAAAATTTATAATATTTTCTGTGTGTTTTTACTCAAAAAATATCTAAATAGAAGTGAAAAAAAAAAAAACAAATTTTATTTTGAAAATGAATTATGGAAATTTTTGATGTGTTTTTTTTTAATTTAACTGATTCCCCCGGCTTAAATTAATTTGTTCAATCAGATTTTTATAAAAACCAGTCAGTTCATTTGAATTTAAAATAAACATAAAATTGGTACTATTAATTGAATATTATCTTCTCTAATGCCCTGGTCCAACCCACGGATTCAAACCGATTTTTAAAAATTGACCTCCCTTTGTTTTAATATGAATTAAAGTGAAATGAAAATAGACTACATTAATTACCATAGGCGTGTGCAATTACTATCCGCGTTTAGCTGTCCGTAGATCTGTTAGAGCACACTGTATGGGACCGTTGTGCTCGCATTATGGTGTAAATGTCAACGAAAGGTAACGAGCAATCTTTTTAATATAATATTAAGCACGTGCAAAATTAGTTGACTTTCGTAGCAATCATTAACTAAATCGTAAACTTTGATTTTGATCAATTACAAGCTTTTTTAATTTTATTTCACTAATAAATATTTTCCACATTTACACATTAGTATATATTATAAAAATAACAAATTGTATATGGAATTTATCATCTTAGTTGCGCATTTTCTTGTAAAGCACTATCAAACATTGTCTGGCATAAATATCTATACATAATAGGCAAATGTCTCTCATTGAAAGCTGTCATAAAGGAAAATGACAGATAGCCTGTAATAAAATTTACGACATACTTTTATGACCAACAATTAAAACATATATTTACGACTGACTTTGTATATCATAACTTGTAACATTTTTGTAATTATGACAAACATTTACGACTTCAAATTATGACATATGTTTTTGACATATTTTTTGGCATACTTTGTATGTCATGGTTATATATATATATATATATATATATATATATATATATATATATATATATATATATATATATATATATATATATATATATATATATATAATAAAACTCTAGATCGATTAGATCTTTCACAACTATGAATATGAAAATCAAACAAGACAAATACAATAAGAGAATGAACACAGAATAGAATCAAATATGTGCTTATGATTCAATGAAGTCACGCCTCAGCAGAGCTCGATGAAGAACTTCTACTGTAGAGGCAAGCTAGGGTTTACAAAACTCAAAGAGAAAAATTATAAAAGTGTTAACTACAAAGACTGCATGCATGCAGCTTATATACTAAACCCTAGAACAAATATGCACGGTTGGACAGGACCAATACCGGCAATCAAAACTGGGATAAGGACCGAGCCCATGACGCAATCTAATAATCCCAACAATCTCCCTTTTTGCGTCAAATGAGGCGAGAGATTATTTCTTCTATGTTGGCTTCACTATCTTTATTACTTTGAACAGCAGAGGAATTATTGCAAGAAGTGTCTGCCGAAATTGGATATACCACCTCAGCATGTCAGTGAATAACTTCTTGCCGGCTGCACTGTTCTGATCACACCTCTGAATGATCTCCAACATATACTCCAAGCAAGAAATTGAGAAGAGGTGTTTGTCAACGAGAACGAACAGACATTTCTGACCTTCGCCCCTGATGAAGATAATAGTGTGGTACTTCGTATCAGTTTTCCCCTTGACCATTATGTTGACATTGCCTGCTTTGCCCATTGTCTTGATCGTGGTTCGCTTGTGAATGGCAGAGGCAATCTCCTGATCCATCTTCGCTGCCTCATGAATGTAGCACACAAGCATTCGCTTGACATGGTCAATTATTGGCTGGTACTACTATGGATTTGATAGTAGAATATTTTTGAGGAGTATCCAGTCGTGGGGGTTAAGGTTCGGTAGATCAGCAAGGGTGAAGTTGTGAACTGAGCCTTCGGTGCCTCGAGTCACTTTGAATTGAACGTTAATAAACTTCCCCGCTGAGTAGGGCTTCAAAACCTTGACAGTAGTAATCTTCTTCAAACTCCAAGTCAAGTACTGGGGTTGAGCAAACTCCAAGTAGAACTCCAGCAGATCCCTATCTACCTTCGGGTCTGGGGAAGGAATCGCAGTAGTTGAATTAAAGCAGTGAAAGATGAATGCCTTTCGCGTGATTGGCATGTCAAACTGTGCGTCCTTGGAGTTCTCGAGCCCAAATGACATTACAGGCTCAAGCCAAAGTATGTTGGGCTCATCAATAGCACACCATTGAAGCGAATCTATAGTCCAGACAGGAAACATGGACTTCTTCTTTTCAAAGAGCTCCGTCTCCTTTCGCTTTTGCTCGAGCTCAGCCTGTTGTTTCTTGTATTTTTCTTCCAGCTCTTTCTGAGAGGGCTTTATCTTCTGAAAAGGGTTTTTAGGAATCTCAAGATAGACATCATCCTCATTGTCTGTGTCATCCTCTCTAATTTTCTTCTTCTTTTTTTCTTTATTACTGACCGAAGCTTCATTACCCTTCGGTTCAGTGGATGGTTTCGGTTCAGGAGGAGGTTGAGTTTGCTTTTCTCCCCTTTGTTTCGGGTGGACACCAGTCACCGGAACACCCTCAATACGACTAAGGATGTCCAATGATGGCATGTGTTTATCAGCCAGGTGTCATCTGATCGTAATGGTGATGATTGGATCGTGCGCTTCAAGGAGATGAAAGAGGATAGAGTGAACATCAGCAACAGAACTCCGAATGACCTCCCTTTCTGACTTCAGGTTGTTGACCTCAGCAGTAGTAGTACGCAACTTGTAATTTTGCATTTCCAGCTGTGAGGTTCTCCTGTCTAGCTCATCCATGATACGATTCTCTACAACTAATTCTGCCTCAATTTGAGTCAGACGATCATTAACATTAGCATGTAGAGACTCGTTGGCAGCTTCAATCGCTTGGCGTGCAGCTTCAAGGTTGGATCTTTCAGACTGAAGGGACCATTGAAGGTTATCCACCGAAGCATTGACAGTTTGAGCATTCTTCTTAGCAGCAATCTGTAAGGAATCTAGAAACAGGTGAGCTTTAGAAACTAGTTTATCGACTTTTGCAGTCGCTTCCTTGCATTCCTTAGTAGAAGCCTCAACAACAAGAGAGGATTGTTGACATTGTGAAGTAGAGGCTTCAAAAGCTTTTGTTGTAGCAGAGAGTGAGGCACTGTGTTCTGTAACAACAGATGAGAAGAAGGCCTTTAAGGCAACTTTAGAGTAAGATCCGGAGGAAGAGGATGAGAGCAGTTGATCAAGTTTTTCGTTCACTGCCTTGAGATGACGCTTTGTAACAGGCTCGTCATCATCATCGTCACTCTGTACACGGTAAGGACTAAAATACATGGAATCAAATTCCAAGTCCTCACCGCCTAACAGGGGTTGTTTCTGTGGATGGAGTAGGAGATAAGGGTTTGGTAGTAGCTGTAGGTTTGGTTGTGACAGGTGGTTCGGTTGTAACAGGTGGAGTGGGGGCGGTAGAATGAGCACCTGTGGTGGTAGTAGTGGTGGTAGTGTCTGTGAATATGGGAGTAGGGATAGGTATAGAGGCGAAAGGTTGTGTAGTGGGGATGGGGAAAACTAGAAGGATGGATACTGGTGGAGGGGAAGGAGGTGGAGAGTGGATCGAAACTTCTGGGGTAGGGAGCGAGGCGGAGTAGCACCTCGGACCGAAGCCTCATCATCAGAGCTTTCGCTCTCAGATTTTGAAGGAGGAGCATTCTTATGTTTAGGAGGAACATACTCTGAATCTAAATCACTTGAGGATTGGAGTATAAGTCTCCTAGCAGGCTTCTTCTGCTTCTTCGGTTGAGGATGTGATGGAGCAGCCCTGTCAGTCTTTCGCTTCTTAGGGGTTTGTTGCTTGGTTGGTTTGGAAACCTGTGCCTCCTTGTGGGTATCAGTTTTCTTGCCCCTTTTTGCTGGCTTGTCAGCCTCTTCAATGGAGCGAACCATGGCTGGCGTAAGCTCCCTTGGATCTGAGGACGGAGTTTTCCTGTATTGTTGCAAGACGTTACTCGCTGCTGAGACACGAGCAAGCATCGCTTCAGGAACAGATCCAATAAAGGAGTATTTGGTGGGATCTGTAACAATGATTTTGGTTGAGTGAAAAGTAGCGATGGAGTAGAGAAGAGAATCTGCCATGATTGGAACATGTAGTCGATCCATTGCCCAGTTGGTGATGATTGACCAAAATCGCGCACAAGAAATCTCAGAATGCCTGGATGACGACACCAAGCTTTGTACCAGTTGTTGCCAGATGATTGTTCCAAAATCCAAATCAATCCCATGATACAGTCCATATAGCACAGTCATAAAAGACTTGCTCGCCCCATCTGAGCCAGTGTTGCGTTCAGATAGTCCTTTGAACAGTAAAGTAAAAAAGGCCATTCCATTGAGGAGGAAGGCATGACTTCTTGAACTTGGTTAGAGTTGTGAGGATTTCAGTATACCCCATCTGATAAAACATGGAAAATAATTGACCAGTGGTGATTGATTCAGGGCTTACCAGAGATTGTTCTTGAGAAAGACCAATTAGGGCACAGAAGCGGTGCTTGGAGATAGAGATCTTCTCATTGTGGATTTCGAAGTGAATCCTTTCATGAACCTTGTCATACTAAGCAGTGGAGTAGACAAGAGAAAGACAGGACATTGGAACGACTTCGACTGTAACACCCAAAGTGAGGAAGGCCAAGAAAGGAAAGGAAACCCTAATTTTAAAGGACGACTTAGCGAGTCCAAGGAGGAACTCGGCGAGTCCGAGCGGGATCCGGGTCGAGGAGTAAGTGACCGACTCGGCGAGTCGGCCAAGGAGACTCGGCGAGTCTTGTCTGTGCGAGGAAAACCCTAAATTCGGGACTTGGAGCCTATTTAAACGTCTCATTCTCTCCCCTAGGGTTCCTTTACTGCCTCTTTCACCCAGAACATCGAAACCTAAGCCCTATTGTTGCTCGTTCAAGCTTCCAAGCCATTTTTGAGTGATTTGAAGGAAGAAGAAGGGGAATCATTGAAGCTTCAAGGATTGGCCTTAGATCTGAAGATTGGGGAAACTTTATGAGTTAGTGAAGGTATTAAGTCATTTCCCTCCTTTAGATCTATTTTGGTTGTGAGTTTTGGGGGCTTTTTAGCCATGATTAGCTATCTATTTGAGTTAGAAGCCAGATCTGAAGTTGCTACTTTGGATCTAAGCATATTATGGTCTTGAGAAGCATAAAGTATCTGTCCTTAAGTTGATTACGGAGCCTCTTTGCCTTAAACCCTAGTTTATGGTGTATCTTGCCTAGATCTCCTTCTCTACACGTAAAGTTTGCAACTTTATGTGAGGAATAGGCTTGGGAAGGGTAGATCTACAGTTTAGAGTCCATGCATGACTCAAAAGTCATCTGCATGTATGAAGATCTGAATGGACTCGGCGATTCCTTTGAGTGGACTCAGCGAGTAGCATGAAGACTTGGAGGAACTCGACGAGTGGGATGAACAACTCGTCGAGTCGGATGAAGATGGGCAGGAACTCGGCGAGTTGGAAGAACAACTCGGCGAGTCTGTTGAAGGCTGTCTTAGACTCGGCGAGTCTATTCTTGGACTCGACGAGTCAGGTCGCGAAACCCCAAACCCTTCGAGTTGAGACTCGAATCGGTGAGTCGAGTGGAGAATCGTTGATTTGGACAGGTCAGGACTCAGGAATCGGTAGACTCGGCGAGTCATGGACTGACTCGGCGATTCGAGTCGCGAACAGAAGGACTCTGAACATATGAACTCGGCGAGTCAATAGGGTGACTCGGCGAGTAGGGTTGACCTGGAAGGTTGACCTTGACCAGGACCTTGACTTTGACCTTAGTTGACTTGATTGTCTTTCGGGAGTCAGTTAGAATCAGTGTTGCATTGATATTGGTAGCTCGGGGAGCGAGTGGAGCAGGAGTTCAGAGAGTTTCCGGGCAGCAGCTAGTGAGATCATCAGCAAGTTCAGCCAGTGCAGGTGAGTTTCCCTTTTGTGTGAATGGGTCTACGGCAACAATGCCAGCCCATGTAGTTATGAGTAGAAGACCCGGGGGTTAGCCCCAAGCACAGTATGTTAGTATGATATTCAGGACGAGGTCCAATGATAGCAGGCAGGTGCCCAAGGAATGGTTTATGTGATAGTTTATACTTGTTGTCTGTGTGATACTTGTATGTGCCTGGTAGGGAGGTGAGTGTGGGCGAGGTCCCGTAACTCACCAATAGCAGAGAGTGGATGGTGTTCCACATCTCATTAGCAGCAGATCAGGGATGAGGCCCAAGTTAGAGAAGGAGTGAGGGTGGGTTGGGCCCGTACCTCACTATCAGCAGGAGTATGGACGGGGTTCCATGACTCATCAGTAGCAGGACAAGGGCGAGGCCCAGTGACAGGCGAGGCCTTAGGACAAGATCCGTTAGTATGTGTTTAGCTTATGTGATGTGATATGTTTATGTGTTATTATTTGTTGGCGGGCGAGGCCCTGTGACAGGCGAGGCCTAAGTGAAACAGATATGTATCCGAGTGGGGCTCGAAGCCAGGCGGGGCCTGGAGCGGTGGGGCCGTTGTATCGGGCGAGGCCCGAAGTAGGGGGCGAGGCCCAGGATAGCGGGCATGGCCCAGTATGTGCAGTATGTGGTTATGCATGGTATGTGGTAGGGTGGGGAACTCACTAAGCTTCGTGCTTACGGTTTTCAGTTTTGGTTTCAGGTGCTTCCGGTAGCGGAGGGAAGAGCTCGTGGTGATCGCATGGCACACACCATAGATTAGATAGCCTGGGAATGTTTACTCTGATAACGAACATGTGTCTTGGAAAATAATACTCTGATTATGTTTTGGAATGATGACTTTGCTTTAAAGTAATGTTTTATTAAAAGAAATTTTTAGTCTTGAATTTTGGGATGTTACATCGACTTTGGTCAGCGCTTCGACAAGAGGTGAGTATTTGAGACACTCTACAACATATAGCATGTAAGGTTCATAGACAAACGGAGTGAGATCGATGATCAGGTTTTGTTGGGGTTTGATTGTGAGAAGTGGTTAACGAACAGAAGTATCATGAATTGACGAAGAGTCTGCCATTATAGAAGCTTGGAGAAGATGATGAACAGTAAGAGAAATCGTCGTTGTTCTTTGAGAGAGTTGGTAAGTGATAAAAGGTTAAAGAGTACCGTTCCAACGCCTTTTATATGTACAAGGAGGAGAGAGAAAAATACGGCTGAGATCTTGGATTATTTCAAAAGTAGCGCCTGACTAGATGAATGAACAGTTGGCATATCGATGATGACGCAGGAAAGAGAAAGGACGTTTCCTTTTTGAAAGCCATTCCATAAAATTCGCTTTTTCAAATCGCCAAACCGATTAGATAACCGGTGAGTCAGCTTCCACTTGATCCCAGTCGTCACTCCAAAATACAATTGAATCGTCGTTGCCTATTATGCTTTATTGAACAGCCTTAAAAGAACCAGAGTGTGGAAAATTAAAAATTTTCGTGCATAGAGTGTAAAAGATAAAGAAATAAAGCAAATGTTTTGGGATAATCTGTGATGCCTTAAATAGACATAAAACAATGGATTATAGGCACGAATCACTTCCTTCAAAGTCAAGAGAGACATTAAAGTGCTTGTTTGGTTTCCCATTAAATAACGATCAATAACTTGTTGAGAAGTATTAAAAGGCATCTTTTTGAAGGTTATAAAGGGTGGTTTTCGCTTCAATTCATCATTTCGATACTTGACATAAGACCGAAACTGAATGAAGTACTTGTATCATTGTCATCTGTTGAACAAGTAGGTAAGATATCTTTTATAGAGACAAAAGAAATTATAGAAATCTCAAAAACAAAAAAAAAATAAACTGGATTTTTAAGGGAAGAAAAGCCTTGGTTTTAGACAAATTCATAAAAGATCACTCAAAAATAAACAAAGATTTCATTAGGTAACAAGTAAGATCTTGAATATGAGAAATCATCGTCAATTCATTTGTGGTGTTGAATTGTAGGTTTCACTTAGTACATAGTGCATGAGACTAAGATCATTAACACAAATTTTGTATAACCATAAACCTCAGTGGTAAATGTTGAGAGTCTTAGGGGTTATATTGGTGAAACAAAGTATAATGGAGAAAAGTGATGGAGAGTGTATAAGAAGCAAATGTACCTCTGCTCTAAAGAAAAAGAGTGACCAAGCAGAAAACTCTAAACTCAATGTGAGTAGAGTAAGGTAACTCATGATTAGAGTGAATATTACAGCCTGGATTGGGAAAACATGATTTGTATATATCATGTTATTAAGGCTTCACTCAAAATCTTTCGATGCTTTAGTCAACTTACAGCAGCATGCTTCTAGGGACGCCTAACTAATTGGATAAAATAAAAGAAATATACCTGCTTTAGCTCCACCATCGAGAAGTACATTTATACAAAGAAAAATATTAGATAAAAAAATAAAAATAAACAAATAAACAAATATTTTTGTATTTTGTGAGAGTTGTTTAATTGAACGAAAAGAAAAATATTTTTGGATTTTATGAATAAAAAGTAGTATTAAAAAGAGTGTACAAACGAATACAGCCAATATGCAATGGAAGCAAAAAAGAAGCGAACGAGTTCATAAGGACCGAACCCGAAATAGACCGAACATTCGGTTCATTTCGGTTCTTGGTCGAGCCGAACCCGAAATTGACCGAACCCGAAATAGACCGAATGTTCGGTTCATTTTGGTTCGCTCTATTTCTCTTCTAACCTTTATTGAAGCGAAGGCGATTTGGGCACTGATTCTGCTTCCATCATTCCTAGGCCTTGTAGGATCTTGTTGAAGCTTGCTTCAGGTAAAGCCTTAGTGAATATATGATCAGTTGTTCTGACGAAATGGATTTCTATGTTGCCATCTTCGACGTGATCTTTGATAAAGTGATACCTCAGTGCTATATGCTTGGTCTTCGAGTGTTGCACTGGGTTGTGACAAATCCTAATTACGCTTTCAGAGTCGCAATATAGTGGGATTTTCTTCATGTTTAGCCCGTAATCCCTAAGCTGACTTTGTATCCATACCACTTGAGATGTGTATGATGCTACAACGATGTATTTAGCTTCTATAGTGGAGAGAGAGAGAAACACAAGTTTGTTTCTTTGATTGCCAGCTAACCAATTTACCATCTAAAAATTGGCATCCTCCAGTGGTGCTTTTACGATCTAAACCATAGCCACCTAAATCAGCATCTGAGAACGCTTGAACAAAGAAACCAGAGTTGGCTGGATACCATAGACCGAGAAAAGAGGTTCGCTTCAGATATCGAAAGATGTTTTTCACAGCTTGCAGATGAGGTTCGCATGGGTTGGCTTGAAATCTATTACAGTAACAGACTGAAAACATGATGTCAGATCTGCTGGCTGTGAGATACATTAAAGACCCAATCATTTGACGGTAGAGCGTCATATCTGCAGTTGGCTTTTCCAGTGAGGGTGTAAGCTTTGTCCCAAAGGCCATTGGCACTTTAACTTTGGAGTCTCCCATCATACCAAACTTGGCCAAAAGAGTCTTGGTGTATGCCTCCTGATTAATAAAAACGCCTTCAGGTCCCTGTCTAATGTTTAAGCCAAGGAAAAAGTTAATTGGACCCATTGAGCTCATCTCAAATTTAGTTTCCATCAACTTCCTGAATTCAGCTGTTAAGCTAGGATTCGTGGAGCCAAAGATGATGTCATCAACATAAATTTGGACTATCTTAAGGTGGTTACCTTCTCTCTTACGAAATAAGGTTAGGTCAATCGAACCTTGTTTGAATTTAGACATTTTTAAGAATCGAGTCAGAGTTTCATACCATGCTCTGGGAGCTTGTTTTAAGCCATATACCGCTTTGTCAAGGACGTAACAATGATCTGGATAATTTCCATTCATGAAGCCTGGCGGTTGCTCAACATATACAGTCTCTTCAAGTTCCCCGTTGAGAAAGGCACATTTGACGTCCATCTGATAGACTTCAAAGTTATTATGAGCTGCATAGGCAAGAAATATACGAACAGACTCTAATCTTGCAACTGGAGCGGAGGTCTCTTCATAATCGATGCCTTCTTCCTGATAGTAGCCTTTGACCACCAGTCGTGCTTTGTTACGAATGACATTCCCCACCTTGTCCATCTTGTTTCTGAATACCCATTTGAGACCGACAACCGAAGCATCCTTTGGAGTTGGAATAAGACGCCATATTTTGTTTCTTTCAAACTCATTTAACTCATCTTGCATGGCTTGAACCCAGTCTGAATGATCAAGTGTAGAGTTAACGGTCTTCACTTCAACTTTGGAGACAAAGGAGTTGGACATGCAAAACTCTACTTGAGAAAAGAGTGCATCTTGTTTCGCTTTGATTTGAGATCGAGGTAACACCTTTTCTGAAGATTCCCTAATAATTTGACTTTGAGGGTGATCTTTGGTCCATTTGATAAGTGGTGGGTAATTTGGATCATAAGTGGGATCCAATTCTGTATTTATTTATTCTTCTAATTCAGACAGAATGTCATCATCATTGACGTTGGTGTTCTCCCCATCGAAGAATTAATGACACATGTTCAGTACCTGGATTGGTATTCCCTCCTTTGATTGGATTCTCAGAAGAGCTTGAAGAATGAGACGATAAGCTCTCCCCATGGAACGATGAACCTCGATCATGAAAAAGAGATGGACCCTCCCCCTGGACATTAGGACGGTCAGTTGAAGGTTCGCTTGCTTCTGGCCTTTCGGTTTCTTTGGTTTGATCATCAGCCATCTTTTGAGCAGTGTCGTCGATAATTTGTTTTAGATTATCAACTTTGTTGTCTTTTGCTGTTGATTCAGAGTCAATCGCCTTTCGAGGCTCATCAAATAGAAGCAAATATTGCTCAAAAAGATTTGAAATAGAGGTCGTAACTTGACCACTCTTTGGAAAGATTTCTTGCATTGCACCTTCCGTTGATTTCATCTTCTTAATATAACTATCATCAAAGGTGACATAGTATGTTTCTTCAATCTTCTTTGAGCGCTTATTGAGAAGTCTATACGCCTTGGAATTGAGGGAGTAATCTAAAAATATTCCTTCATCAACCTTAGCATCAAACTTGTTTTGATTCTCTCTGGAGTTGAACACGAAGCATCTTGAACCGAACACATGAAAGAATTTCACATTCGGTTTACGATTGCTCAAGATCTCGTAGGGAGTGATGGAGAATCGCTTGTTCAAATATGATTTGTTTGAGTATAACAAGCAGCAGCAATTGCATCAGCCCAAAAATACAGCGGCAAAGAGGCGAAGCATAGCATTGTGCAAGCTACTTCACATAGAGATCGGTTTCGTCTTTCAACGATACCATTCTGCTATGGAGTGTATGGGGATGAGAAATTGTGAGTCATTCCCTTCTCAGCAAGAAAGTCTTCAAAATCTATGTTCTTGAATTCCAGGCCATTATCACTTCTCACGTTACGAACAACTTTCCTTAGTTGAGTCTCGACCTGTTTTATGAAGAGCTTAAGCTTTGGAGTAGCTTCAGATTTTTGCTACAAGAAGAACACCCACGTGAAACGAGAGAAATCATCCACTATAACCAGAATGTATTTGTTTCCCCCAATGCTTTCAATGGACGAGGGACCACACAAGTCAATATGTAACAGCTCCAATGGTTTTATCACCTTAGTATTGATAATAGAAGGATGACTTTGCCTACTCTGCTTTCCCATTTCACATGTTGCACAAAGATGTTCTTTATCAAATTTTAGAACTGGAAGACCTCGAACATGATCGCCCAAAACCAACTTGTTGATATCCTTGAAATTCATATGAGAGAGTCTTTGATGCCATAACCAGCTTTCATCTGAGTGAGCTTTAGTGAGTAAGCAAACTGTTGGTTTGCCTCGAATTGGGTTGAGGTTCAAAGGGTACATTTCCCCCTTTCGCTTTGACTTCAGCAGAACATTATTAGATTTTTTTTCTCAACAATCTCTGAGCCTTCATCGTCGAATGATACTTTCAATCTAGTGCCAACTACCAACTGTGATACACTGATAAGGTTGTGTTGGAGCCCTTCAACATAAGCCACTTTTCTTATAGAGAACTCGCCATTAGTGATCATTCCATAGACTTTGATAGTACCAAATGAGTTGTTGCCGTATTTCACAATACCACCGTCCTTAAAAGACCGAAACTCCCTCAATTCTTCCTTCCTCCCTGTCATGTGACGAGAGCAACCACTATCAATGTACCATTCTTCGTCGAACTTCTCGTCACAAATAACCTGCAAAATTTTAAGCAGATTTAGGAACCCAAAGTTTCTTGGGTCCTTGTGAGCCTTTTACAGGACAAGGAATAGTAAGAGAAATATCAACCAAGTAAGTACGTTTAATTAAAGTTGTTTCATCTTTTCTTTTTATGGTGAAAACTTTAATTTTGGTTGGTTTAGATTTAGTAGGATTGGGATTTGTGGTGTTGACGTCAGCATTCTTTTGGATCTCTTTTAGACGTTTGTTATCTTCTAGAAAGAGCTTTCCTTTTCCCTTTAAATCTTTTGATGAAAGAGAACTAGAGTTAGAGGTGTTGGGTTTAGAAGTGTCATTGGATCTTCAGTGTGTCTGACTGAACTTGGAGGGATGAGGACCAAAACCGCTCTTTCGGTTGTTATTGGATAGAGGACCGAAACTCTCCTTTCGGTTCCTTTCGGTCGAAGGACCGAGGCTACCCTTTCGGTTCCTTTCGGTCGAAGGACTGAAACCACCCTTTCGGTTCCTTTCGGTTGAAGGACCGAAACCACCCTTTTCGGTTGATGTTGTTATGAGAACCGAAACTATCCTTTCGGTTCCTTTCGGGTGTGGGACCGAAACTGCCCTTTCTGTTCCTTGATTCCTCTTGGGATTTGTGCTTCTTTTCAATCCTTACATAGTGTGGATTTTGCGATCTCCAAAACTGTTTCCTTTCTGAGATATTCTTCTTGTATCTCAGATTTCGTTTGTGTTTTTGATCAACACCTGTTTTGGATTCCTGTGGATGTTAGCCTTTTTCCTAGAAGCAGGAGCATAGTTTTCACTCTTTGTTGAGGATGTTTCGCTAGTGGTTTGCATAGGTTCGCCCGTTGAAGTTTTGGTTCACTTGTGCTTGGCACATCATATCTTGCAGGCTCATTTAGAGGTTTGGCTACATATCTACCTTTCACTCTCCATGAAGTCTTCTGAGATAGGCCATTTGTCTCATCTGCGTTGTCTATTGGTGCTGACCATAAGTACTCGTCACATCCGGCAACATTATCTTCTTCCACCATAGCTCTCAATTCTGTAGTTTGTTTTGGAGTGACACCAGGGACCGTGTAGACTTGATTTGGAGTGGTTTGTACCTTTTGATACACAATGACTTTTGCTTTAAGAGTTTTGGTCTTGTCTGTCGACAAGCGAGCGAACTCCACAGAGTTTTCAGAAATCAAATTTTTATGTGTTTCAGGTTTGCTCTTGACAAATTCAGAACAGTCCACCAAATCTTCTACAGAGATTTCACTCAGATCATCATCCTCATTAAGTTCAGATGCATTTTCACATCAAGTTTATTTTCTGAACTCAATTTGGCATTCAACGGGTCAAATTTCTGTACAGTTTCGGTTCTTAATTTCAATCTATCATTTTCGTCTAACAAATTTTTAAGCATGTCCTTGTGGTCCTTGGACTTTATGTAGGACTCAATTTTGTCAAGACCAATTTTATATGCAAGAGAGACTTCGTCAGAAGATACAACGCTTTCACAGTTGTAGTCTTCAGCATCGATTTCATCCTCCTTTAACTCAAGGAAGGGTAAAATCATGCGATGTATCTTCTTTCCTATTTCACAATCAAGATACAACTGAGTGATATTAAAATAAAGTCTTTTAGCAATCAAACAAAGCACATTTCGTTGTTTAAGAAGTTTAAGATTGTCTCTTTGCAAATAAATTGAATCATCCTTAGACCGAATCAACTCCTTCTCCTTCTGCTCGATCCACATTCTCCTTTCCTCACTCTTTGATGAAATTGTGCTGATTTGATCAGTTAGGTTAGAATTTGTGACACGGGTTTGGGTGAGACTGCTACTTATGCTTGAAAATTTAGATTTTAAGTTATTTAATTCTTTTTCATAGTTAGTAACATGTATTTTTAGAGAAGCAAGAATATTTTGTACCTTGTTGATCAACTCATCACATTCGTTGATCTGTGCACTGACAGGTTTGGCAGCAAAACACCTGTCCTCTCACTCCTTCTCGCCTTCTATTCCCCCGTCGGTTATATATCCTCTCATTTGAGACATACCTTCCGTCACCACAAAGCACCTTCCTGTTATAGGTTCTTATTTCGCCAACATAGCCTTCCCATGAGTGGGCTTCCTGACTTCTTCATCCTCCGAATCTGTGGACCAAACTTCCACACCACCAAATTCATCACGGTTGTCTGTATCCTGCACAACTAAAGCATTCATAGTAGTATTGTTAGCAACATACTTTCTTTTCTTGATTTCCTCTAGTCTTCTCAGGAGGCTCGCTTCCTCATCTTCATCATTTATCTTTTCTTCTTTCTTTTTCAGCATACAATCTTTTGCAAAATGGTTCTTGCCTCCACAGTAATAACAATCAAATCCTGAGTCTCCACCAACTTTCCCTTCTTTCTTTGACTCTTCAGACTTTAACCCCATCTTCGGTTCCTCCTTGATCTTTTCGACGTTGTAACTTCCCTGCCAATTTTGATTCTTGTTGGCTGGGAATTTCTTCTTAATGAACTTTCTTTGATTGGATACCATCATGGCATATTCTTCACCGGTTAGATCATAATTGGCAAGATCCAATTCCTCTTCTTCTTCAACCGAGCTTTTTCCTTTAGAGACAAGAGCTAAAAACCCAAACTGGAAACCACATTCGTTTCCTTAGATATTGCACTTTCATGGGTTTTCAAAATTCCCACCAGTTTCGCCAGAGAATATGACTTGAACTGTTCATGAGTTTTGACTGTAGATACAACAGCTATCCATTCGGATCTGAGACCGTTCATGAAAGTAACCTTTTGTTTGATGACTTTCCTTTCAATCCCATGCTTTATCATCTTACTTAAAAGATGATTAAAGCGATCAAAAGCTTGAACCAGTTTCTCTTCGGGCTTTTGCTTGAAATCACCAAATTCAGAGAGCAAGAGAGTTTGAAATGAATGTTCCAAGTCTTCGTCAGTGGAATACAATTCTTTTAATCTGTACCATATCTCTTTAGCAGTGGCACAAGAACTTACCAAACGAAACGTATCTGACTGCAAGGCAAACCTTATCATCCTCAACGCCTTGATGTTGCATTGAAACTTTTCCTTCTCGTCTTGAGGAATATCTTTGACATCATTAACAAGCTGATTGTACTCCTTCTGAGTTTTGACAATCTTAGAGGTGCGTGAGTGAGCGAATGGGCCAACAGTGATCGCTTCCCAGATCAAGTATCCAGTATCCTCCGATCCAATCACATAATCTTCAAAGTGATGCGTCCAAACTTCATAGTCTTGTGTATACAGGATTGGTATCCTTGTCGTCGAACCAATGCTGTTGGAGATGTTGATTGGATTGGTTTGTGAATCATCCATGGACATTGTAATAACTTTTGATCGATTACCTGTAAAAGATTAGACTTGTAATATATCGTTAGGGTTGGATCAACGATTAATGAGATACGTCAATATGGAATGACGACTCAATTAATATCAATCAATGCGGAATTAAAAACCCTAATAACTTCTTCGACAGAAGAGATGTGTATGAATTACACAGTCTCCTGCTCTGATACCAATTGATGAAAATAAAACTCTAGATCGATTAGATCTTTCACAGATATGAATATGAAAATAAAACAAGACAAATACAATAAGAGAATGAACACATAATAGAATCAAATATGTGCTTATGATTCAATGAAGTCATGCCTCAGCAGAGCTCGATGAAGAACTTCCACTGTAGAGGCGAGCTAGGGTTTACAAAACTCAAAGAGAAAAATTATAAAAGCATTAACTACAAAGACCGCATGCATGCAGCTTATATACTATAACCTAGAACAAAATATGCACGGTTGGACAGGCCCAATATCGGCAATCAAAACTGGGCTAAGGACCGAGCCCATGACGCAATCTAATAATCCCAACAATATATATATATATATATATATATATATATATATATATATATATATATATATATATATATATATATATATATATATATATATATATATATATAGGATACCCGCTCGATATGATGGCGAAGATTAATTTCATTCCGACGATTAGTTTAAAGTCGAAAGTTAGTTCCCTTTAGGTGGTCGTCAAATTGTTTCCTTTCAATTTGTTCATTTCGACGATTAGGTGTCTTTAGACTGACATCGAATAGTATTTCCCGTGTATTACCATTTTTTCGGCATATAGTATTAATTCGGTGAATATATATGTTTCGGCTATGATTTTCATTTTGAAATCATATAATATCTAAAAAAACATAATGCATCAGCAAATATATTTATAAATTGCATTACTGTTTTAGGTTAAAAATATAAATACATTTTTTTTGTGTTTAAATACATAAGCATATCGATGATTTTTGTTAAAATAAAACTACATTGTTTTTATGTTAAAAATAAAAATATGTTGGTGCCTTTGAAATTTTGTTAATCACCTGATAGGAATTTTATTATTGACAAATTTTCAAAAATGATCCATGTGGTTGTTAAAATTATGCATTTTTTGGTTTAAAAAAGTTTGGAGGTGCATCACTGGTCCAAATTTGGATCTTTTTAGTGATTTTGATCCCTATACACTTGAAATTACTTTTATACCCTTATAATTTATTTTTCTATTTTTTAATTGCTATAATACTTTAATTTATATATTTTTTTTTTCATCTTAAACAAAATAAATAAATAACCATTACTTTTCAATCTTTATCATAAAACCCATTCATCACCAACTCCACCTCCATAACCGGTGCAACCCTCATTTGTCCGGAATCACTATCCTCGACTGCCATTTCGCTTGAAACCACCTTCGGCACTCACCATTTTCGCTGGAAAAACTTAGGAGACTTCTTTATGGGGGAATGCTATTTTTTTATTTGAAATCATAACAGGCGGCGTGTGTTTCATCCAAAACCAAGACATCTGATGAGCACCAAAACTCCGACGAGCACCTGAACTCCAACATAGCCCCTGTAACTGTCCTCTTCCTTTTAATCTTCTTCTTCTTTCTGTTCTCCTTTTCCATTTTCTAATGACCAACACCAAAACTTTGTTGTCATTTTCAACTACCAGTGTCTCCGTGACTTTTCCCCTATCCACTGTTCTCCTCTGGTTCTCATTCTCTTATATGTTATGACCATTCATTGAAACATGGTTTCTAATGGATGACAATGGTGGAGCTTCTCTAAAATCCTGCTCTTTAAAGCCACCGTCAACATCATCCACCATTGGAGCTTCTTCCAAGTCCCCCTGAACTTGTTTTTGAAAATTAGGGCTTGTGTCTGACCGTTCTTCTCTTCCTCTATAGGGCGCTCTATCTCGTTCACCTACTCAAGTTAATTTTTGGTGATCTACTATGTTTGATTGAACTTCTGCACAATGGATCTGACCACCACCATCGTTATCGCATACCATCACCATTCGTCACCACAAGGAAATCCTAGCCCTAAAAAATAAAGATCAGAACCACCGACGAAGGAAGAAGGTTTGCGTTGGTGGTGTTTCCTAGAGATGAAGAAAGAATGATGGTTCTGGTTGTGGTGTTTTTTGGTTACCGTGATGAGAATAGTGGTGTTCGAGGAGGAAAACAAGTGTTCCATCGGTGGTTCTTAATTAAATTTTTGGAATTAATCTTCAAAATCCTTAAATCAAAAATGATTGGTGGTGTTTGCAGAATGGCTACCGAAAGAGAGAGAGAGAGAGAGAGAGAGAGAGAGAGAGAGAGAGAGAGAGAGAGAGAGAGAGAGAGAGAGAGAGAGAGAGAGAGAGAGAGAGAGAGGATGGTGTTACTTTAGTTTTATTTTTTTAATGAAAATAGCAATAAAAAATTAAAATAAACAAAAAAAGAATTATCAAAGGGCATATTCGTCATTTTCATGTTGGGTCTGGATGAAAAACACATAACAATTCCAACTATAGGGACCAAAACCGCATAGATATTCGAAATTGGACCACCGACGTACCACTAAATTTTTTTGGACCAAAACAGCAGAATTTTGACAACCACAGTGACCATTTTTACAAATTTGTCTTTATTGTTGTTTGTTGAAAAGAAAAGTCCACGCAAATTTATTTAAAAAAATTATGTAATCAATATCTAAATTCTTATTTTAGTTTTTATTTATATAATTTTTACGGTTTATTTTTATTATATATTTTTATAGTTTCAATGAATATACCTACTAATTTAAAGTATTATAAAATTAAAATTTTAAAATAAATTGTACCGTAAATATTGCATTAAATTTAACATGCCCATGCTTACATATAATTTCTAATTTTCTAGGCATCTCTATTTAATTATTGTCTTATAATATATCACTTTAATATATATATATATATATATATATATATATATATATATATATATATATATATATATATATATATATATATATATATATTATTAAAATTGGTTTGTGAGGAGATTTAGTATTCATTTCAACTTTTCATTTGTAGCCGTCCGATTTCCTTTGCTTCTCAATTGTTTCTTCTTTGTTTTTTTTAACAAACGCTTGTACTCACTTCATTTGCTTTTGTTAATGTCAGACCAAAACCAACTAAGTCCATATCCAATTACAACTCTTAAAAAATATAATATAAGCTATAAAATCAACATTTTTCTTGCTTTTGTTAATAAAAGATTCTTACATTTACATTTTCTATCCTTAAATAATTTTGATTAAATAAATTTTATCCTTCGTAATTTTAAACTTAAATTATTGGTAATTTTAAGTTACGTTTTTGGTTCCTTACATAATTGTTTTTATAGTTTTCATTTTTATTAATATTATTTTTTATTTAAATGTTAGTTAATACATTTAAAATACATTTTAAAACTTTATTTTGTATGCCTTATCCATACATAATTGTTTGCTTCTAAATCTTATTTTATACTTTTACGATTCACTTTGAAAAGAAGTTCTCTGCCGAAATGCACGGAAATTTCTCCCAAAAACCATATCAATGTTGAATTGCATTTTTCAACATACTAGGTTTCTGCAGCATCATGCGGACGGTCCAAACCTAGTTTAATTTATTTATCAATGTTATGTTTAATTTATTAAATATCGTAGTGAAATTACAATGTTAAAAAAACATTTTAAATGCCTTCAAAAGGACAGATAAATTTAGTCGGTAGATATAATATATTTGGTTGCATATAGAAATTTAGTCGGTAGATATAGTATATTTGGTTGCACGTAGTGGCTTTTTAATTAAAATTAAACGTTATTGCAAATATAAATTAGTTATTTAATATCTATATATTTGTTATAAATTGTAATAAAGGTTAAAATGTTGTAATATATATATATATATATATATATATATATATATATATATATAGAGAGAGAGAGAGAGAGAGAGAGACAAAAAAAAAGAGAGAGAAGTAGGTTGTAACATCCAAAAATTTCATTTTTAATTTAATAATTCATAAAACAGATTACTGAAAACATCATCATTGTTATCTCATATCATAAAAACTCATAAGTCATATATCATAAAACATGTCATAGGATAATAATGTCAGAGTACAAATCCCAAGAATCTCATGTGCGGAAAATCGTGTTTGTGATCCACTGTCATCATGTCGGCTCCTTTCCCTTCGATGACGAAGTACCTGAAACAAAAACTGAAAACCGAAAGCACAAAGCTTAGTGAGTTCCTCCATCATACCACATATCATATAATACATATACTGCCTAGTATATCTGGGTGATGGCCCACCCCTTCGGTCTCTTTCAGCCAGTAAATGTTGAGCATACCTGGGTGTTGGCCTACCCCTTCGGTCTCTTTCAACCAGTAATTGTCGAGCATATCTGGGTGCTGGCCTACCCATTAGGTTTCTTTCGGCCAACAACTGGGTACTATTTCACCACTACCACTACCACATAATATCCTAGCATATAAGCATATGAATCACCTACTACCTAGCATATCTGGGTGCGGGCCTACTCTTTCGGTCTCTTTTAACCGATAACTGAGGACTATTTCACCGCTACCACTATCGCATAATACCAGAGCATATAAACATATAAATCATAACAAATGGTGGCAAACCAGAAAATTATCACAAAGACAATCATATCCACTCTATATACTTACTAATGGGCCGTTATTGGTGCCTTAGACCCACTTCTAAAGAAAGGTAACTCACCTTGAATATCAAAAAGTACTAAAAGTCCTCGGTTCCGACAATCCACCAAACTCAAGCTCTTATACATAAAAGATTTCCTTAATTATCATTTCATACTCATGACCCCTTAAGTGTTAATTCTGATCAAAATCCAAGTCAAGGTCAACATTCTGGTTAAAGTCAACATTCAGGTCAAAGTCAACATTATGGGTTGACTCAACTTGTTGAGTTGGTCCATCAACTCGTCAAATCCCATAAATCATAAAACCCTGCAATCGCGATCCAACTCGTCGAGTTCTTTCACGAACCTGTCGAGTTCCTCCTATTAATAGAATCGAGACTTTTCACTACAACTGATTGATTCCTTCCTTGAAATCGTCGAGTTCTTCGGTCTTCAAAACTCAGAAATATTTAGCCAACTCGCTGAGTCATCTCCTAGACTCACCGAGTTTGCTCAGTAATCAGAAAAGGTTGGGGACCACGGTCCAACTCACCGAGTTGGATGAACAACTCGTCAAGTTCCCTTAGTCTAAACCTATTCAGTCACTTCCAATCGAGTTCAATGCTTCCAAACCATAGTTCTGGTCCCGTAGGACTGAGTTACCACGTAAAGTTACTAACTTTACATCCATGCATGGTGTCATGAAGCTAAGAACACAAAAACTAAGCTTAATAAGAGGTCTTGGGCATGAACTAGGGTGAAGGCTTGATAAAGATACCAACTTTAAGTCTCATAAGTCCATGAGTATCTAGATTTGAAGGCATAACTTCATGATATGCTCAAATCCCGAAAATTCTTTAATATGGCCAAAAATGACAAAATACTTGATGAGATAAAAATTGTTTGAGATTGATAAGATTCTTAACAAGTAACACAAAGTAAATAAGAACACAAGATGAATCAAACTGATGTCAAATGATTAATAAGACACAACCTCAGAAGAACACTATGAAGATGTAACGACCCAATTTTCACGACCAAAAATTTTGTTTTAAAAACATTACTTTAGAAAATATTAATAACTAAAAACATTGTTTGTTCAAATCATAACACAAAGTGAACCATGTCTAAAAGCCAATTCATACATTCAATCAAAATATCAGAGTACAAATCCCAGTGAAGCTCGTAAATGCGGAAACCGGAGAGTGTGTGTGTGACATGCTGCTACCGCGCCGGCTCCTTTCCCCTAGCTGAGGAGGTACCTAAAACCAAAACTGAAAACTGAAAGCACAAAGCTTAGTGAGTTCTCCCATCGTACCACATACCAAATAATCTCATAACATACATATATCGTCAGGCATATCTGGGTGCCCGACCTTCCCCTTCGGCCCTCTCGACCGGACATTGCCTAGCATATCTGGGTGTTGGCCTCCCCTTCGGTCCTTTCGACCGGATACTTCCTAGCATATCTGGGTGCTGGCCTCCCCTTCGGTCCTACCGACCGGATACTGCCTAGCATATCTGGGTGCTGGCCTCCCCTTCGGTCCTACCGACCGGATACTTCGGGGACTATCTCCCCTCTACTGTCACTAGCACATAGCATCATAACATACTAGCACATAACATAACGCATACAATACCTAGATGAATATCACAGAGACAAACATCTACGAATAACGCCTACTGGTGGGCCAGCATTGTGACCGTAGACCCACCGCTACTGGAAGGTAACTCACCTCGAAGTAGCTGTTGATCTGATCGGGAACTGACTGCCTACTGCTGCTCCGGAAATCCTCTGGCTGCAATTCCCACAACATACTCAATCAAACACTGCTCACTGACCTTTGGGTAAAATGACCATTTTACCCCTGACCACGCCCTAAGTCAAAGTCAGAGTCAACTTTCAGTTGACCCGACTCGCCGAGTTAGCTTTCCAACTCGCCGAGTCCCTACCCAAACGACTGCCTTGAATCCCGATCCTACCCGTCGAGTTAGGCGACGACTCGACGGGTTCACCTTCTTAACCAATATTCAAGTCCTTCATCCTACTCGCCGAGTTGTATGAACAACTTGTCGAGTTCATCTTCATCCGATGAACACTTATGCTAAGACTCGCCGAGTTGTATGAACAACTCGTCGAGTCCATCTTCATCCGAAGAACACTTATGTTGCGACTCGCCGAGTTGTATGAACAACTCGCCGAGTCTGTTCTTGATCTAAGGAGATTGCCTTGAACTCGCCAAGTCAGGGCATTGACTCGCCGAGTACCTCCATAGATGAGTTAAGCTTCCGACTCACTGAGTCACACCCCGTGACTCACTGCTCACTCGACACTACGAAAAGGGGACAAAATCGGAGACTCGTGAACAGACTCGCCGAGTCATATGAACGACTCGTCGAGTCGTTGCCATGCACCCACTAAATACACAGATTTGCTCGATTCCAGTCCATGCCACTCATAGATCTGGACTTCTAGGACACGAATCACACGTAAAGTTTCCAACTTTACGTGTGGATATTCACCAATATGGATTTTAGGGCTCAAAATGCCTCAAAAGGGTAGATCTAGGGTGAACAAGCAACATGGGGCCATAAAGCTAACAGATCTGAGCTCCTGGAGCTCAAACTTTCCTAGATCTAAGGGCCAATCAGCCTATTACGAAATAATTTGCACATACAAACTTGGGGTTTGGCTCAAGAATGACTTACATGAAGTAATAAGCATTGAAACAAGGGAAAAACGGATTATACCTCAAAGGAACTGCTGAAAGAGTGCAAAGATGCCTGGATTCCTTTCCTTCCTCTTGATCTACTTCCCCTTTCCTCAAAACCTTCAAGAACACACACAATAGCCTCAAACTCTCAAGGAACAAGCTTAGAACGAGGGTTAGGAGCTCTGGGGAGAGAATGGGGGCTGGCCTGGGCGGATAAGTCCTTTAAATAGGGTGCAAACCCCTGAAACTTAGGGTTTCATCCAACAGCTATGACTCGTCGAGTCCAGGATATGGACTCGCCGAGTCGCCAACTTAAACGTGTCCCGGGTCCCGCATCCACTCGGCGAGTCGGACCTATGACTCGCCGAGTCCAAGGCTAAAAGAAAGGAAATACTCAAATAACATTTACGTACCAGGAACCGGGTGCTACAAATCTCCCTCACTTATTTTAGACTTCGTCCTCGAAGTCTGTTGCTCGATGCTGAAACAGCTCGGGATAATGCTCCATCATCTCGTCCACCGGCTCCCAAGTCCATTCCGAACCCTTGCGGTGCTGCCATTGCACCTTCACTAGCTCCACCTTCTTGTTCCTCAAATCCTTCGACTTCCTGTCGAGGATTGCGACTGAGCGCTCAATGTAATTCAGACAGTCATCAACCTGAATATCCTCCAAAGGTACTACTGCAGAATCGTCCACTAGGCACTTTCGCAACTGAGAAACATGGAAAGTGCTGTGGATCTGGCTGAGCTCGGCTGGCAGATCCAACCTATACGCTACCTTGCCCACCCAGGCTACGACCCTGAACGGTCCGATGAATCGCGGGCCCAACTTGCCCCGCTTCCTGAATCGAATGACGCCTTTCCAGGGCGACACCTTCAGGAGAACCATATCCCCGACTTGGAACTCCAAATCGGATCGACACTTGTCGGTATAACTTTTCTGCCGACTCTGAGCAGTCTGAAGCCTGCTCCGGACCTGCTGGATCCTCTCGGTCGTCTTGAGAACCACTTCGGTGCTCCCCATGACCCTCTGGCCAACTTCACCCCAGCATATCGGGGTCCTACACCTCCGTCCGTACAACATCTCGAAGGGAGGGCGGTCGATACTCACGTGATAGCTGTTGTTGCAGGAGAACTCCGCCAGGGGAAGATAGGTATCCCAGCTACCACCGAAGTCTAGCACGCACGCCCACAGCATATCCTCCAGAGTCTGGATGGTCCGCTCGCTCTGCCCATCCGTCTGCGGGTGAAAGGCAGTGCTAAAATGCAGACGAGTGCCCAACTCGTCATGGAATCTCTTCCAAAATCTGGAAGTAAAATGCACATCCCTGTCCGAGATCACCGATACTGGCACCCCATGCCGTGCCACAATCTCCCTGATGTAGATGTCGGCCAATTTCTCAGCCGATATGCTCTCCTGAATCAGGATAAAGTGAGCACTCTTGGTCAATCTATCCACGATGACCCAAATCTAATCCACTCCACGTGCGGTCCTGGGAAGCTTCGTGATAAAATCCATCGTGATATCTTCCCATTTCCACAGTGGAATATCCAACGGCTGCATCTTGCCATGCGGTCTCTGATGTTCAGCCTTGACCTTCCTGCAGGTCAAACATCGCTCGACATACCATGCCACATCCCGCTTCATGCAGGGCCACCAATAGTCTAGACGAAGATCCCTATACATCTTCGTCGCCCCGGGATGAATAGAGAATCGGGACTTGTGCGCCTCCTCCATCAAAATCTGGCGCACGCCTCTGTGATACGGCACCCACACCCTACGGTGTAGTGTCAATACTCCTCGGCTATCATAATCAAAGGAGGAAACCTGACCCACCACACGCTCGCTCTTCCGATGCTCCTCTTTGATAGCCTCCTGTTGAGCCTCCCGAATCTTCTCCAACAGGGGAGTCACCACGGTCATCCTCATACAAACGTCCCTGATCGGCGCCGCCTTGCGGCTAAGCGCATCGGCCACCACATTGGCCTTCCTCGGGTGGTAAAGGATCTCACAGTCATAATCCTTCACCACGTCCAACCATCGACGCTGCCTCATGTTCAGATTCGGCTGATCCATGAGGTACCTCAAACTCTTGTGGTCTGTGTAGATGGTACATCGAACCCTGTAGAGTTAATGCCGCCAAATCTTGAGGGCAAAGACCACCGCCCCCAACTCCAAATCGTGCGTCGGGTAGTTCGCCTCGTGAGGCTTGAGCTGCCTCGAAGCGTAGGCAATGACATGCCCCCTCTGCATCAGTACCGCGCCCAACCCAGAAATGGACGCATCACAAAAAACCACAAAATCCTCTATGCCCTCTGGCAGGGCTAAGATCGGCGCCTCACACAATCTCTGTCTCAGCGTCTCAAATGCAGCTTGCTGCTCGGGTCCCCACCGAAAAACCACGACTTTCTTCGTCAGCCGCGTCAGGGGTACGACTATCTTGGAGAAATCCTGGATAAATCTCCGATAGTAGCCTGCCAATCCCAGGAAACTCCGAATCTCAGATGGAGACTTTGGAACCTCCCATCTCATCACGGCCTCGACCTTGGCCGGATCGACCAGAATCCCGTTCTGGTTGACGAGGTGTCCAAGAAATTGCACCTCGCGCAACCAAAACTCACACTTGGAGAACTTGGCATACAAGCTCTCCCTCCTCAGGGTCTCTAATACCTCTCGCAGATGCTCCTCATGTTCCTCCCGAGTCTTGGAATAAACCAAGATATCATCGATAAAGACTATCACAGACCGGTCCAGCATCGGTCTGCATACGCGGTTCATGAGGTCCATGAACGCGGCAGGAGCATTGGTGAGCCCAAACGGCATCACCACGAACTCATAATGGCCATAGCGCGTCCGAAACGCGGTCTTCTGCATATCCTCCTCCCTGACCCTCATCTGATGATAACCCGAACGCAAATCAATCTTGGAGAACCAAGATGCTCCCTGAAGCTGGTCAAAGAGGTCATCAATCCTCGGAAGCGGGTAACGGTTCTACATCGTTACCTTGTTCAGCTCCCGGTAATCTATACACATCCGATGCGACCCGTCCTTCTTCTTCACAAACAGAATCGGGGCTCCCCAGGGCGAACTACTCGGACGAATAAATCCCTTGTCTAGCAGCTCCTACAGCTGCGTAGACAACTCCTGCATCTCGGGAGGAGCCAACCGATACGGTGCCTTGGCTATCGGAGCCGCACCAGGAACAAGGTCAATCCTAAACTCGACCTGTCGCTCCGGAGGTATCCCAGGAAGCTCCTCTGGAAAAACATCTACGAAATCTCGGACCACCGGAACCCCGCTCACCGTCACCTTACCCGCCTCCCGGGTATCCATCACATACGCGACATATCCTGCGCATCCCTGATGAAGGTAGCGCCTAGCCCTCGCTGCTGAACATACAGCGGTTCCATACTGGGGCCTCTCACCATGAATCACTAACTCTCCCCCGCTTGGGGTCCTGACCCGCACTAGCTGTTGCGCGCAATCTATCACAGCCCCATTAGGACTCAGCCAATCCATGCCTATAATCACCTTATTCCCACGCAACGGTATGGGAACCAGATCTACCAAATAGCGCTCCTCGAACAAACGCAGCACGCAATCTCGAAATACCATCGATGCTCGAACCGATCGATCATCAGCAATCTCCACCTCCGAAGGGCAATCTAATTCGCCTGATGGCTCATGAAACTTCTTGCTAAGCGCAAAGGAAACGAATGATCGGGATGCACCCGAATCAAATAACACCTGAACTCGGAGGCCGTTCACATGGAACGATCCTAATGCATACATATACATACAGAGCACATATCAATAACATAATATCATAAAAATAAGATAGAGGGAAAGAATCATACCCGTCACCACATCGGGTGCGGCGCGTGCCTCCTCGGTAGTCAGCTGGAATGCTCGGCTCCTCACCACTGGAGCCTCTGCCTTGCCCTGCCGGCCATCCGTGATCCACAGGGTCGCTGGAGCTGGCGCCTTCACCGGCACTAAAGCTATCAACTGGGGGCAATTGGCCTTCTTGTGTCCCCTCTGGTTGCAGTGAAAACACAGCAACTCTGATGTCTGAATAACTGCTACCGGAGCAGTGCAATCCCTGCTGATGTGCCCAGACTTGCCGCACTTGTAGCAGCCTGATGATACCATCCTACATGCCCCCTCGTGCGCCTTGCCGCATTTCCTGCAGCGTACCCGTCCCTGTTGGCCTTTCGGCTCCGCATCAAATCCCTTGGGCTTTTTCCCCGAAGCCCCTCCTGCCTGACCCTCCTCTAATTTCCGTTTCCGGATGCGCTCCAAATCTATCTCCCTTTGTGACAACCCGATATTTCAACTCTTTGTAACGACCAAAATGGGTCAAGTATTGTAACCACTTCTGAATAATAAAAATTTACTTTCATAATAAAATGTACAAATAAGTTCTATTTAATTTCCTTCTATGATTAAATGTCTTTGAACCATGATCGTACGTGAAAAGAACGCCCAAATCCGACTTCATATAGCGAAGTTATGATTTTTCCAAGTTCGGCTTAGCAACAGACAACTAAAAACTCGAATCGGAAATCGAGCGACTTTTGGCCGGAATGACCTAAACGAGAATCGAAGGTCTCGTCATTGGTATTCCAGCGGTAAAAAGTCTGGCAAAAACCGACATCAGATAAAGAAGTTATGAATTTTTAAGAAATTCCTTAAACACGATGGATTTTTAATAAATAACAAAAATATAATTTTTGGAATTTGCCGACGGAGTCTAAACGAAAGTTGTAGAGCGTAGTCTCACCTACGCGAGGATAGAAAGACCATCGAAAACGGAGTTCGTATGAAGAAGATATGAATTTTTGAAGTTTATTAAATAAATTAATTATTTATTTAAATCAAAATTCGGATATTATCCGAAGGGGAGTCAGCATCCTCCTCCGAGGTACGCGCTGCGTACCCCTGTACGCCCCGCGTAACCGAGGGGATTGGCCTCTGATCGTCCACGTCGCACTATCCGAAGAAAACAACCCATCCGACCCGTCCGAAGCCCCGACCCATCCGACCCGACGTTCCATTCGACCCGGCGTCCCATCCGACCCGCGTACCCAGCAACCCGTCCCATCCGAACCGAGGCAGTCGAGGCCTCGGTCACGCATGACGTACGCGTACGCGCTGCGTACAAGCGTACGCCCCGCGTACCGAGGCAGACCAGCCTTTCTATAAATAGGATGCGAGGGTTTCCAAAGAAAGGGTTCATTTCTCTTCTCTCTCTCTCAACATTGCCTCGTTTTCCGTGTCCGTTCAAACCCGAAGCTCTGGTCTTTTTGGCTCAAGTCCCGAAGGTCGATTTTGCTCCCGAAATTCCCGAGAATCCCGAGGAAAATCCGTTTCCCGAGACGAAACTCTGCCCGGTTTTCCATCTCGCTATCTCCAAAACATTCAAGTGAGTTTCATACCCCTTAATCAACCGTTTTAATTATTCTAAATACTTTTATATGCTTTCAAGGGGGGGATTACAAGTAAAACACACGAGTATTATCGTGTGTTACATAAAGAAACTCTTTTATATACTGTTATATATTCAAATCACATGCGATTTATAAACATTTAAAGGAACTTTTATATATATATAACATATGTCACAATAGCATTTTAACTTTTAAAATATAATGTTGTTGTAATGCATGTATAAACTAAACTGTTCTTAGATTTTTCTTGTCTATCCTAGACTCTACACCAAAAATCTATACTTTCACAAACAAGTGATTCCTTTTCTCAATATTTCTAAACAAACAAGACACGCTTTTTGGAAACTATAATAGGTATAGTTTTACGAACAGATTTCTAACTCTTATGTACTAGAAACACATATTTCAAGAAGTTTACTTTCGTATACAAGAACAAAGGTAACATTTTAACAAGTAGATCTGTTTTTATACCACGGATTTGTGAGACACTAACTTCATGTACGTTCGAGTACACATTTCAAGTCCTGTATTATATACCAGAATCCCTTGGAGGGGGAGCGTGGTGTTTGTGTATAGATCTATACGGGCTTGACAAACCCGCGCCCTGACTGTTAGCTGCAGTCCACCGTTTGGGGTGACAAACGTCATAACATTCCAACGCCTGAAGAACGTTGTGTATAGGCATTCAGAGTCAATAGTATGGTTATAAAACTCACAAGGGGTATTAAAATGCATTGATTTACAAGGTTTTCAAACTCATTGGTTATTTTACATTTACATACATTTTGGAAACAAACATTGGTCTTGAGTGAAGGCTACTTTTATACTGGTAGAAAATATAGGATTTTCTAACCACAAACAAACAAAGATAAAACATTTCATTTCATTCAAACATTGTCACTTAAATACTTATGAAATTCACCAGCTTAAATGCTGATCTACTCTTTCAAAATTACTTGTATGTCCCAGGAAATCAGTAATTTCAGGTATTCATTTCGCTTTTGATGAAGGGATGCTGCGGCGCCAGTTTAATCTCGTATTTTGACATCATATTGTAATTGAGTTTTGAACATGTAACTTTTGACAAATGTAAACTTTCAATTATATATATGATGGTTTTATTGCTTTCTTTACTATGTATTCATTTGTTACGCTACCACATGAAGTCATCCGCCCCCGAACGTTTCCGCCGTTCAGGTTTGGGGGTGTGACACCCTTTCCCTCGCCCTGGTAATCATGGAGTCCAGGGTAGGGCAAGCCGAAAAGCTAACATGCTCCCGGATGTCAGCTTGTAGCATATCATGATAACGAGTCCTCCTCATGTCCTCGTCACCAGCATACTGGGGCACCAACAAAGCCCTCTCCCAGAACTTGGCGGTGATCTCCGCCACAGTCTCCGTCGTCTGCCTCATGTCTAGAAACTCCCTGGCCAGCTGCTGAAGCTCGACAGCCGGCGCAAACTCTGCCCTGAACCTGGTCACAAAGTCCGACCAGGTCATCGCCTCGATAGCTGAGGCTCCCAACGAGTCACCCACTGACTCCCACCAATCCCGGGGTCGGTCCCGTAAACATCCTGCTACATACCTCACCTTCGACCCCTCGGGGCAGAAGCTAGTCAACTGGGCAGACTCGATGTCTGCAATCCATCGCCTGGCAGCAATGGGGTCTTTCACCCCATGGAAATCCGGTGCACGACTGCCCCTGAAGTCCTTGAAGGACAGCGTGCGAGATCCTGACTGGCTAGATGCCATATCACTCCTGAATGCCCGAAGGCGATCCTCCATCAACTCCATGATCCCTTCCTTGATCGACCCAAAGAGAATGGGGGTCGACTCAAGGATGCCTCTGGTAATCTCTGACGTGATGAACTCACGTAGTCCCTCATCAACCGGCTCGGAACCTGATCCTGAACCTGACCCCTCTCCTAAACCGCCATCTACCGGCCTCGATCGAAGTACCACCATTCTGCAATACATCACAACAATCATTAGTGATACTGATACTTCCTGAGGGATCACAACTACTTACAAGTTCCCTGGTCTTATCTTGGCCTTCCTTGGTTCGGGTACAGATCCTCTGCTTTCAGTAGTACGGGCCCATACTACCTTCCACATCTATCCGTACCTTCTTCAAGGAATGCCTCGACTCCACCAGATCCCTTTCACTACTGTTGATCACTGCTATACTCATCCTAGGCTTGCCCTAGGGAAATCTCTAATTCCACTCTAACCAGTCCTTAGCTGCTGCAGGCCTCCTTGTAATGCCAAGTAGCCATTACCCGAATACCATCACATGTGACGAGGCTCAGATAATCCTTCGAGTACCCGACTCGTCCCTACAACGGTTGGACTCAAACAAGAGCTGCGCAGTAGGATCAAATCCGGCACTCTAAGATTATTCAACCCTGATCACATGTGACGTGACGCATTCGCCTAATGGCTAACTCCCATTATTCAGAGTCCTACGTAGCACGAAGCAAGCAGCATTCAGATAAGGGTAACAATCTCAATTAACTCTATCTACTTTCAGGAACCGAGCTAGCATAAAGTGCTAAGCTCATACTACCAGGCATAACCTAATCAGGCTATCCTACTTACTGTCTACTCAATAACTAGCATGCAAGTTTTCATACAACTGAAACACATTAAGCAGGCACATAAGGCATCACTCCTAGATCCTTAGTCCTATTTTAGCATGCTGTTCTACAAAAGCTGATAAACATAACATAAACTTGTATGGGTACTTTGGGGATACTTACTTGAGCTCGGCCGGTTGCGCACATCACACACTTCGTTCTTTCTCAAAACTCTTTTCTCAATTTTAGAAAACATTTTTCCTTTAGAAAATCTTTTAATCCCTCGATTTGAGTTCAGACACTCCCGAGGGTGTGTCTGAATCCCTCAAATCAGGGCTCTGATACCAACTTGTAACGACCCAATTTTCACGACCAAAAATTTTGTTTTAAAAACATTACTTTAGAAAATATTAATAACTAAAAACATTGTTTGTTCAAATCATAACACAAAGTGAACCATGTCTAAAAGCCAATTCATACATTCAATCAAAATATCAGAGTACAAATCCCAGTGAAGCTCATAAATGCGGAAACCAGAGAGTGTGTGTGTGACATGTTGCTACCGCGCCGGCTCCTTTCCCCTAGCTGAGGAGGTACCTGAAACCAAAACTGAAAACTGTAAGCACAAAGCTTAGTGAGTTCCCCCATCGTACCACATACCAAATAATCTCATAACATACATATATCGTCAGGCATATCTGGGTGCCCGACCTTCCCCTTCGGCCCTCTCGACCGGACATTGCCTAGCATATCTGGGTGCTGGCCTCCCCTTCGGTCCTTTCGACCGGATACTGCCTAGCATATCTGGGTGCTGGCCTCCCCTTCGGTCCTACCGACCGGATACTGCCTAACATATCTGGGTGCTGGCCTCCCCTTCGGTCCTACCGACCGGATACTTCGGGGAATATCTCCCCTCTACTGTCACTAGCACATAGCATCATAACATACTAGCACATAACATAACACAGGCAATACCTAGATGAATATCACAGAGACAAACATCTATGAATAACTCCTACTGGTGGGCCGGAATTGTGGCCGTAGACCCACCGCTACTGGAAGGTAACTCACCTCGAAGTAGCTGCTGATCTGATCGGGAACTGACTGCCTACTGCTGCTGCTGCTCCGGAAATCCTCTGGCTGCAATTCCCACAACATACTCAATCAAACACTGCTCACTGACCTTTGGGTAAAATGACCATTTTACCCCTGACCACGCCCTAAGTCAAAGTCAGAGTCAACTTTCAGTTGACCCGACTCGCCGAGTCCCTACCCAAACGACTGCCCTGAATCCCGATCCTACCCGTCGAGTTAGGCGACGACTTGACGGGTTCACCTTCTTAACCAATATTCAAGTCCTTCATCCTACTCGCCGAGTTGTATGAACAACTCGTCGAGTTCATCTTCTTCCGATGAACACTTATGCTAAGACTCACCGAGTTGTATGAACAACTCGTCGAGTCCATCTTCATCCGAAGAACACTTATGCTGCGACTCGCCGAGTTGTATGAACAACTCGCCGAGTCTGTTCTTGATCTAAGGAGATTGCCTTGAACTCGCCGAGTCAGGGCATTGACTCGCCGAGTACCTCCATAGATGAGTTAAGCTTCCGACTCACTGAGTCACACCCCGTGACTCACTGCTCACTCGACACTACGAAAAGGGGACAAACTCGGAGACTCGCGAACAGACTCGCCGAGTCGTTGCCATGCACCCACTAAATACACAGATTTGCTCGATTCCAGTCCATGCCACTCACAGATCTGGACTTCTAGGACACGAATCACACGTAAAGTTTCCAACTTTACGTGTGGATATTCACCAATATGGATTTTAGGGCTCAAAATGCCTCAAAAGGGTAGATCTAGGGTGAACAAGCAACATGGGGCCATAAAGCTAACAGATCTGAGCTCCTGGAGCTCAAACTTGCCTAGATCTAAGGGCCAATCAGCCTATTACGAAATAATTTGCACATACAAACTTGGGGTTTGGCTCAAGAATGACTTACATGAAGTAATAAGCATAGAAACAGGGGAAAAACGGATTATACCTCAAAGGAACTGCTGAAAGAGTGCAAAGATGCCTGGATTCCTTTCCTTCCTCTTGATCTACTTCCCCTTTCCTCAAAACCTTCAAGAACACACACAACAACCTCAAACTCTCAAGGAACAAGCTTAGAACGAGGGTTGGGAGCTATGGGGAGAGAATGGGGGCTGGCCTGGGCAGATAAGTCCTTTAAATAGGGTGCAAACCCCTGAAACTTAGGGTTTCATCCAACAGCTGTGACTCGCCGAGTCCAGGATATGGACTCGCCGAGTCGCCAACTTAAACGTGTCCCGGGTCCCGCATCCACTCGGCGAGTCGGACCTATGACTCGCCGAGTCCAAGGCTAAAAGAAAGGAAATACTCAAATAACATTTACGTACCAGGAACCGGGTGCTACAGAAGAATTGCTACTGTAGAGGTATGCTAGGGTTACAATGATGATATCGACGACTACTTACACGGTGCATGCATGTAGACAATTTATATTAAAACTCTAATAAAAGACGGCTGGACAATCCCAAGCCGTATACAAAAAGGACTAAACAAAAAGTCAAATGACGCAATCTTCTAGACCAAACAATCTCCCCCTTTGCATCAATTGAGGCAAGAGAAATCTACTATTGTGCTTGTTTTGTCTTCTTCACTTGTTAGGAATAAATCCTAGATGACGAATGCGGAATATTAAGAACAATCAATAATCAATCACCATCATATGCAAGTAATTTGATAAAGGTTTTGTGTATACTGATTATCACATGAACGTACAGAGAAAAACCCTAATTTTCTCAAAAAGCTTACACCAAAAGCTAACAAAATGATTATTTATAGGGAACAATAAATATATACCATAAATATAAAATATATGCCTTAAAATAAAACCAATGTCTTAGAAGAGCTCGATTAAGAACTTCTACTGTAAAGGCACTGTAGGGAATCATAAAATGATTAACTCTAAAAAGGCTTCCCTAAATAACCAAATATGCCAAATTCGTGTCAATATCTCAAATACTCAACAATCTCCCCCTAGATGTTGAAACTAATTAAGATCACGATTTCTGATGTTCTTGGCATTTCTCCCGCTAAATTGTGATACTCATCAGCATATGGGGTCTTCACAGCGAGAGAAGTAGAAATAAACTTGCAAATACAAACTCCCCCTTGAATAATTATCACTCCCCTTTGAATCTTCAACAAATACCGTGGAGAGAATCTGGAAAATTAAGAAGAATCACCAATAATCTTCAAAACCTGTCAGATGCGATGAAATAAATCCATTTGAGAATAATCACAATTCTCAAAAAATAAAACCGAAAAAATAACAAAATAATAATTTTGTGTTTTTTGATTTTTAAATTTAGGCAAAAGAATAGAAAAGGAAGCAATAATTTAGAATGGATTAAAAAGAATAAGACTAAAGAAAAAATAAGAAGTGAAAATATTTTGGTAAGAATGGGATAAAATGGTAAAAATATGAAAATTTTAAAAAGAATTTCGGATATGGGGTTGAACAGTGAAGGTCTGAAAGTTAGGGGGCTGAATATGAAAATACATCTCATTTGCTTCATTTTGACGCTGAAAGAAATAACAGCGTTGAAGAAGAAAAAAAAAAACTGAAACTGTAACGCTTGATAACTTTTGGGGACTGAAGTTGTAACATTGAGTCATCTTCTTCGTTCATTCAGAGAACCACATTTCTTTGATTTCTAAAAGTCAAACTTGATTACGCATCCAAAATTTCGATTCCAATAGAGCCAGAGTTCCGATTGTAACTCCTAAGTACCAATTATTATTTCGATTCACTTGCTGAACCCCGAACACGATTTCAATCTGGAGAATGACTGGGAATCAATTTCATCATCCGAATGATTTTGATTTCAATTCGAAGCTGTTGGACAACGACGAATGTTTCGATTTCAACTGATAAATGCTAAAACCAGAATATGATATCCTCTATTGATAAAACCGATTTCTGAAACAACATCAAACAGCTCCAATTCCATATCTAAATTCCGATTCCTGAACTACCAAATCTATTTCAACATAAAGACGGAAACATTTAACGATTTTATTAACCTGTGAATACCGATTCTAAAACCATCAATGTCGACTGTGACTCTCACTCTGATTTCAAATGGACATGGACCGAAAGCGAATCTCAGGTTCGTTCCGAATCCGTCAATTACACACCCAAAGCAAACCTAACCGAACGTTCTGTACCATTCGTTCCCAATTTTTGGACACTAACCCAAGTTGGCTTGTTGACCTTCGCTTCACTACGCTCGCTTCATTGACTTTCGCTTCTTGTTTGGTGAGTTCGTTTCTTTGAGTTTCGCTCCTATGAATTTTGGTTGACTTCAACTTTCTCAACTTTTTCACAAACATTGGGTACTTATACCATGGACATCCAAACTTTCTTTGTTTTACTCTTGTTATTCTTCCTCTTCTTTCTTCTTTTCTGATTTCTAGGCTTCATAAACGAATTTTAGATCTGAACAACCTTTTTATCTTTCTGAATCTGAACATTTGAGGACTTTTGAACACAATCCTAAGGAGTTTGATAAATCTGAAATCTTGAATTATTAGCTTTCTGTAAGGAACCAATCCTTCATAGGCATCATCTGGAACACAAAAAATCATCTGTTGTTGTTCCAATAGAGCAAAACTCCTTCACTTTCACGATTTCTGAATTTTTGCATTTAGATTCGTCTTCAGAACTACTAGATTCGGATTGTGAAGCTTCTGAAAAACTTGAAACACTTGACTCCCCCTCAACAAGAACATATAGAGTCACTTTTTCTTCAAACTTGAAGGACATCATGAAATTTATTAATAACACTAAGAACACCTTCTTTTTCTTTTCTTTCTTTCTCTAACTTTTGTTGTATGTCCTTCAAAAGTAAGTATTCTTTGATAATGATAAATTGTTTTAACAAATCTTTATCTTCCTGTACTTGATCACTTTTAAATCCATCACTAGAAATCAGTGTAAAATCACCAATCTTCTCATCAACATAGAGATTATACATCTCAATGGCATTCTTCAACATAGATTGTTCAGGAATATCCCAAAACAAATATCCTTCTTTAAGACGAAACTTTGGATCTGTAACTTTTAATCCTAGTCTCTTAATTTCTTTTAACACCTTATAATCCACCATTTAATCTTCAACAAGAAAGAAAACTTGAACAGAGAGAAAGTAGATCTGATGAGAATTATAGAGAGAGAAAACAGATCTGAGATGGTTTCTAGAGAGAGAAAACAGATCTGAAATGATTTTTAGAAAGATAAAGTAGATTTGAACACGAAAATTCGAATAAACAAGGAAATTTTCTTCTAATTCTCTTCCAAAACATGATATACGAACAAATCAGATGAAATAATGAGTTGAAGATAACAGACCTGAAAAAGATTTTTTAATAAAAACGAGGTATAGACTTTTTCATTTCAGAAAACTTACAAAACTTGAAGAACAAGGTGAGATTCATGATAAAATATATCCATAAACAAGATCGATTCTTGCAAAAATTGCTGAGATCTACAAGAACCCGCTCTAATACCACTTGTTAGGAATAAATCCAAGAAGACGAATGCGAAATGTTAAGAACAATCAAGAATCAATCACCATCATATGCAAGTAATCTGATAAAGGTTTTTGTGTATATTGATTATCACATGAACGTATAGAGAAAAACCCTAATGTTTTAAAAAAGCTTACACCAAAAGCTAACCTAATGATTATTTATAAGGAACAATAAATATATACCATAAATATAAAATCTATGCCTTCAAATAAAACCAATGCCTTCGAAGAGCTCGATTAAAAACTTCTATTGTAAAGGCACCATAGGGAAACATAAAATGATTACCCCTAAAAAGGCTTCCCTAAATAACCAAGTATGCCAAATCAGTTTCAATATCTCAAATACTCAACAATACTACCCCAGATGAAGATATAAGAAATAGAAAGCCATGGTATCAACTTTATACCTAAAATGAATCAGAAATGAAGCTGAACTTCTAGATCTACTCTCCTCCTACACGTCCTTGCTCTTTCTTCAAGTATCTCCTACTTAAAAATCACAAAGAATGCACAAAAATGGCTCAAAACTCTCAAAAGTGGATTAGGGTTTTGTGGCTAGGGTTTGGGATGATGGAGGCTGTAAATGAGGCCAGGTTATGGGGTTAAGGTGTTTAAATAGGGTGCAAAACCCTTAAAATTAATGTTTCATTCTACTAGTCCTACTCATCGAGTTGGGGCTCTCAACTCGTGAAGTAGACTTCGTAACTCGCGTCCAAATCCATCTCTACTCAACGAGTTTGGGGCCTCCAACTCATCGAGTTCCTATACAAAAATGGATAAATTATAATTAATTACATAGTAGAAACCAGATGTTACAACTCTCCCCCACTTATCTCAGACTTCGTCCTCAAAGTCTTCTGCCTCGAATAATCTTGGGTAATGCCCCCTCATCTCCTCCTCGGGCTCTCACATCCACTCTGAACCCTTACGGTGCAGCCACTGCACCTTCACTAACTACACAACCTTGTTCATCAAGGTTTTCGCCTTGCGATCCAGAATCGCCACTGGTCTCTCCATATAGTTCAGGACGTCGTCCACGTGGATATCCTCTAAAGGCACAACGACGGAATCGTCCACTAAGCACTTCCTCAACTAGGAGACATGGAAAGTGTTGTGGATCTGACTAAGCTCGATTGGCAGATCCAATCGATACACAACCTTGCCCACACGGGATATAACCCATGAACGGTCTGATGTACCTGGGGCCCAGCTCGCACCGTTTTCTGAATGGATGACACATTTCCAAAGTGACACCTTCAGAAGGGCCATATCCCCGACCTGGTACTCCATGTCCGATCGACATCTATCGGCGTAGCTTTTTACCGACTATGTGCTGTCTGGAGCCTGCTCCGGACCTGCTGTATCATCTCGGTGGTCTTAAGTACCAACTCAGTACTCCCCATGACCCACTGACCAAACTCGACCCAACAGATCAGGGTCCTACATTTCCTCCTATAGAGCATCTCAAAGGGAGGTCGGTCAATACTTGCGTGGTAGCTATTATTATAGGAAAACTCTACCCATGGAAGTTAAGTATCCCAGCTACCACCGAAGTCTAAAACGCACGCCCGTAACATATCGTCCAAAGTATGTATAGTCCGATCGCTCTTACTAACTATCTGCGGATGGAAAGCCATGATGAAATGCAGACGAGTACCCAACTTGTCATGAAATTTCTTCCGGAATCTGGAAGTAAACCGCACATCCCTGTCGAAAATCACGAAAACCGGCACTCCATGTCGAGCTACCACCTCTATGATGTAGATATCAGCCAACTTCTCGTCCAAAATACACTCCTAAATCGGTATGAAATGGGCGCTCTTGTTCAATTGATCCACGATGACCCATATCGCATCGACTCCGCGCACCGTCCGAGGTAACTTCGTAATGAAGTCCATAGTGATCTCTTCCTACTTCCACAAAGGAATATCTAACGTATTCATTTTTCTGTGCGGTCTCTGGTGCTCTTCCTTGACTTTTCTGCAAGTCAAGCATCTCTCAACGTACCAGGCTACATCCCGCTTCATGCAGGGCCACTAATAATCAGGACGAAGATCTCTGTACATCTTTATCTTCCTGGGATGGATAGAAAATCTGGATTTTTGCGCCTCCTCCATCAGGCTTTGGCACATATTGCCCGTGTACAAAACCCACACTCTACGATGGAGTGTCAATAACTCACGACAATCATAGTCGAAGGAGGAAATGTGACCCACGATACGCTCACTCTTCCGATGTTCCTCCTTCATAGCCTCCTGTTGAGCCTCCCGAATCTGCTCCAACAATGGGGTAATCACTGTCATCCTTAGATAGATGTCTCTAATCAGGGTCGTGGATGCCTTGCGGCAAAGAGCATCGGCCACCACATTGCATTCCCTGGGTGATAAAGGATCTCACAGCCGTAATCCTTCACCACGTCCAACCAATGCCTCTACCTCATGTTCAGATTTGCTGATCCATCAGGTACCTCAGGCTCTTGTGGTCCATGTAAATGGTACAACGAACCCCATTGAGGTAGTGTCGCTAAATCTTGAGGGAAAAAACAACCACCCCCAGCACTAGATCGTGTGTCAGGTAGTTTTCCTTGTGAGGCTTCAACTTCCTCGAGGCGTATGCGATGACATGTCCTCTCTACATCAGAATTGCGCCCAAACCTGAGATGGACATGCCACACTACACTATAAAATCCTCTGCGTCCTCTGGCAGGGAAAAGATCGGTGCCTCGCACAACCTCCGTCTCAAAGTCTTGAAAGCCGCCTGCTGCTCAGGCCCCCAACGGAAAGTCACCGAATTCTTGGTTAGTCGGGTCACTGGAACAACTATCTTGGAGAAATCCTAGATGAATCTCCGATAATATCCTACTAAACCAAGGAAACTTCGAATCTCAGACGGAGCCCTCGGGACTTCCCATCCCATCACGGCCTCTACCTTGGCCGGATCGACCAGTATACCATTCCGGTTGACCAGGTGCCCTAGAAACTGCACCTCGTGCAACCAAAACTCACACTTGGAGAACTTTGCGAAAAGTCTCTCCCTCCTCAGTGTCTCCAGCACCTCTCTCAAGTGCTCCTCGTGCTGTTCCAGCATCTTGGAATAAACCAAGATATCATTGATATATACTATCACAGACCGATCCAACATTGGTCTGTACATGCAGTTCATGAGGTCCATGAACGTGGCAGGAGCATTGGTGAGCCTAAACGACATCACCACGAACTCGTGGTGACAATAGCAAGTCTGAAAGGTTGTCTTCTGCACATCATCATCCCTGACCTACATCTGGTGATAACCTGATCATAGATCAATCTTGGAGAACCAAGATGTACCCTGTAGCTGGTCGAATAGATCATCAATCCTCAGAAGGGGATAATAGTACTTCACTATTACCTTATTCAACTCCCACTAGTGTATACACATTCGGTGGGATCCGTCCTTCTTCTTCACGAATAGAAACGAGGCTCCTGAGGGTGAACTGGTCGGTTTAATGAATCCCTTGTCTAACAGCCCCTGCAATTGTATAGAAAAATCCTACATCTCGGGAGGAGCCAACTGATATGGTGCCTTGGCTATCGGTGTCGCACCCGAAACTAGGTCAATCCTGAACTTGACCTGTCGCTCCGGAGGTATCCCAGGCAAATCCTCCGGGAATACATCCGCATACTCTCTCACCACTGGCACATCATCCACAGTCGCCTTACCCTTATCCTGGGTATCCATAACGTAGGCAACGTATGCTGCGCAATCCTGCTAAAGGTAGCGCCTATCCCTCGTTGCTGAACACATGGTCGGTCCATGCTGCGGTCTCTCACCTTGAATCACCAGCTCTCCCCCACTTGGGGTCCTAACCTGAACCGACTGCTACTCACAGTTGATCACCGCCCCATTAAGGCTCAACCAATCCATCCCTATGATTACCTTGTTCCCATGCAAAGGAATGGGAACTAAGTCCACAAGGTAGCGCTCGTCATTCATCCTTAGGACATAATCTATATAAATCTCTGATGCCCGTACGAACCGATCATCCGCAATCTCGACCTATAAAGGACAATCCAACATGCTAGTAGGCTTAGCAAACCTCTTGCTAGGTGTAAGAGAAACAAAATATCAGGTAGCTCCTGAGTCAAATAACACCAACACTGGGATACCGTTCACATGGAACGATCCTAAAGCAGAATACATGGAACATGAATATCAAAACTAAGACATAATAAAATATAGGGAGACGAAACATACCCGTCACCACATCTGGTGCAATGCGTGCCCCCTCGGCTGTCCACTGGAAGGCTCAACTCCTCACCACTGGAGCATCTGTCTTGCCCTGCCGGCCATTCGTGACAGTTGACAGTATTATTTATATATATATATAATTTGATATGGCTTTGATATGATTTAGGGCTTAATCCACAGGGTCACTGGAGCTAGTGCCGCCACTGTCCCTGCTGGCATCAATCTCAGGCAGTTGGCCTATTTATGGCCCTTTTGATTGCAATGACAACAAATCAGCTCTGATATCTGAAAGGTGGGGGTAGGGGCAGTACAATCCCTACCAAAGTGCCCAAGCTTGCCATACTTATAACAGCCCGGTCCCCCTACTCTACAAGCTCCCTCTTGCACCTTGATGCATTTCCTACAGCGGCTCCGGCCCTGCTGGCCCTTAGACCTCAAGTCGAATCCCTTGGGGTTCTTTCTAGAAACCCCAGGATCCACCTTCCTCTTCTTGATGTGCTATATAGTAATGTCTCTCTCTCTCTCTCTCTCTCTCTCTCTCTCTCTCCTTGGCTATCATGTCATCCAAAGTCGGGCATGCCGAGTAGCTGATATGTTTCTAAATGTCAGCTCTCAACATGTCATGGTACCAAGTTTTCTTCACCTCCTCATCACCTACATACTGAGGCACCAATAAGGCCCTTTCCCTGAACTTGGCGGTAATCTCCACCACTGACTCAGTAGTCAATCTCATATGAAAAAACTCCCTGGCTAGTTGCTGAATCTCCACGGCTGGTGCAAACTCAACCCGAAATCTGGTCACAAAGTCCGACCAAATCATAGCCTCAATGGTTGGGGCTCCCAAAGTGTCACTGACTGCCTCCCACTAGTCTCTAGCTCTATCTCTCAAACAACGAACAACATACCTGACCTTTGACCCTTTAGGGCAGAAGCTCCTCAGTTATGCAGACTCGATGTCTGCAATCCATCTCCTAGCCACTATGGGGTCCTTCACACCGTGGAAATTTGGCGCACCACATCCCCTGAAATCCTTGAAAGGGAGTGTGCGAGTCCCTGACTGGCCAGGTTCCATGTCACTCCTGAATGCCTTAAGGCGATCCCCCATCAGATCAATGATACCTTCCTTGATCGGCCCGAAAATCACCGGGTTGACTCAAGCATGCCCCTCGTAATTTCGGACGTGATGAACTCGCGTAATCCATCATCAACTGGCTCGGAACCCGTGCCCGAACCTGACCCCGACCCTGAACCTCCTACTCGTGACGTGTTACCACCATTTTGAAACAAGACATGTAATCATCAGGGTCATACATAACCTCAAGAGGTCTCACACACACTACAAGTTCCTTGGTTTTGTCTCAGACCTCCTTGACTCGAGTACGGATCCTTTGCTTTCAGTAGTATGGGCCCATACTACCTTCCACATCTATCCGTACTTTCCTCAACGACTTCTTGGCCTTCACCAAGTCCCTTCCATTACAACTGCTCTCAGTGCTAATCTCATCACAGGCTTACCCTACGGTAATCTCCAACCGACTCTCCGCCATCAGCTGCACAGGAAGTCCCCTCTATCTCCCACTAACTAGCTCATAAATACCATTACATATTACTAAGACCAGATAATTCTTCGAATGAGAGGTCTCTCCCTACAACGGTTAGACTCAGGCGAGAGCTGCGAAATAGGGCTAAACCTGACCTTCTGAAATTATTTAGTCCTCACAATATGTAACTTAACTTATTCGTTTACTAGTTAGTTAAAGATAACCGGAACTACTAAAAGCACAATGCAAGCAGCATTCGCGCCTTGATGTAACGCCCATAAGTTCGCACTAGACATTTAAGGAATTTCGTTACGACTATTCGTTTTATTTAAAAAGATTAAAATCCTCGAATACGATAATTTATCTTCATACACACTTTATGATTTATATAAAAATACTTATTTATTGTGTATGAGTTATGTAGACAAATATTATGGGTGTATAATATTTGTATAAATATTTTTATAAAATTATCGAAGAGCGATAAAATAACATTTTTTTAAAATAAAAGATTATTTAGGATAAATAATCTTAACGAAAGTTGTAACGACCCTAAAATATCACTATGTATGTTATAAGATGTATTTGGTCTAAATACATTAAAGGGTGAACTCAAATAGTGGAATGATAATTTTCATGTTACATTTGTTTTCCGACGATAATTATTAGTTATATTTTACGACTTTAGTTATCGATTAGTAGATTTAGAAAGTTTGTAATATATATATATATATATATATATATATATATATATATATATATATATATATATATATATATATATATATATATATATATATATATATATATGATGAGGTTCAATAGGGAAACATAATTAACCAAGGAACCAATCGTGAGCATCGGAAATCATAACGATCAACTGCCAAGAAAATAGATGTACACTTTTACATTGGACGCAAACAAACCGGATTATACTAAAAAATCCACCCTTTACAAAAAAAACCCACCACTTTTATTTCGTTTAAAATTTTTTTTAGGCCATGTTTTTTATCAAAAAAAAAAAAAAAAACGAATATACCGTTGTTCACGATTTTTCATCTTTCCATAGAGATCCATGATGATATATAAAAAACGAACTTTTTTTTTCGAAAAAAACCCACTTCATTTTCTTTAATGAAAAAAGTTAAGATCTATTTTTTATAGAAAAAAATTAATAAATATATCAAAATTCATATTTTTTGTATTATTTAAACATAGATTCATATTCATATTAAAAAAAAAAAACGATATTTCAGTTCAGATTCACATTGTGAATTGTTCAGATTCATATTGTAAACCTGTTCAGATTCACATTGTGAACCTCCTCAGATTCACAGTGTGTATAATAGTAATCAGATTCACAGTGTGTATAATAGTAAATCAGATTCACAGTGTGTATAATAGTAAATCAGATTCACAGTGTGAATCTGAACTTATCGGAGCTTTTTCACATTGTGAATGTTAAAATTTGAAATATTTACAGTTAAAAAATTACAATGTGAATCTACACTGATCGATGTTTTTTTTTTTTTTTTTTTTTTTTTTTTTTTTTTTTTTTTGGAACCTTCTAAGATTCACAATGTAAATTTGAACTGTTCGAGATTTTTCATATTGTGAATGTTAAAAATTGAAATATTTACAGTTTAGATTCACAGTTTGAATCTACATTGTTCAAGTTTTTTTTTTTTTTTTTTTTTTTTTTTTTTTTTTTTTAAATCGATGTTGATGTTTATTAATAGAGTACAAAAAATTAATATTTTTGGTATAATTAGTTTTTTTTTTTTATAAAAAAAAACTTAAATATTGAAAAAAATAAGAAAATTAAGTGGGTTTTTTTCGAAAAAAAAAATTCTTTTTTTATATATCATCATGAATCTCTATGTAAAGAGGACGAAAAATCGTGAACAACGATATATTCAGATTTTTTTTTTCGATAAAAAACTCGGCATAAAAAAAATTTTAAATGAAAAAAGGAAATGAATTTTGTTATAATTCGGTACATATGCATCCATTATAAAAATTTACAACGCTTCCTTTTGCCGTTGATCGCTTTAAATTCCGACGCTTTGGATTGGTTCGTTGGTTCCTTATATAATAATGGTTCTCTATTGAACTTTTCATTATATATATATATATATATATATATATATATATATATATATATATATATATATATATATATATATATATATATAGGTTTATTTGAGACCATTTTAATTTTGTGAGACCGTAAGACCAAATCTAAAAATAATTTTAAAATGCAAAATAAATGGAAAAATCAAAAAATTCTTTTTCTAAATATCATTTTCGGAACTTGAATTAACTAAAAAAAATAAAAAATAAACAACAAAAAAAAATAAAAAATAAATAAAAACAAAATCCGTTTTTTTTGAAAAATACGTGAAATATTCTAATAGAATATTACACTGACATATTGTAAAAAATAATTTTAAAATGCAGAATAAATGGAAAAATCTAAAAATTCTTTTTTTAAATATTATTTTCGGAACTTGAATTAACTAAAAAAAATAAAAATAAATAAAAATAAATTCCATTTTTTTTGAAAAATACGTGAAATATTCTAATAGAATATACACTGACATATTCTAAAAAATAATTTTAAAATGCAGAATAAATGGAAAAAATCTAAAAATTCTTTTTTTAAATATTATTTTCGGAACTTGAATTAACTAAAAAAAATAAAAATAAAATAAAAAAATAAAAATAAATACCATTTTTTTGAAAAATACGTGAAATATTCTAATAGAATATTACACTGTACATATTCTAAAAAATAATTTTAAAATGCAAAATAAATGAAAATATCCAAAAATTCTTTTTTTAAATATTATTTTCAGTACTTGAATTAACTAAAAAAATAAAAATAAATAAAAAAAATAAAAAAATACGTCTCACGGTCTCACAAAATATAGGTGGTCTCAAATGAACCTAACCCTATATATATATATATATATATATATATATATATATATATATATATATATATATATATATATATATATATATATATATATATATATATAGGGAAAGGTTATATGGAAAATAAAGAATTAGGGCAACACATGTTGGAACCAATAAAAGAATGACAACACATCACTTTGGAATAACTACATAAATAATTGAGTAAATTACACGAATGGTCCCTATGGTTTGGTGTAATTTGCGCGTTTGGTCCCTAATTTATTTTTTAACTCGGAAAGTCCCTACTGTTTGTTTTTGTTACGCTCTTGGTCCCTATCTTACCTAAAAATACTATTATTTAAATAGAGAAAAATGGTGGGGTACGTAAGGTAAGTTAAGGGGGATTAGGTTGGTGATGTGTTTATTTAAATAAATTAAAAAATCAATGGAAAATATGGTTTTTAGGTAAAACAGGGACCAAGCGCGTAACAAAAACAAACAGTAGGGACCTTCCGAGTTAAAAAAATAAGTTAGGGACCAAACGTGCAAATTACCCTAAACCATAGGGACCATTCGTGTAATTTACTCTAAATAATTTCCATAATACATTGCTTATGAATAAAGAAATGGACATGTGTCACTTGATCATTGGTTCCAGTATATGTTGCCTAATTAATCATTCTCCATTGAACCTAAACCTCTCTCTCTCTCTCTCTCTCTATATATATATATATATATATATATATATATATATATATATATATATATATATATATATATATATATATATATATATTACGATTTTTTGTCATAATAGAAAAAGAAACGTGCACTTATATAATATGTTAATTTCATATTTTATAGTAAATAGTCAAATAGTTATAAAGGAAAAATAAGTTTGTGAAGTTTATTCATATTTATGATTCATGCAAAAGAGATCATGTATGAAAGTTTATGTGGCAAGTTCATTTGGTACGTGTTGATATTTACGGGCAACGTGTCAATATTTAAGATGACTCGCTTTTTGAAAACGTATGGATTCTTGGAACTTTGTTGAAAGACTTTGAGTATAAATAAGCATCCGATCAACATTTTTCTATGAAACAAGTAAATACATCGTAAAGAAGTGTTGAGAACCAAGGAGTATAAGAATACATAAGGTTTAGACATGATAATAAGTTCGAAAGCAGTGCTAAGCTTGATGTCAGGACAATGGTTAGTCTCCACTAACTAGTAAAGTGAGTGCATAGTTACTTTCATGAACATGATTTTAATACAAGTATTAATTAAAATATTAAATATTTGTTGAAAGTTTATATGTCAATTATATGCTTATTGTCTAAAATATGTGTTAGATATATATTTGACGATATACGATGTGCGAACCAGTTATGGTATCACACCCCATAACCGAGAACGACGGAAACGTGCTGGGGCGGAGGACGTTATGTAATGTATCACAACAATGCAAAGTAGTAAACAAACAACAACATCATCCATTGCATTAATAGTATAATTTTAAATACATGTATGTTATTTCATAGTATAAAACAACATAATGAAAGTTCAAAATAAAAGACGAGTCTGGACTGCCCCGTCTTCACGAAACCTGGTCGTCGTACCTGTCTATTTGTGACCTAAGAATATAAGTTATTTTGAAAGCGAGTATCAATAATAAAGCTGGTGAATTCATAAGTATTAATGTGTCTTTGATTTGTAAAACTGTAAAGAAAGACTTGTAAACGTTTGAAGAAAATTTTGTATCAATGAATATGTTTGTAAGTAATTGTAAGCGTTTGACAACCCTAGAAAATCCCATATTTCCTACTAGTATAAAAAATAGTCTTCTACCAAGACTTGATTGTTTTGAAAGTAATCTTCTACCAAGACCCGACTATTTTGAAAGTAGTCTTCTACCAAGACCCGACTGTTTTGAAAGTAGTCTTCTACCAAGACCCGACTGTTTTGAAAGTAGCCTTCTACCAAGACCCGACTGTTTTGTAAGTAGCCTTCTACCAAGACCCAACTGTTTTTAAAGTAGCCTTCTACCAAGACCCGACTGTTTTATAAGTAAACATCACTGTAAATGTGACGAGTTTTCCTTGTATAACTATTATTATAAAACTATAGTCTACCTCATCGTTCATGCGTATGAGTCACAATATAAAGGTAATAAGGAAAATAGTCTATCTATATCAAATATATCCTACCTCGTCGTTCATGTGAATGTGTTACAACGTAAAGGAAGGAAAATAATATAATAACTAAAAACGTATCATTTTGTACTAGGATATTCACGGCGTGAAAACTCGCCGAACAGTACAACCGTAGACACCTGTCGATGAGCATTTTCCCTACTGTAGCTAACAGCCTTGGGTGTGGAATGGTAAGTCCCGAAACGTTTGTAATAGATTCTATGTAATAATATCCATTAAACGTATTAATGCAAACGTATTTATGTAAACATATTCATGTAAGCATATCTATATAAACGTATTCATGTAAGCGTATCTCTGTAAACGTATCTATGTAAACGTATCTATGCAAAACGTATTTATGTAAACGTATATCTTCATATAGTATGTAATGTATTAGTATAGACTCATGAATGAACTGACTCTTGTCTGATTCTTTGTACTTGGAATAGTAAGTAGTATCTCCTAACTATACCTATTATAGTTACTATTAATATACTTGTATAACCGAAAGTATGCCTTTGTGTCACACCCCCGAACCAGACGACGGAATCGTCCGAGGGCTCGCGTGACTTTAATTGATTATCATCACAATGAATATACATGAATCATAACATAAGCGTCACCATGCATCAATATATTACAACTGGAATTGTTCACATCAAGTACATTGTTTTAACACTACACATTCATAACCTAAATAGTTTGAGCACATTTAACAACATAACATCTAACATTACTTCTTATAACTCTTCCGCTTACCTGTTACCTGAGAATACAAGTTATTTTGGAAAAACGTCAACATATGAAATGTTGGTGAGTTCATAAGCAATGTTGTGATAAAATGATTTGTGTATTTTGTAAAATCCAGAAAATCCGATATTTTCTGAAAAGACTTTTGTTTATCAAAGTGTGAAGATCCGTAAGTTGATGCGTGAAATGATTTTAAAAACATATATCTATCTATATATATATATATATATATATATATATATATATATATATATATATATATATATATTATATATATGAAGGGTATTTTGTAATATAGTTATAAAGTTTCGAACGAGTAGTACTGAATTCCCCGGAAAACCCGATGTTTTCCGATGTTGAAATGTATTCGTAATTACTAATTTTTGTATTGTCTTAACGAATGAATATTGATTAATCCATATTATATACCGTCCTAATTTTTGTCTACTTTGATTTCTCGTAAGCCTTAACAAATGAAGAGAGTGGGAGTATTATGTCCCACTACTATCGTAAGTACCTTAGGCTGTCGTAGATGCGAAAGACATGATGGTCCAACTCGCACTTGATTACTATGACCTTACTAGCTTTTCTAACGGGACACTTTGGCCCACTAGCACATAAAAGCTATTGAAAGTCCTTTTATAAAATATTGGGTCATTGAAGGCCCAATAACATATAAGTGTTATCCCTTTGGGCCCAAAGATCATGTTGGTAGGCTTGCAAGGCCCAACAAGCATGATTTGAAACTCATAAGCCCAAAGTTTGTAGATTCACTCATTGTAGTCATCACGTATCTATTGAAGTGTTTTTAATTTGATGCTTGTTGTGTTGTATTGATTTGAGACCGAATCAATTCGTTTATAACGATATTTCGTATTGAAGGTGTATTCGTTTTCCGTTTTATCGCTAGTCGGGTATCTTGTATTTTGTCTTAATGAATTAATTTGTTTAAAAGTATGATTTTTACCTATTCACTACCTTTCTTTTATAAAAATAACACTTTTAGCCCTTTATATAAAAGAATTTCGTTTTTAGTCCTTAAAACATTTTGTTGACACTTTTGTATCATAAACTTGTTGAAAAGACATTTTTAACCCAAAATTTATTTTGTAAACAGCTTTAGCCCTTCCAGAATGATGTTTTCTCGGTTAGAACCCCAAATTTTGCAACTTTTACAGTTTTGGCCCAAAATATAAAAAGTTTACATTTTTGATCCTTTTTGAATTTGAAAAGCATTTTGACCTTTGAAATAGTTTTATTTCACTTCAAATCCCCTGTTTTACAGAATGTTACAATTCAGCCCCTTAAAACTCCAAATTTCACGATTTTGGGCTTATTGGGTCGAAAAGCCCAAATTTAGCCCATTAAGCTAAGTTTTTGCATTTCAAGTGCTTTGAAAATTCTAATATTCAGGAAATTGATTATAGAAACTGTTTTGGCTCTTTTGACCCTCAAGAAACCGTGAATTTACAGTTTTTAACCCAAGTTTTGTATTTTTGACAATTTAAGTCCTAAAATGGGTTTTATGTTAGAATATGTTCCTCATAACCTTATAAGCTATTTTTCTTGACTAGATTAGTGTAAAATAACTTAGATTATGTTTGTTTCCTTTCTCATGTCATAGATCTCGAGTTAATACCCCTTTTGGTTGCATTTTCATCACAAAAACACATAAAATCACACACATACATGCATAAAATCACACATACCATACATATACACATAGATCTACACATTTTCTTGTATTCTCCCCCATAAAACATATGAAAACCGAAAAAAGAGGGGTATGAAGCTCACCTTGTGTTGTAGTTTCAATGTTGAAGAAGACTAGAAGAAGAAATTTCGATCCTAGCAAGTCTCCTTGGAGGATCTCGAACTTAGATGCTTCTAAGGTGCAAGATCACAAGATTGAATGGATTTAGAAGAGATTTTTGGATGAAATGAAGTAGCTAGATCATGGATTTTACATCAAATTACCTTAGATGAGGTGTTTGTGGGAAAAATCTCCATGAAAGCTTCTTAGATCTCGAAAATTTGGAGAGGAGTGGAGAGAGTTTCTTTTGAGAGAGTTTGAGTGAAGTGTGTGTGTGTGTGTGTTTGGGTTCAGCCGAGAGGAAGAAAGAGAGGAGAGAAGAGAGAGTGAGTGAGGTGATGGTTGTATAGAAGCATGAGATTTTGCATGGAAACCTCACAAATAATAGTGAGGTGGCCATGAGAAGTCAACTCTCTCTTTCCTTTGTGGTTTGGGCCGAGAATGGAGAGGGGAAAAGGAAAGAATTGGGCCTTGTATGCTTAAGCCCATTATATGGTTATGTTAGATGATTTTTGGCCCAATAAAAATCAAAGAATGATTTTTATGACCTATTAGGGCTAATATAAATTTGTTTTGGTCCAATAAGGCCCATTAAAGTTAATCTAGTTTATTTTGGGTTCATAAGGCCCAAAAATGTTAAGTTTCATGTATATAGGTCCAATTAGGACCCATTTGAGAGTTCTAGGTTCAAGATAGATAAATTGGAAGCTCATTGGTCCATTAGGTCCAATAAGGAAGTCTTAGTTCAAAGTGAACTCAAATTGGAATTTCAAAGGTTTCCAATTCTTTGTTAACCATTTGTAGGGCTAGAATGAACTATTTGATGAAGTTTTGTTGTTATAGAATAAGCATCATGCATGCTTTCATGTTATTGATTTATAATTGTTATAAGTGTTGTAGTTACAAGACACCAAAATTCCTAGTTGTGACACTTTGCTACCCACAGGTACTTAACTGACTGATGGAAACTTTATGTCTATATATGTATACATGATATATAACTAATATTTAGAAGAAATTCGGATGGATAACCGGTGCTCTAAGATCACATCGCAATGAGGAAAAGGAAATAAAGCGAGCTAGCTGTCCTAAGTCCTTTTAACATTTCTTATATAACTATACATATATAGACATGCATTTGACAATATATAAGTATAAAAGAAGTTTTGTAAAACCTTTGAAAGGTTTAATAACTAAGAAATGATGACTTGATGTCAGTTTATAAAACAATTTGAAAGTAGTTTCTTTGATAAGACAGTTTGATAAAGAGTTTTAACATGTAAAAATGTTTGAGAAAGTCATTCAAAGTAATCTGTTTGGTAAAACAGCTAAAAGTATAGTAAATCCATTTGTATGCTAGTTATTAATCACATGTGATTGATATAATAACTAGCATGATTCAACTTGTATCCCCCCGATAAAGCATTTATAAACATTTAAAAGCATTTAAAAGGTTAATTAAGGGGTATGAACTCACCTGCAGTGAGTGGATCGGATGGAAGTGACGGACAAGTGCTTGGTGTCAAGTGAAGACTTAAACACACACAATGATCCTAATAACATATAAAGACATATGTATATATATACAATTAGTGATTATAACACTAATTAGACAAGTATAAACATCCTAATGTGTGGAAAACACTTTAGTCAAAGTGTTAGGAGGCTATTGGGTTGCAACAAAGGAGTATAAGGATTTGTACTTGAGTTTATGGTCCATAGACCATACTTATTGGATTTTACGGCCCAGGGGAGTTTACTCCTGGCCGTAAACTCTCAAATGGGTCTCCAATTGAGTCTTAAAGCTATTATGTCTTAAGTGGTTAAGTGTTACAAGACTTAAACAAGAGGTTAGGTGAGTTTAAGGTCCAAGAATGTCCCTTACATGTGTTTACGGCCTCGGGACCACTTCCCCATGAGTTTACAACCATAAACTCATGGTATGATGTACCATTTCGTTTCTTGAAGTCCCTAGTTCAATGGTGTATGGTTCTATACTAAGTTTCAAGGCTTGGTAAGGTGTTAGGGTGAGTTTTGCCCTACTTATAGGGGTTTACGGCCCAAGAACATGTCTTGGCCGTAAACTCCTTGGATCATGTGTTTATTTATGATTTCTAGGCTCTAAACATGTTAAACCTAGTTTACAACGAGTTAGAACAAGAGTACTTACGATCTAGGAGCTTGAATGGTCGTTTTTGGCCAAGAACACTAGTGTATGTTCTTGGTGAAACTTGAAGATCTACAAAATGGAATGATTTCACGGATGAAATCATGTAAGATCACTAGTTCATGTAAGATATCAACTAGTTAGGAAAATAAACTTACGTGTTTTGAAGATCGGGATGATACTTGAGAGGATTTGGGAGGAAATCATCCAAGGGAAAGGAAGAATGAAACAAATGGCCAAAACTTGACCATATAGGGGGAGTTTACGGCCAACATGGAGTTTACGGCCGTAAACTCTATTGTTGTGGCCGTGAACTCCTTGTCAAGTTGTTTATGGTTGGTTCTTTGAGCTATAACTTCAGCAGGTAAACCCCGACACTTATCCCTTAAGTGTACAAGGCTCAGAATGCTCAAACAGACTCCAATTTGTGCTAAATGATAGCAAAAATGAGTTTGACTTTCAATGAAGTGTTTGAATGTACAAGATAGAAAATTTTGGGTTGTCACATCATCCCCCCGTTAGAGAGAATTTCGTTCCGAAATTAGAATTTAGGTAAGGAAATAGGTATGAATAATCGAGCAAAGAGGTGGGGATACTTCCTACTCGATTGATTCTCGTGCTCCCAAGTGAATTCAGGTCCTTAGTTGTCATTCCAGCGAACCTTCACTAATGGGAAGCGACTTTTCTTTGTTCGCCTGACCTCGCGGTCCATGGTCACTACGGTTCTTTCACGAAGGTGAGGTTCTTGTTGATCTCGATTTCGTTGAGTGGGATTACAAGAGTCCTGAAGGAAAGGTACACATTCAAGTTTGAGATGTGAGGGTAAAATGTATGTTACTGAGTTCGCGGGGTAAGTTGAGTCGTGGATGTTTCTTTGCTCTTTCTTACTACATGAGTAGGTAAGTAAGTCATTTACGAGGAAAATGACGAACTGAACCAAGTAAGAATGGATCACCGTATTCATTAAGTTCATGAATACTACGGGCGTATTGGTCCTATCCGAGGGGTATCACTACGGACTCGTAGTGTCCGTATCGAGTTTGGAAGATTATCCTCGAGACATCCTTCACTAATACTTGTAATTGGTGATATTCGGATCTCAAGTCTATTTTTGAAAGGTAAATAGTTCCTTGTGGTTGGTCGACCAATTCTTCTATGCAAGCTAGAGGGTAATGATTTCTAATGGAAATCTTGTCGAGGTCTTTGAAGTCAATTGACCTACGAAACAATTCGTCTTTCTTCTTGAAGAACAAGAACGGAGCTTTCCAGGGTGAGAAGCTTGGTCTTTCCATTCCATTGCTGAGTAGTTCGTTAAGTTGTCCGGATGGTTCTTGTATCTCCGTGGGTGTGAGACTATAGGGCGATCTGGTTACATGAGTCATATTGGGTTCTAAGTTTGTTTGCATGACAATGCGATTACTCATAGTCTTGGGCAGTCTCCGTCTTGAAGTTCATATTAGAAGTCATACATGGTTCATCAATTACCGTCTCGTGTATACGAGTCGTATATAATTAAGATTGAAATGGTAGTCGAATAAATGATTCTTCTTTAAGCTCACATCCCAATGAGGAAAAGAAGTTAAAGTAGAATCATCAATTCTAAACCTGTAGAACCTTGATCATATACCATGTGACAACCCGAAATTTCCATTCTGTATAACATATCAAGTCAATAGAAGTTAGAACAGTTGCAGTAAAATTTCAGACTTTTCGAATAAGGTTGGAGTATTTCAGGTTTACACTTAAGGAGATATCAGGAGAGTGGATGCACTAGGGTTTTGTGCAACTTTGTTATTCCAAAAATCTATGATATTAGAGTTCATTGAGTGAATAAAATATTTTCTGCAAAAAATCCCAAGACCATATATAGGATTCTGAGCCATATTTATTCATTAGTTACATTTCCAACTAGAGAAAAGCCAAATTCTCTCTCAAGGATCTTCGGACTTTCGTCCCAGAACGTGAGTACTTCTATCTAGCTGTATTATATAGCTTAGATCATGCTTAATAACATCAAAATCATATCAAAACAACAAGATTTGAGAGTTTACTGCCCAAGAACATCTTGGACCGTAAACCCACCTTTAAGGCACAAATGGTGCCTAGTCCTTTCCTTATGCAATGAGAGTATATTAGGCTTGTATCTTAGTGTGTATAGGACTTGGAAAACATAAGAAATCAAGAGAATCAAGGAATTTACGGCCAAGACATGTTCTTGGGCCGTAAACCCCTTTTTAGGGTGCAAATGTCACCCTAACCCTCTAGTAAGCCTTGATTTTTAGCATAGAACATTACACCATGGACCTAAGGACCAAGATTCACGAAATGGTACTCCTTACCATGAGTTTACGGCCATAAACTCATGGGGGAGTGGTCCCAGGGCCATGAACATTAAACAAGGCCATTTTAGGGCCTTAAACCTACCTAAACACTTGTTTAAGCTTTGAAGCACTTAACCACTTAAGTTGTAATAGCTTTGAGCATCATTTAGAGACCCAATTGAGAGTTTACGGTTAAGAGTTTACTCCCCTGGGCCGTAAACTCCAACACACATGGTCTTTGGACCATAAACTCCCGTATGAGGCTTTGCACTCCTTTTTTGCAACCCGATAGCCTCCTAGCACTTGACGAAAGTGTTTTCCTCACAATAGGATGTTTATACATGTTTAATTAGTGGTAAAATCACTAATTGGTTATATACATATGTCTTCATATGTATTTAGGATTATTGTGTGTGTCTAAGTCTTCACTTGACACCAAGCACTGGTCCGACACTTACTTCCGATCCGCTCACTGCAGGTGAGTTCATACCCCTTGAATTAACCTTTTAAATGTTTCAAATGTTTATAAATGCTTTATGGGGGGGGGGGGCAATACAAGTTGAACCATGATTAGTTATTATATCAATCACATATGATTAATAATTAAACATGCAAATGACTTTACTTTATGTTAACTGTTTTGCCAATCAGTTTTCATCAAATATTTATCTTGAACGTTTTTAAGTGTTTAAAACACTTTATTAAACTGTTTATTAAACAAAGATGTTTCATTTCAAACCCTGTTACATTTGGGGGTCAAACAAAGGTTTCCTTTATACTTAAACTGTTGTTATCAATCAAATACTTTCAAACCATTTTATAAATTGACATCAAGTCGATCTCTTCTTAGGTATTAATTTTCCTTTAAAGGTTTTACAAAACTCCTTATATACTTTTATATTGTCAATTGCATGCCGGTATATGTATAGTTACATAATTAATGTTTAAAGGACTTAGGAAGGCTAACCCGCTTTATTTCCTTTTTCCCGTTGGGATGGGGTCTGGTAGGGTATCGGGTATCCGTCCGAAGGTCGTTTAACTAGCAATTATATATCATGTATACATATAGAGACATAAGAGTTGTCCTCAGTCAGTTCAGTACCATTGGGTAGCAAAGGCATTACTTCAGGTTATACACGTACATGGTTTGTAACTATTATAGGTTTAGTTAAGAGATACCACTTACCATTCCAAGTACAAGGAATCACACAAGAGTCAGTTCATTCATGAGTCTATACTAGTACATTACATGATACATGAGTACGTTTACATAAACACGCTTACATAAGTACATTCACACAGGTACACTTACATGAGTACGTTTACATAGATACTCTTACATGAGTATGTTTACATATGCTTACATGATACATGAGTACGTTTACATAGATACGCTTACATGAGTAAATTTACATATATACATTTATTTGTATGCACTTACATGGATACTTGTACCTAGATTCACTAGGATGATTTACTAGTACATTATGTGTAAATTGTCTTGCCTATCCCAGTTCAACGGGATGTCTAGACGGGACTAACCATTCTGGAACGCACCTGTTAGCAACAGTGGTAGATGAACATCTACGGATGCCTACGGTTATTACTTATATTAGGGGTACCTTTACGGGACTAACCATTCCTTTGGTCAACTGTTCGCTACAAAGGTAAGTGAACATCTACGGATGCCTACAGTTAATACTTATATTAGGAGTACCTTTACGGGACCAACCATTCCTTAAACCTGCTGCAACTATAGAGGAAAATTGAACAATCTACGGATGTTCAAAGGTTATACATTTCGCTAGTCGCGATGTCGTGTTAATCCTAATACAAAAGGACAACACTTACATGATTATATTTTTCCTATTACTTTATTTCGTGATACATTTATGTAAACGATGAGGTATACTTTAGTTTTATACTAATAGTTAAACAGGGAAAAACCATCATATTTACAGAGATGCGTACTTTCAAAACAGTAGGGTCTTGGTAGAAGACTTCTTTCATAGGGATCATAGGGATTTCTAGGGTTAGTCAAACGCTTTCCATTACTTACAAACATTTACATACTTATATGAGCTTTCTTTCAAAACAATGTTAAGACTTCCATTACAAGTTTTACACATCAAAGACACGTTAATACTTATGAATTCACCAGCTTCTTCGCTGATACTCGCTTTCAAAATAACTTGTATTCTCAGGTCACACATAGACAGGTACGACGACCAAGTTTGTGAAGATGGAGTAGTACATACTCGTCTTATTCTGATTATTCATTTTGTTGTTGTACATTATGGAAGAACACACATGTATTTAAAATTATACTATTAATGCAATGGATGATGTTGTTGCTTGTTTACTACTTTGCATTGTTGTGATATATTACATGACGTCCTCCGCCCCAGAACGTTTCCGCTGTTCTCGGTTTTGGGGTGTGACATACCACCCCTGTGTATACATTCTTCAGCGATAGGTCAACCGTACGGGTCCTTGGATTGAACATGACGTACCGTACGAGTGGTGCTTCGGGGAGGTTTGCTGAGGGTTCTTTGGAAAGGATAAGAAACATGAGGTACTCTATGCATGAGTACTTTGGAGTTCTGAAATGACGGTTTCGCTAGAAAGGCGATTTCGGAGAAAGAGGTTTACGTACGAAACTAGTATTGTGAGGATTGAATTGACTAAAGTTGAAAGATAATATCGGAATCACATGGAAAATAAAGGTACTAGATTTGATCTTAAAGGCGTTACAGACAAAACACACTAGTGCAACTTTTAACAGAGTTATAGTACTTTAGAGTAACTACAGGAATACTGATGTGAACAAAGTATACTACTAAAGATAAGTTTACGCAAATCGAGGGTCCCTTAATTGACGGGATCTCGCAAAAGATAAGATTCGAGTTGCACTAGTTTTAAAACAGTATAAAAGTGTACTTAATATCGACGATCGGAAGTGAACCTATACTATAGTAGGGTCCTTTGTTGCCTTTTTCCATTCCGAGGTCAAACTCCTCCAGTTCCACCGTCGTTCTTCTCTGTTGGGCAGTCCCTCTTGAAGTGTCCCATTACGCCACATAGATGGAATATCCTAGAATTTTCGACATTGGTGGTTAAAGTAATGTGTTGGATCTGAGTCCTGCAGCAGCTGGTAGTATGTCCGTTCTTGTTGTAGTTATAGCAGTGTAACAGACGAGAACTACCTAGATGATGGAAGCTGCACTTATTGCATTCCGGTAGGTTTCCGACATACTGTCTGCCTCGGTTAAGGGAAATTGGGATACCAGAAGGGATGGTAGTAGGAGGTACAAATGTCGTGGCTACGAAGGTTGCCACATGTTGTTGTCTTTTGCTCGCCCCTTGGGGTGATTTTCCTTTAAATTTATCCCAGAACTTTTGTTTGTTATTCTTGGGCTTGAGATTCGGGGTGTCATGGTATTTTGTTACTCGCTGAGGTACTTGATTGTTACTTGGATTGGAATTATTGCTAACAACCCCGCTAACATTTGTGTTCTTAGCGTTAAGGTGGGTCAGAACAGCTGTCACGACAGCTTGAAAGGTAGCTACATCAATCTGAAGAGTTGGTGTTTGGTTGATGTGTTGATCACTTTTCTTCGGCGACATGGTTCTGTTACACGGAAAGAAAATGAATTCGTGAGCGATTATGGTTGAACCTAGATGTAGTTCGATCGTTCATGTAAATAATAGAAATATGTTCTCGTGGGTTTGACCTACATCCCTATGATGCAGTCCTAGTAAAGAGTAGAAGTAAGTTTGGAGAATGGTCTCAAGACGTTTGTCGTTCAAGCCGGGGTATTATTGGTTGGTGGATAATATGATCCAACCTTTGAAAGAGGCTTGAAAATGATTCTGGAGTTAAATTACCCTAGTCCAATAACTTGACTAGAGTGGGTTTCAGATGGACTCCAACGATAGTATGATGAAAATATTTGAACAAAGAGTGACACAGAAGTTAGACGACTGTTAATATCATCGATGTTTAAGATGTAATAAGTTCGGGAAAATTGACCTTTTAGTAGGTCTTACATCATATACGGAGTAGAAAAGTCCTTGAAAACATAAGGACCTAACTAAAAGTACTTACAGTACAAGGTAGTCACATAGAAAAGTGCTACACAGAACATAGACAGGAACACGGTTCTTTAAAACAAAGAAGGAAAGTAAAGCATCTCCTACTGGCGATGGTCACCCTTATAGTGAACCCTTAGTTTAGCTAGTTGACGTTCCATATCAAGCAGGTATTTTTCGTACACCCTCTGGCGTACTCGGAGCTCTATGACTTCGGCTCGAGTTTCAGCTAGTGCTTGCAACAGGGTCTCATGGTCTCTCCCAGATCTCTCATAGGTGTGTTCAAGGCGATTGGTGTGGATGGTATGCATTCTTGCATTGGCATTAACCTCTTTGATATGATGGAGAGCCGTCCTGCCCTGAATTTCGTTTGGGGAAACTCTACAGATTAGGATTCGTAGAACTCTGTCTGCTGAGCTCCCTTCGTTTACGTTGTAGAAGCTTCGGTCTCCATTAAACGACATAGTTTGATCTTGCTCTTCGCTCCATGTTTCCAAGCATTCTACCCAAGGAGGCGTCGGGCCATGAAAAGCCGGACGAGGGTTAGGATTTGGAATGGGAGCTACCGGTGGTAGGTTCTCCACCTTGGGCTCGGAGTTATCATTATCCGAAAGGTCTTCAGCATGGTGATCATTCAAAGGGATTGGATGATTATTCTTGGGTTCTTCTCCAAACCATCCAACATTTCCTTCTTTCGGAAGGTACGTATTGCCATGGGGATGGAGCCTAGCCATGTTATCTACACGAGAATTGGGGTAAGAAAATAACTATTAGACGAACTATCTAGATAATTATTAAATAATCTTTATTAGTTACATCACTATTTGTAAAGTCCATACCATTTATATGTAATCAAAACAGGATAGGCCTTCGAATAAGTGACCTTAACTCCAAATTCACAAGGAACAGGGGCAAAGCAAAAATTTCACAGATTCTAAGTCTATGACATCCTAGTTACATATAACCTTGGTGTATCCACTTAGCAACTATCTACTTATTAATGAAGACCCTTCTTAGTTCTCAAGTAAGTAATTATAGTAACACAAAATACTCATATAGTATTTTAGACTTAGGTTCTGTTATAATGTTCTCATTGTGGTAGTGTTGGTAAGTTTTTAGACTTGTTACCACATCACATCCCTTCTTGGGCATGTGCTAATCACTCCTCGGACCAGCATAGTTGATCAGGCTATACCACTCCCAAGACTGACCATACATCCCCGAGCTTACTTGTGATATTCAACAATCGTAATACTTTTGTTCTTGTCATTCTGACACTCATTATAGTATGAATGCAGGTATGTATACTTAGTTAAATATTTTATTATTTAAAAGTATAAACTCTTGGTCAGAGTGTTTTAATCCCATTGTATATATAGTTAGTATATCTTTTATGGGTTGATATACTTAATTGACTATAAACAATGCTCTGATACCAATCTGTCACACCCCAAAATCGAGAACAGCGGAAACATTCTGGGGCGGAGGACGTCATGTAATGTATCACAACAATGCAAAGTAGTAAACAAGCAACAACATCATCCATTGCATTAATAGCATAATTTTAAATACATGTGTGTTCTTTCATAGTATAAAACAACATAACGAAAGTTCAAAATAAAAAACGAGTCTTGACTGCTCCGTCTTCACAAAACCTGGTCATTGTACCTGTCTATTTGTGACCTGAGAATACAAGTTATTTTGAAAGCGAGTATCAGCAATAAAGCTGGTGAATTCATAAGTATTAATGTGTCTTTGATTTATAAAACTGTAAAGAAAGACTTGTAAATGTTTGAAGAAAAGTTTGTATCAATGAACATGTTTGTAAGTAATTATAAGCGTTTGACAACCCTAGAAAATCCCATATCTCCTACTAGTATAAAAAGTAGTCTTCTACCAAGACTCGACTATTTTGAATGTAGCCTTCTACCAAGACCCGACTGTTTTGAAAGTAGCCTTCTACCAAGACCCGACTGTTTTGTAAGTAGCCTTCTACCAAGACCCAACTGTTTTGAGAGTAGCCTTCTACCAAGACCCGACTGTTTTGTAAGTAAGCATCACTATAAATGTGACGGTTTTTCCTTGTATAACTATTATTATAAAACTATAGTCTACCTCATCGTTTATGCGTGAGTCACAATATAAAGGTAATAAGGAAAATAGTCTATCTATATCAAATATATCCTACCTTGTCGTTCATGTGAATGTGTCATAAAGTAAAGGAAGAAAAATAATATAATAACTAAAATTGTATCCTTTTGTACTAGGATATTCATGGCGTGGAAACTCGCCGAACAGTACAACCGTAGACACCCATCGATGAGCATTTTCCATACTGTAGCTAACAGCCTTGGGTGTGGAATGGTAAGTCCCGAAACGTTTGTAATATATTCTATGTAATAGTATCTATTAAGCGTATTAATGTAAGCGTATCTATGTAGACGTATTCATGTAAGCGTATTCATGCAAGCATATCTCTATATATGTATTTATGTAAACGTATCTATGTAAACATATCTATGTAAACGTATTTATGTAAACGTATCTCTTCATATAGTATGTAATGTATTAGTATAGACTCATGAATGAACTGACTCTTGTGTGATTCCTTGTACTTGGAATAGTAAGTAGTATGTCCTAACTATACCTATTATAGTTACTATTAATGTATGTGTATAATCGAAAGTATGTCTTTGCTACCCAAAGGTACTTAACTGACTGATGGAACTTTTATGTCTATATATGTATACATGATATATAACTAATATTTAGACAACATTCGGACGGATAACCGGTTCTCTAAGACCACATCCCAACTAGGAAAAGGAAATAAAGAGAGCTAGCCGTCCTAAGTCCTTTAAACATTTCTTATATAACTATACATATATAGGCATGCATTTGACAATATATAAGTATAAAAGAAGTTTTGTAAAACCTTTGAAAGGTTTAATAACTAAGAAATGATGACTTGATTTCAGTTTATAAAACAATTTGAAAGTAGTTTGTTTGATGAGACAGTTTGATAAAGAGTTTTAACATGTAAAAATGTTTGAGAAAGTCATTTGAAGTAATCTATTTGGTAAAATAGCTAAAAGTATAGTAAATCCATTTGTATGCTAGTTATTAATCACATGTGATTGATATAATAACTAGCATGATTTAACTTGTATCCCCCTCGATAAAGCATTTATAAACATTTAAAAACATTTAAAAGGTTAATTAAGCGGTATGAACTTACCTGCAGTGAGTGGATCGGATGGAAGTGTCGGATAAGTGCTTGGTGTCAAGTGAAGACTTAAACACACACAATGATCCTAATAACATATAAAGACATATGTATATGTACAATTAGTAGTTATAACACTAATTAGACAATTATAAACATCCTAATGTGTGGAAACCACTTTGGTCAAAGTGTTAGGAGGCTATTGGGTTGCAACAAAGGAGTATAAGGATTTGTACTTGAGTTTATGGTCCGTAGACCATACTTATTGGAGTTTATGGCCCAGGGGAGTTTACTCCTGGCCATAAAGTCTCAAATGGGTCTCCAATTGAGACTTAAAGCTATTATGTCTTAAGTGGTTAAGTGTTACAAGGCTTAAACAAGAGGTTAGGTGAGTTTAAGGTCCAAGAATGTCCCTTACATGTGTTTACGGCCTGGAGACCACTTCCCCATGAGTTTACAACCATAAACTCATGGTATGAAGTACCATTTCATTTCTTGAAGTCCCTAGTTCAATGGTGTATGGTTCTATACTAAGTTTCAAGGCTTGGTAAGGTGTTAGGGTGCGTTTTGCCCCACTTATAGGGGTTTACGGCCCAAGAACATGTCTTGGCCGTAAAATCCTTGGATCATATGTTTCTTTATGATTTCTAGGCTCTAAACATGTTAAACCTAGTTTACAACGAGTTAGAACAAGAGTACTTACGATCTAGGAGCTTGAATGGTCGTTTTTGGCCAAGAACACTAGTGTGTGTTTTTGGTGAAACTTGAAGATCTACAAAATGGAATGATTTCACGAATGAAATCATGTAAGATCATTAGTTCATGTAAGATATCAACTAGTTAGGAAAATAAACTTACGTGTTTTGAAGATCGGGGACGAAGATCGGGATGATACTTGAGAGGATTTGGGAGGAAATCATCCAAGGGAAAGAAAGAATGAAACAAATGGCCAGAACTTGACCATATAGGGGGAGTTTACGACCAACATGGAGTTTACGGCCGTAAACTCCATTGTAGTGGCCGTGAACTCCTTGTCAAGTTATTTATGGTTGGTTCTTTGAGCTATAACTTCAGCAGATAAACCCCGACACTTATCCCTTAAGTGTACAAGGCCCAGAATGCTCAAATAGACTCCAATTTTTGCTAATTGATAGTAGAAATGAGTTTGATTTTTAATGAAGTGTTTGACTGTATAGGTTAGAAAATTTTAGGTTCTAACATATGGTTCTATATGTGTTAAGATATATATATATATATATATATATATATATATATATATATATATATATATATGTATTTGATATTATTATGTGATAATAATAATAGAAGTATTGTTTCTAAAAAATAAATTAATACCTAAAACTCTATGTTAAGTATACACTAGTTAATGTTGCCTAAACGAAGTTGGTATTGAAAACTGATTATAAACGTTGTAGTTTTGCCTAGTGATGGGATAAGACTTAAAAAATGATGTTTATTTCAATTAAGTTTGGACATTAGGTAACCTCTTATTAAGAGTACGTGTGTGCTGAGATTGATGATCGGTGGAGTACGTCCGATGTACAGAAGTAGATTTTATGTACGAAGTCTTTTTCAAAGCTCTGTGTCTCGGGTGTTACTTGTGCCAGGGTATTATTAAGTTTTGGGGTACGAGTCCTACTCATACCAGGGAACTATAATGTGCCAGAAGTACTATCATGTACAAATTCGTTTTTTGACACTATTGTGTGTCGGTTACGGGAGCGTGCGGGAGTACTCTATTAGTATTTCCCCATACTTTTATTTTGAAGAGCTTTGGAATTATCGTTTCTTTTATGAAGTGATCGGATGAGCTTCATGTATCAGGATTTTCTTTCACGAAGTAATTGAGGGAACTTCGTAGACTGCCTAATAAAGTGTGTCGGTAATAGACCACTACTAGGTATGTCTGGTGTTATATTGTCGGATAGGGTGAGTTTAGGTGTAAAATTCCTCGCGGTGTTAGACCACTGCTAGGCAAAGTTTGATGCCGAATAGGGTGAGTCTGGGGGTAAAATACCTCACGATGTCAGACCACTGCTAGGCACAGTTATCTAACTAACTACCCCTGACTTAAATGTCTTGTGGTTTTTACGAATGGAGGTTCGTGTTGAAACCTATTACATTTCCCTCATTTGATGTCTTTATTGATCCTTGTTTGCTTCTAGGGAATTTCTGAAGCAGCATCATCAGTTTGTTTTTCATATTGATCCTGTAGGCTAGATCTCCTAAGATCATTGTATAGGATCAGTACGTGGGGATCGACGGGATGGGATATATTATTTTATGTAACATCCCCCTCTGGCACGTATCACAATATTGTCCACATTAGGCCACTCGGCACGAGGACTTCCCTGGGGGTCACCCATCCTGGTACTACTCCCGCCCGAGCACGCTTAACTGCAGAGTTCTTATGGGATCTGCTTGATGGGTTTTTGGTCATAAGACATCCTATGTGCTCATACAAACTCTAATGCTTGGATCTAGGTTTCTCTATTGTACATGCTTTGAATCCAAGACTATAAAACCTAATTCTAGCATATGGAAATCAATATTAACATATAATTAGGTTTATGATATTACCTTGATTGTTATGTAGCAATAACAATCCCAATTCTTCCTTGAATTGACTTTGGAAGGCTTAGAGTCACAAGTGTCACTCCTCTAATGGCTTACAAACACCAAGAGCAAATGGAGAAGGTATAAAGAGAGAGGAGAGAGGTAGGAATTCGTCCTTAGGACTTCTTGGGAAGGCTAAGACGAATTCATGAGCCTTAGGGGTTTTATATAAGTGTAAAGATTAGGGTTTTAGTCCTTATCCTTATCTAGTTGCTTGCCCACCAAGCAACCATAAGATAAGTCTTAGAAGCCCTTATCCTAGTCGAATTCTAAGGCATTATCTCCTTAAATTCGTTCACCCTATATTTAAGATAATCCTTACCTTATTTTGTAACTATCACATAATTACAATTCAGCCCCTCTAGTTTAATTAATTACACTTGATCACAAAATTAATTCTTAATTAATTATTGACCAATATGATTTCTCCTTTAATATATTATTCTTATAACATATTAATAAATCATAATAACCTCTCTCTCTGTTTATTTCTCCAATCAAGTGGCTTTGGTGAAGGCAACCCAAAAGGACCATGCACCATCAGGTCAAGTACATACCAAAATAGTTATGGACTTAGACACTAATCCAACAGTCTCCCACTTGGATAAGTCTAACAACTATTCTGCGTATGACTTCGTATCCCGATCTACAATCGTAGCTTTCCAAAGCTGCTGTCAACTCTGATCATATCAAATACGCGTGTCCTTAGATAAGGGATCATATATTCCTCCATTCTAGATATCATATGAGATATGATTTCAAATCATTCTCTTTGTACTATATCTCGATTTCCGATTTATGACGACTGACTAATTGAACAAATCAAATTAGCCCTAGCCCGACCGAGCATTTACGTTTGTCATCACAAAATCATCGAGGGGCCCAAAGATATCGCTTTTATCCAACTTTGGATAAAAGGAACGGATGAACTTTGATACAATGCTTGCTTGCACTCACTCACCGAATCACACACAACAATATGTTTTATAACACCAAGTTACTGGTGCGTTTACATATTGTCAATGTGCAACCGATTTGCAAGATACAACTCACATATCTCGGTTTCAAGAATATAAGATGTTATCGTTTCACCAATCACTCATGATACAATTTCATGGAGTGATCCAAGTGAGCGTGGGTTTAATCCAATGCTCAAATCATATTCATAAGCACTCATGAACATTGCAGCAAACATTTGCTTATGTCTAATACTCTTTTAGACAATCCACACACCAATTCATATGAACGATTGTGGCCCATTTGAATAATTCGATTATTCTTAATAAACTCAATTATTCTGGAAGTCAAAACATGCAAATGTGAAACACAAGAATAATACTAATCACATATGGCCTCAATCCTTTGAGCATAAATAAAACACCTTTTATTTATCACCATATCGATTACTCATTATTTGTCGTTTCGGGTAATCAATTTCTTACTTGAATTACAACACTTGTCCCATGCTCCTAGCATGCACACAATGTTTACCTATGGTTCTTACCTTGTGAAATATACCACATTGGACACATTTCTAATCATTTTCATTTCACAACTCCAAATCCATTTTTCATAAGTTTAAGAATATCAAATTCTTGCTACTTATAGAATATGCTAGATTCTAACATTTTATGCAATGATCCTTTCATAATGTCACTGCACCAAAGTCACAAAGACTATTGCCAATAATATTACAAAGTCTTCTATCGGAGATTGTTACAAGACAATTCCTTAGATATGATGTCTCTCACTCAAAGTACATTCCTTTGAACATCATTTTGCATAAAAGTTTCTAATCTAGTCATAGATTTTCAATATTCAATTCCCAATATGGACACGCTTCCATATTTTCCATATGACAACTCATTCTTAATAGAATCTTATCTATTCGTAATGATGTCGATATGGTCCATCCAATATGTAAACATCTCCATATTTTCCAATACTATACTTCAACTACTCACAAGCGACCAATCCTCATCGAACTTTGGAGTGTCCGTTGATAGTTGTTTAATTGTTTTAGTCAAAACCAATTCTAGTCCCTTTTTCCCTCTAAATGCACTAGACATTTGGAAAACTTTAGAATGGTCAAACATTAAAGCATTTGCAATCGATCCTATACCCGAAGCGTATGGGACACGATGCATAATGTTTTATTTGCTATGTTCTCAAAATTCGAATTGTGAAGAGGAATGCCGTAATCATAATCGAAATTTTAAGAACACACTATGTACCTTTGACTAAGTTTATTAACATTTCTCAACCTAATCCTTTAGATTTGAAATGTAGCATAATATTCTCTCCCTTAATTATAGCAAACAACTTTACAACCCTTACGACTTTGCAAGGTATAACTCTTGTTTTCTATAATTAATATTGCCAACTTGCAATAAGTGCCTTAATAATCATACAATCATAACTTTTATGCTCCCACTATCATGATGATTATTATAAAACATAACACTTATGCTCCCACTAGCTTCGACATGTATTCATAAACATCTTAACTTTCAGAAAAACAATGCTTATTGAATTTTGTTAAGTTCATGTTTCTAATACTTAGTGCTTTGATAATCTTTTATCAAGGATTCTTGAACTTATACACCTTTGCCTTCGATAGTTCATATGTGTGTCTAAACACTTAAGACTAATTGCCAAACCTCATAATTCAAATTATGGAAAGGGATACCGTAACCATAATCGAATTCGAGAATGCAATTTTACAATCACTATCCTCTTAAAATCTTTCTTAGTGAAAGCATTTTCTCTCAATCATTTTCATGAAGGAGGAAATCTTATGACACTTAGATTTAAATGGTGTATTTGTTCCTATCCATGTGAATTTTGTCAAAACCAAAGTTTACGACGAATTCAAACTCATTTGGATCGATCTTTCTTAGTCTTGATTTCTTGCCTTATGGTAGCACAGATGCCCACCACGTCTTCCAAGTAGTTAAGCAACTCACCCTTTCCTATCAATGTACCTTTCATTGATTAAGGTGCTTTGCCTTTTATGCGTTCAAAATGAGAACTCATAGAACTCACATGCATAATTAACTCGATTGGATTGGCACAGAATCCAAATAATGTCATCACGATAGGTTGTAAACCTCAACTCGTGTGCTAGTGATGATCGATAAGGTTTATTTGATTTGTTATTGAAACTTTTCAAGACTATAAAGACTCCCACTGACTCCTTGACATATACGATTCTCTTGTCAAAACATTTCTTGACAAACAAATATTCAAGAGTTAGTGTAGCTTTTATCAAAACAAAACACTTCATAATTTTGGTCTTAGTTGGTCTTTATCTTATCCAAGACATCACAACTTTCCACAATTGATGAATGTTATAAACCTTCTTAATACTATTCACTCAATGTCACAATCTTAACTTTAAGACTTGTTTTGGAACGAAGTATGATTGACTTCTTGATTTGACAATTTCTTCAATCTTTGATTCCTCTTCTTGGACATACAATTGTACCAAGACTCACTTAGAGGATCAATTGAGATATGGTTCTTAATCATTAAGACCTATCATAAAGCATAAAAGGTACTCTCCCTTCTTCTTAGAATGGAGAAACTTTTATCTTTCTGCCTACTTGATTCTTGTTATTCGTTCTACTATTGGTTTAAACTTTTTTAATCAATTCAGAATTACACTTAATCTTATAAGTATAATCATATTTACTAAACCTTTAGTAAATCATGACGAATATCTCGTTACTCTTGTGGTGGACTTTGATCAACACACAACTTTGTGTACTCGATCTCCTAGTCCTTCACTTGACACTTTGTCAATCAATTAGTCTAATTTCCAAATACGAAAATTCTCATTCATCGTCCATTTACGTTGCATGATTCCAAGTTTCTGTCCAATTGAAACTTGGGCGATGAGAAACTCTCCCTATTTGGTAAATTCTCGACTTTCCATAAATAACATAATAAGAACCAAATCCATTATTGCTAATAATAGAAACATTTTAACATCAATTTTTCATACACGCCATTGTAAGGATAAATAAATAAAATTTAACATCAAAATTTATTTTATTGCGGAAAAATTTGTCCTTACAATGCAACTCATTGAAAAACTTATGCTAATACATCTTTCTTAGCAATCTAATTCTAACTCTAAGTAGTAGCTCAAGAATCTAATCTTCGAGAAACGCAATCGAAATCCATTCCTTCACGGTTAGATTCTTCTCACTTCTTCCCTTAAGCTTCCTTTCTTTTCTTCGATCCTACAAAAACATCAATTGTAATCTTATCACATTATGTATTCAGAATCTAGAATGAAGCTTAAAAGAGTTAGTCAATGGATTTTACCTAAATTAGAGCCATACGTTTCGACTCTCCCATCTCTTAGATCTCTTAGGTAAATGGAGCAGCTTCGTCTCTAATGCCCCTTCTCTTGGCAATAAAAGCAAATCGACTCTTTTGGAACAGGACATGGAACTACTTCAGACATCGCCTTTCTCTTATGATCAAACTTTTCGATCATAGCATGTCTTTTGTTGCCATTGTCTATATCCATAGAGGTCTCGAAGGTAGATTCACCAATTAACTTTGCTTTTCTATTGCACCAAATCATTGCAGATTCAGCAACAATAAGCATATAGGTGAGATCTATAAGGGTCACGTCGTAGTTCATCATATAGTACTCTCTTACGAACTCACTATATGAGTTGGGAAGTGACTGAAGAACCCAATCAACAGCCATTTCCTCACAGACAACGGATCCCAACATTCTTAACTTATCAATGTGTGACTTCATCCCTAGGACATGTGCACACACGGACTTTCCTTCTTTATGTTTACTTGCCAAAAGGGCTTGAGTGATCTTGAACTTTTCAAGCCTTTGAACTTGTGGGTTAGGGAGAATAATTGGAGGAGGAGGAGGAAGTGAAGCATGATCTCTTGTTCCTCGATTGAATCGTGGAATATCATCTTCATGTGGAATGCTTGTTCCACGGGATTTGAGAAGACCATAGTTGTCGAACTTTGACATCTACAAAACAGGAGAAAACAAATTCAAGTTAGTTGATAGATTGAGTCCTTAGTAAATCACCCAAATGAGATACTAAGGCTAGGACCCAACACAATATTCTACAACTCAGGAGAGGGATGCCGTAACCCTAATTGTAGAATATTTGAAGGTAAGTGAATGACGATTCACTAATTTCCACCATGAAAAACGAAAAAGAAATTTAAGTTTTAAATCTATGAAAACTCCTAGATCCTTTGAGATTCATTGAACTTTAACTGACGTGTTTAAATCTCGATATGCCCCTCTAGTTTGTGACTGGGATGCCGAGGATCACAAAGCGGGTGTGAATAACCATGCAAGCTTACATGGTGCCCTCACATGTTACAATCACCTATTCGATGTGCCGATAAACCACACACGCTCCACCGAACTATGACAAACATTGAGTCACCCTTTGCTACCTTTTCTTAGAACCATTTAGTGTGCCGGTAAACCACACACGCTCCACTAAAGTCTTTGCAAGGGCATAAAGTGTAATTTCATGGAATTGCATCAATTCACTTTTGCCTAAGTAACTAAGATTGGGAATTTTATGAAAACATTTAGTTACTTTTAAATTTCATTATACTTATAATGGAAGGTTTCGTCCTATCCTACCCGTTCGGCTAACGACCCTCCACTAGTCAAGAGTGCGGTGGGTAAGAGTGGATACCCATTCAATCGCCATTTTATAGGCAATTTCCTTAAACACCCCTTATAGACCAGCTTCGTGAATGAGGCCTACTAACGGTAAGACTGACTTTTACTCATACATATATAATGTTATACCTTTAATGTTATATATATATATATATAGTATAGGGTGTATTTTATACTTTCAAAATACTAGGTGGTCTAATTTAACAATTATACTTTTAATTCAATTAAATTGTAAACCTAAACTTTTATGGATTTATTAAACTCTTTTAATTATACACCTTAATTAATTAATAAAACCATAAGGGTTTGATTTGAACCTTTTCAAAACTATACTAGAGTTTTAGAATTTAAAATTCCTAATTAAACTTTTAATCAACTTTTAAATTTCAAAACTTGAGGGCAAGTTTTGAAACCTTTTTCAAACATTAGGGTTTCAACTATTTAAATTTCAAAACTACAAAACTTTTGGGTTCAAATTTAAACTATAAAACCTAAAGGGCAAAATATGAAACTTTTCATAACAACAAGGATCAAATAACAAATAATTCAAATTAACATTTAATCACATAATTATCCATATTTGATTTATTTAATGATTTCTTGCAAAACAATTTATCAATTTACTCAAAATAATTAATCAATTATCTTATAAGGAAACAATTATCTTATTAATTGATAAATATCTTCAATTAGATCAAAATTATAGTCAAATATATCATATAATCGGATTAATATTGATCTAACATGATAAGGTAACTATCCATAAGCAAAAACAGCAAGAAATCCCGGAATACCCTCCATCTGACGAGCCGACTCGTCGAGTCACGCATGGACTCGTCGAGTCACCTTGGACTCGGCGAGTTCATATATGGACTTGGCGAGTCCAGCCTCCAGAAACACAAAATTCGAAATTTTCAAACATATCAAGCATCAATACAATAGAAACCAAACCAAGGCTCTGATACCACTGATGGGTTTTTGGTCATAAGACATCCTATGTGCTCATACAAACCCTAATGCTTGGATCTAGGTTTCTCTATTGTACATGCTTTGAATCCAAGACTATAAACCCTAATTCTAGCATATGGAAATCAATATTAACATATAATTAGGTTTATGATATTACCTTGATTGTTATGCAGCAATAACAATCCCAATTCCTCCTTGAATTGACTTTGGAAGGCATAGAGTCACAAGTGTCACTCCTCTAATGGCTTACAAACAACAAGAGCAAATGGAGAAGGTATAAAGAGAGAGGAGAGAGGTAGGAATTCGTCCTTAGGACTTTTTGGGAAGGCTTAGACGAATTCATGAGCCTTAGGGGGTTTATATAGGTGTAAAGATTAGGGTTTTAGTCCTTATCCTTATCTAGTTGCTTGCCCACCAAGCAACCATAAGATAAGTCTTAGAAGCCCTTATCCTAGTCGAATTCTAAGGCATTATCTCCTTAAATTCGTTCACCCTGTATTTAAGATAATCCTTACATTATTTTGTAACTATCTTATAATTACAATTCAGCCCCTCTAGTTTAATTAATTACACTTGATCACAAAATTAATTCTTAATTAATTATTGACCAATATGATTTCTCCTTTAATATATTATTATTATAACATATTAATAAATCATAATAACCTCTCTCTCTCTATTTAATTCTCCAATCTGCTTTGGTGAAGGCAACCCAAAAGGACCATGCACCATCGGGTCAAATACATACCAAAATAGTTATGGACTTAGACACTAATCCAACACTGCTGCCCTCACGGCTTTAAAACACGTTGTGATAGGGAAGGTATCCACACCCCTTATAAGGAATGCTTAGTTCTCTTTCCTAGCCGATGTGGGATCAGATCTAACCCACTTTCACCCCCCATTATAGGGTTCGACATCCCCGTCGAACACATCGACCCGTGCCATGGATCTGATACCAATGTGACATCCCCAAAATCATGGCCAGAAAAGACCAATTTTGTTTATGCTTTGTTTAAAAATCAGAGTAACATTTTAAATAAAAGTGTTGCGGAATTTGTCCCAAAACAAAATATGATAAAGATTTATCAAAAGCATTTCCATGGAAATGTATTTCATTAAAAGACTTGGGATGTCATGTTCGTACAGATCAAAAGCATAAGCAGTACAATATAAGCCTTACTACATTATTTCATATCTACCGGCCTATATCCGTAATCCCTCGTCCAAACATCATATCTATGCTCAAGCGCCACTACCTGTAATACATAAAACTGAGTGGGTCAGGCTTGGGATCCTGGTGACCACATAGGGTTTTTAAACCACAATAAATAAGTTTATTAATTTCATCAATCAACAATAACCCGATTACCCGTTCCCGTTATCCTCACTTTACGTCCCTAAACACCTACCATAAGGGACCTAGCCTAAGGATCATTATCGGGACAGACACTACTGCTAAGGGGATTCCTCAGCAATAAATGTCCTAAAGGCAACCATGTGGGCGATGGAGTACAACGGTGAACACATCGTTCACAAACACCTACAGGTTGCGAGCCTACTAGTGTTCCAATGGACTGTCTAGAAGAGTCCGTGGTCGTCATCCATACTCTGCTGGATGACAGAATCAACAACACCAACATCGAGGCCTCTCATCATTTTATCACACATCACCTATTACATCTACCCATGTTTTACCCCAACATTTTCGTAGATATAAAATACATATACAATTTAAATCATTGAAAACATGTATAACAATGTTCATCCGGCATAGATAGCAAGTATTCAGATAATATGCACACATAGCACGTAATTTATATAAAATACTTCATATCTATGTGTAAGCTGAAGGTAACTATGCACTCACCTGAGTAGGTGGTGACTCGGCGCTTGGACAGCATTTCGTTACTCTTAACACACTTTTCCTTCGGCAAAACCTAGTATCATTGCCACTTGGGTTTAGTCTAATATTCACCGCGACTAATTAATAGTCTTAGTATTATTATTATTATTATTATATAAGCGTTAAACAATATTTTCCAACCACTATATACAAACAGGGGCCAGACATAAAACACCGGAGGGCAGGACCGTTTTGGCATATAGCACTTCTGAAATCCAACAACCCTATGTGGCCCTTTAAACCAGATTCCCCGTACCGCGAGTAGTTAAAAAAAATATTATAACGACACTTATATAAGTTATAATAATAGCTCAAATATTTATTATAAGTTCATAATAACAATACTAATTTTAAATATAAGCAATATTAGAATAAGGTAAGCATAACTTACTTACAAGGGGGTTTTAGCTAGGAGTCGGGCTCTGCAGGGGCAGAACTTCGTCGCTGAATCTTTCTAAGAAAGATTCGTGCAGCGCTTCAGCGCTCACCTTACTATACTAAACTACAGAAAGAGAAGTCGAATCACGAGGGACCGAAATGCTCGGGGGATAAGGAGAGAAAGACTCTTGAATCAAGAGAATGGTGCAAGAAATATGAGAGCCCAAGGCTCTTATTTATACTAATTGAATTTTCAAAAACTACCCTCCATAATTACTTAATGACCTTTTAGTTATATAAACAACTAAACACCCCTCTATAATACTATTTTAAATGGATTTAATGATATTTGTACTAAACTAATCTCGAAAGAACTCAACATTAGTCTTATAATGACCGCATCGTCGATACCTTTCTAATGATATATACATTAGTCTTATAACAAAGTATAAATCATGTATACGTACACATATATATGCATATGTATATATCATTAGAAAGGTATCGATGATGTGGTCATTATAAGACTAATGTTGAGTTCTTTCGAGATTAGGTTAGTACAAATATCATTAAATCCATTTAAAATAGTATTATAGAGGGGTGTTTAGTTGTTTATATAACTAAAAGGTCATTAAGTAATTATGGAGGGTAGTTTTTGAAAATTCCATTAGTATAAATAAGAGCATTGGGCTCTCATATTTCTTGCACCACTCTCTTGATTCAAGAGTCTTTCTCTCCTTATCCCCCGAGTATTTCGGTCCCTCGTGATTCGACTTCTCTTTCTAAAGTTTAGTATAGTAAGGTGAGCGCTGAAGCGCTGCACGAATCTTTCTTAGAAAGATTCAGCGACGAAGTTCTGCCTCTGCAGAGCCCGACTCCTAGCTAAAACCCCCTTGTAAGTAAGTTATGCTTACCTTATTTTAATATAGCTTATATTTAAAATTAGTTTTGTTATTATGAACTTATAATAAATATTTGAGCTATTATTATAACTTATATAAGTGTCGTTATAATATTTTTTTTAACTACTCGCGGTACGGGGAATCTGGTTTAAAGAGCCGCATAGGGTTGTTGGATTTCAGAAGTGCTATATGTATATATATGTGTACGTATACATGATTTATACTTTTTTATAAGACTAATGTATATATCATTAGAAAGGTATGGATGATGCGGTCATTATAAGACTAATGTTGAGTTCTTTCGACATTAGTTTAGTACAAATATGATTAAATCCATTTAAAACAGTATTATAGAGGGGTGTTTAGTTGTTTATATAACTAAAAGGTCATTAAGTAATTATGGAGGGTAGTTTTTGAGAATTCAATTAGTATAAATAAGAGCCTTGGGCTCTCATATTTCTTGCACCATTCTCTGGATTCAAGAGTCTTTCTCTCCTTATCCCCCGAGCATTTTGGTCCCTCGTGATTCGACTTCTCTTTCTGTAGTTTAGTATAGTAAGGTGAGCGCTGAAGCACTGCACGAATCTTTCTTAGAAAGATTCAGCGATGATGTTCTGTCCCTGCAGTGCCTGACTCGTAGCTAAAACCCCCTTGTAAGTAAGTTATGCTTACCTTATTTTAATATAGCTTATATTTAAAATTAGTATTGTTATTATGAACTTATAATAAATATTTGAGCTATTATTATAACTTATATAAGTGTCGTTATAATATTTTTTTTAACTACTCGCGGTACTGGGAATCTGGTTTAAAGGGCCGCATAGGGTTGTTGGATTTCAGAAGTGCTATATGCCAAAATGGTCCTGCCCTCCGGTGTTTTATGTCTGGCCCCTGTCTGTATATAGTGGTTGGAAAATATTGTTTAACGCTTATATAATAATAATAATAATACTAAGACTATTAATTAGTCGCGGTGAATATTAGACTAAACCCAAGTGGCAATGATACTAGGTTTTGCCGAAGGAAAAGTGTGTTAAGAGTAACGAAGTGCTGTCCAAGCGCCGAGTCACCACCTACTCAGGTGAGTGCATAGTTACCTTCAGCTTACACATAGATATGAAGTATTTTATATAAATTACGTGCTATGTGTGGATATTATCTGAATACTTGCTATCTATGCCGGATGAACATTGTTATACATGTTTTCAATGATTTAAATTGTATATGTATTTTATATCTACGAAAATGTTGGGGTAAAACATGGGTAGATGTAATAGGTGATGTGTGATAAAATGATGAGAGGCCTCGATGTTGGTGTTGTTGATTCTGTCATCCAGTGGAGTATGGATGACGACCACGGACTCTTCTAGACAGTCCATTGGAACACTAGCAGGCTCGCAACCTGTAGGTGTTTGTGAACGATGTGTTCACCAGTGTACTCCATCCCCCACATGGTTGCCTTTAGGACATTTATTGCTGAGGAATCCCCTTAGCAGTAGTGTCCGTCCCGATAATGATCCTTAGGCTAGGTCCCTTATGATAGGTGTTTAGGGACGTAAAGTGAGGATAACGGGAACGGGTAATCGGGTTATTGTTGATTGATGAAATTAATAAACTTATTTATTGTGGGTTGAAAACCCTATGTGGTCACCAGGCTCCCAAGCCTGACCCACTCAGTTTTATGTATTACAGGTAGTGGCGCTTGAGCATAGATATGATGTTTGGACGAGGGATTACGGATATAGGCCTGTAGATATGAAATAATGTAGTAAGGCTTATATTGTACTGTTTATGCTTTTGATCTTTACGAACATGACATCCAAAGTCTTTTAATGAAATACATTTCCATGAAAATGCTTTTGATAAATCTTTATCATATTTTGTTTTGGGACAAATTCCGCAACACTTTTATTTAAAATGTTACTCTGATTTTTAAACAAAGCATAAACAAAATCGGTCTTTTCTGGCCGTGATTTTGGGGATGTCACATTTTAGAAATATGATATATATGTGTTAATGATAATAGTGGTTTTGCAGGTTTGAGATATACATTATTATCACATTGTGGGATTGAAAAAAACATGTATCTCACCAGGTTTTCCAACCTGACCCACTCAATTTATATGCATCACAGGTAGCAGTGTAAGACTACTAAATATTCGAGTACGATTCTAAGAGAAGACCTACTATAGAGTTCAGAATTGTTAGGTCTTTACGTTGTAACATATGTTGTGTATCAGTTATGACATCTCTAGAGTTGTATAATTTTGAGACAATATTTTGTACTCAAATTGTTTTAATATACTGGGAATTTCCGCAGTAAAAGATATTATGATTTTTAAAGTGTAAAGAATTTTTTTTCGGTTCTGAGAATTGGGAATGTCACGGTTGGTATCAGAGCATTAGTTTAAGTGAACTAGGAATTGTGATGATTTCTAGATTTTAACTTAGATTTCTAAGTGATGATGGTGAGCTATTTGTCTAGTATACTTTAGGTTGAATACCTAAATTAATATTAAATAGACACAAGCACTAAAATATTTGAGGGTATATGCCTTAATTAATGTTATGTGCTGATAGAATCGTTTTATAGCGTGGTTTAGGTTGAATACCTTACTTGCTATAGTGTGCACTAGCATACTTTAGGAGAGATGCTTTATATGCTAATATGTGCTAAATGATAAATAATATAGCATGCTTTAGCTTGCTTGCCTATATTGCTATTACTTGAGGAAGTTTAAGGTTTGTTGCCGACCCTGGTTTGGAAGAGGAAATTTTATGTGTTCAGGATTCTAAACGTTTAATTATTGTATTAGAACTGGCATGAAAATTTATAGGTGATAAGGAGACTTACGATAGTTGAAAACGATAACTTTGTATATAAACCAATTGAGTGATATCGTAAAATAATACCTATCAAGTGATACCGTAAATAATATATTCATACCTATAGAGTAGTATCGTACCTTTAGAGTACATCTGATGATAGTAACATTGTAGGAGTATTGTACATGTGAAGTACACTTTGAACCGGAGGGATGATAAAACAATGGTGTAGTCCATGAAGTTGTCCCACCGCTTCATGATTCCACCACCTACTAAATTGAAGCTGATGAGTTGAAAAACTCTTTGATCGTTTAGATCTTAAACAGGTTAATCAGAATAATGCAAGCAAAATAACAAACAAGAGAATGAATCAATAATGAGCTGAATGATTCAATAGATTCACGCCTCATCAGAGCTCGATGAAGAACTTCCGCTATAGAGGCTTTTAGGGTTACAATCGACAAAAACAATGATCGACTAAACAGCTACGTACAAAGATGCAAGCAAGCATCTATAAATACTAAACCCTAATAATTAAATCACGGATGGACAGGCCCAATCCGGATACAAAATTGGGCTAAGGACCGAGCCCAAGACGCAACACATAATGGACCCAACAATCTCCCCCTTTGTGTCAATTGGGGCGAGACTCTACTTTGGCTTACTGGATCCTGCTGCATTAACCTTCTTCGTGGTTTCGAACATGCAAGGAATGAGGGCAATAATAGTTCATCGGAAACGAATATACCAGTGGATCATGTCATTGAAGTACTTTTTATCATCTTCAAAATTTTGCTTACACCAATTGACGATCCCCACAACATGCTCCAGACACGAAGTGGTGTAAAGATGTTTTTTAGCCAAAGCGAACAGACATTTCTGGCCTTCTTTCCTAGTGAACATAACCGAGTTTCACTTTGGATCAATCCTCCCCATCTGCATTTTATTCATATCACTTGCAGAACCGGCTGGGGAGATGGTGGGCTTCTTCCTAAGTACATTAGCAATTTCCTGATCTATCTTGGCAACCTCCATGATATAACAAACCAACATCCTCTTGAAGTGATCTATGATCGGCCCATATTCAGTTTCATTGGTGAGGAGAATGTTATGCAGGATGATCCAATCGTGAGGATTTAGGTTAGGAAGATCAACGAGAGTAATGGCATGTTCAGCTTTATCTGACCCCCTCAATACTTTGAATATGACGTACGTGAAGTTACCCTCCTAAAACTGTTTGAGGACCCGAACGTTGGCAATCTTCTGTGCACTCCACGTCTGATACTAAGGCTGAGCAAACCTCAGATAGAAATCAATAAGTTCCCTATCGACCTTTGGGTGAGGATGAGGGACTTCAGCTATGTGGGGAAATGCATGAAAGATAAATGCCTTTCGTGTCAAGGGCATGTCGAATTGAGAATCAACAGAATTAGCCCTGTCCAAAGAGATCACAGGTTCAAGCCAAAGGATGTTGGGGGACTCGGTAGCTTCTTTGATAAGCTTCTCAAGTGTCCATGGAGGGAATAGGGTTTTTCGACGTTCAAGGAGATCATGAGTCTCCTTCATCCTCCTTTCATTTGCTTCGGCCTCCCTAGCAATCCAAGCATTCATGTCCGGTTCCTTGTCCCTGGCCTGTTTCTTCAAAATATCAGCAATGGTTTCTTTGTCTTCGTCTCCATCACTGTCATCGAGAACCTTTTTGCCTTTGTCTTGAGCACCCGAACCGGATGCATGACCAGTTGTTGGTGGTTCGGTTGCTTTAGTTGGAACTGATGAAGAAATTGGAGGCGGTTGGGACTGAGCTGTGGAAACAGGAGCAGGTTGAGATTGATTACTGCCCTTTGAAGCTCCTTCTCCCCCTTTTTTTGGATGGACCACTGGCTCAGGAAGCCCCTCAATTTTTCTAAGCATGGCAAGGGCAGGAGCAAGTTTCTCAACAAGAGTTCGCCTCACTGAGTAATTGAGAATCGGGTCATGCGCTTCAATGATGTTTTAGAGAGCTCCGTGGACATCCGAAACACAACTCCTAATCACAGCACGCTCGGATCGAAGAGAATCAACCTCCTTCTCAGTTTGGGAAAGTTAAAGACTCTTGACCTTTAGCTCAGTTGTTTTGCGTGCAAGAGTATCCATCACGGAATTTTCCGTGGCAAGGTCTTCTTGGAGCTTGGTCAGGCGATCCTCAACGGTTTCCTGGAAGGATTTGTTGTCTGCTTCTAGGGTCTGGCGAAGACTAGCAAAGTGGCACTGTTCTGTTTCAAAGGAAGTAGCCAGCTTCTCAACAACCGAATTAACCTTCGCTGCATTAGATTCGGCTGCCCTCTGCAAAGACTTCAAAAAGAAGGTAGCATCTCGAAATAGTTTTTCGACTTTTTCGGTCGCAGCAGCACAAGCCTTTGTGGATGCATCTATAGCAATAGTATCAGAGTTGATGGAAGCTTCGTGTGCCTTGGTAAAAGTATCGACCATCCCCTGAATGGCAGCTTCCATGATATGGGACCGAGAGGAGGAGGAAGAAGCGACGCGATTATCAATCTTCTCGTGAAGTTCCTCAATGTGCTTTTTGGTGACAGGAGCATCATCATCATCATCGCTTTGACCCTGGTAGGGACTGTAGTAAACGGAATCGAATGTCATATCTTCCCCTCCTAGAAATGTCTCGGTTTCGGCTGAGTGATTGTGAGATGAAGGCGATGGTGGAGGTTCGGTTGTGGGAGTAGGTTCGGGTGTGGAAGTATATTCGGTTGCAGGTGTGTGTCCGGGTGCTGAAGTACGATCTCCCGAATCAGATACGTTGGTTCGAACTCCAGTGGTAGTTTTTGTGGCTTTAGAGAAAATGGGAGGTGGTATAGGAATAGAAGTGGGTTGAATATGAGTGGAGGAAGTTATGGGGGAATGGAAATAGAGATAGTGATAGGTGGAGAAGAGACAGGTTCGGTTGTGACTGGTACCTCATGTGAAGGCGAACGAGGAGAAGAGTCGCCTCGAACCGACTCCTCTGAGTCTGAACTTGCATCCTCTGATTGGCTTGAGGAAGAAGCAAGAATAAGTTTTCTTATAGGCTGTGTTTTCTTCTTCTTCGAAGGAGGTGATTGGGCTGCCTTTGTTGATTTTCTCTTCTTAGGAGTAGGGCCTTTCGCCCCTTTGACCACTTTCTTTTCTTTCCCTTTCTCTGGTTTCTTGCTCCTGGGAGCAGGTTTGTCTACATCGTTGATGGAGTGAAGCATCTCTGTAGTCAGCTCTCTCGGACCCGAAGGAAGAAACTCCTTGTAGGTCTTGATGATGTGGCTCTCCGCTGATACTCAAGCATACATGGACTCAGGAATTGAGCCAACAAATATGAACTTGGAGGGATCAGTGATGATGATCTTTGTAGTGTGGAACACGCCAATCGAGGAGAGTGGAGAAGTGGCCACAGTGGGGACATGATACTTGTCCATTGCCCATTTGGTGACGAGCGTCCAGAACCTGGCATAGGAAATTTCAGTGTGTCGAGAAGTAGAGGCGAGGCTTTGGATCAACTGCTGCCAGAGAACTAAGCCATAGTCGAGGTTGATCCCATTATACAACCCATAAAAATTGTCATGAACAAACGACTGGCCCCATCAGAACCTACACTCCTCTCAGATAAACCTTTGAACAGAATCGTGAAGAAGCCGTTCCATTGAGGAGGAAGACACGACTTTTTGAACTTTGTGACAGTAGTAAGGATTTCAGTGTAACCCATGTTGTAAAACATGGAGAATAATTGACCCACAGAGATCGAATCAGGGTTAACCCTCGATTCGTCAGGTTCAAACCCTAGAAGCCAGAAAAATCGCTGCTTTGAGATGGAGGTTCTTGTGTCAAGGATGTCGAAGTAAATGCGATCAACAGATTTGTCGTAGTGAGCTGTGGAGAAAATCTGGGATAGACACTCCATAGGCACAATTTCAACTTTGGAGAGTGTGAGAACCAGCGGAGAGTATTTGAGACACTCCACTATGGGATACATGAAGGCATCATAGGAGATTAGGGTGAGGTCGATGACCAAGCTTTGGTGAGGTCTGATTGGGAGAATGTTGGAGGTTTCATGAACAGAGGAGGAATCCGCCATTGTTGAATGCTTCGAAGAAGAAGATGAACAGTGGGAGAAAAATCGCTTGTGTTTGCTCTCAGAAATTTGTGTGCAGTAAAGAGGTAAAACAACTAGGGTTTAATCCTTTATACCGTGTATGTAGGTGAGAGAAAAATTCGCCCCCAAATCCTCTTGAAACGCGAAACGGTTCCTGAATTGATTGAAGCGTGACAGTAGGCAACCCTGATGATTACGCATGAGAGAGAAAAACGATTATGTTTACCACGCCTTCTCACCAAATCCCCTTTTTGAATTCTTGAAACCTTTAATCTCCCGGATGAGTCATCATCATATCTTTTAAATGAGCTGTCATTATTAAATAAAATCAAGGACTAAGAAAAACCACAACATCCTCTTGTTGAGTAGATCATTAAAATCCAAAGCTACATAAAGGACAGTAGCTTGTAGAGAACCGAACCAGACTTTTGGAAAATCAAATAGATTTTCGTGCATAGAGTTTCAAAGATAAAGAAGTAAAGCAACATTTATGTGGGAATTTGTGATGTCAATATAGACACGAAATAGTGGATCCCGGGCACGAATCTCTTCCTTCAAAGTCAAGAGAAACTTTAAAGTGTCTGTGTGGATTCCCGTTGAATTACGATCAAGCACTTGTTAAGAAGTGTTGAAAGACCATATTTAGTGACTTGTTGGAAATGTTTGGTGTGAAATCTCAAAGCTAAGATCATAAACACAGAGATTGTGTAACCATAAACCTCAGTGGTTATTTCTGAGAGTCTCAAGGGTTACATTTATGAACCGACATATGATGGAGAAAAATGTTTGAGGTGTTGTAAAGAAACCAAAGTACATCTGCTATAAAAGGAACGACCAAGCAGAAAACTCTTAATTCATATGAAAAAAGAGTAAGGTAGCTCATAATTAGAATAAATTTCACAGCCTAATTGGGAAGACGAGGTTTGTATACACCCTGTCAATAAGGCTTTATTCAGAATCAGTTGAGGCTTTGGACAACATGCAACAGCATGCTTCTAGGGACACTTAGCTAGTATAAAGTGTGAGAATGATACCTACCCCATCGATATTCCATAAACTATTAACATAAACAGAAGTAGAGACAAAAAGAAAGAAAATATTTTTGGAATTTTGATATTTTTGTAAAGAGAAAAACAAAACAAAAAAATTTGAACCGAACCAGAAATGGACCGAACGCTCGGTTCATTTCGGTTCTTTAAAAAAAAATATTTTTGGAATTTTGGAAAACAATTGTACAAAAGTATACAACCAAAGATATCACCTTTTTGAGATAAGCGAAAAAAAGTGCAGTGGGACCGAACCCGAAATAGACCGAGAGTTCGGTTCATTTCGGTTCCCGTGTGAGGCGAGCCCGAAATAGACCGAGCGTTTGGTTCATTTCGCTTCCAACTTTTAGTTTTGAGAAGGTGTTTTTGGTACTGAATCCGATTCCATCATACCTAGGCCTTGAAGGATTTTATTGAAACTTGCTTCAGGAAGGGCTTTGGTGAAGATGTCGTCCAGTTGATCAGTGGTTCAAACAAAGTGAATTACGACATTTCCATCTTCCACATGATCCTTAATAAAGTGATACCCTAGTTCTATATGCTTGGTCTTGGAATGTTGCACTGGGTTATGACAGATCCTAATTGCACTTTCCGAGTTGCGATATAGTGGGATCTTTTTCATATTGAGTCCATAATCTTGGAGTTGGCTTTGGATCCAAATCACTTGTGATGTGCAAGAGGCGGCTGCAATATACTCTGCTTCGGCTGTAAATAGAGAAAAACATGTTTGTTTCTTCGATTTCCAGCTAACCAACTTCCCGTCTAGGAATTGGCAGCCTCCTGTGGTGCTTTTTTGGTCTAGACCACATCCTCCAAAGTCTGCATCTGAGTAGGCTTGAACGAAGAAACCTGAGTTTGAGGGATACCAGAGACCGAGAGAGGTTGTTCGCTTTAAATACCAGAATATATTCTTCACTGCCAGCATGTGTGGTTCACGAGGATTTTCTTGAAACCTGGCACAATAGCATATTGAAAACATTATATTGGGCCTGCTAGCTATGAGGTACATCAGGGAACCAATCATTTGGCGATATAGCGTTATGTCGACTGCCGGTTTTTCCAAAGATGGTGTGAGCTTGGTGCCGAACGCCATAGGGACTTTGACCTTTGAGTCTCCCATCATGCCGAATTTGGCAAGGAGAGTCTTTGTGTATGCTTCCTGGTTGATAAAGATGCCTTCGGGTCCCTGTCTAATATTTAAACCAAGGAAAAAGTTAATCGGACCCATTGAGCTCATTTCAAATTTAGTCTCCATCAAATTCCTGAATTCAGCTGTTAGGCTAGGATTCGTGGAGCCGAAGATGATATCATCGCCATAGATTTGAACGATCATAAGGTGGTTACCTTCCTTTTTACGAAAGAAGGTTGGGTCAACCGAACCTTGTTTGAATTTAGACATCTTTAAAAACTTAGTTAATGTTTCATACCATGCCCAAGGAGCTTGTTTCAGACCATAAAATGCCTTATCCAAGATGTAGCAGTGATTTGGATGCTTTTCATTTACAAAACCAGGAGGTTGATCCACGTACACAGTTTCCTCAAGTTCCCCATTTAGAAAGGCACACTTCACATCCATCTGGTAGACCTCAAAGTTCTTGTGTGCATCATAGGCAATAAATAATCGAACGGATTCCAACCTTGCAACCGGAGCGAATGTCTCTTCATAATCGATTCCTTCTTCCTAGAAATATCCTTTCACCACTAGCCGAGCCTTATTCCGGATCACATTTCCCTCCTTGTCCATTTTGTTTCTGAACACCCATTTGAGACCGAAAACCGAGGCATATTTTGGTGTTGGAATAAGTCTCCAGACCTTATTTCTTTCGAACTCATTGAGTTCGTCTTGCATTGCCTGAACCCAATCAGAATGATCGAGAGCAATATTGACGGTCTTCGGCTCTATTTTGGAGATGAATGAATTAAACATGCAGAATTCTACTTTGGAGAATAGAGCAGTTTGCTTCGCCTTCAGTTGTGATCGAGTTAGATTTCTGATGCATCACCCACTATTTGAGATACAGGATGATCTCTGGTCCATTTGGTGAGAGGAGGATAATTTGGATCATAAGAGGGATCCAATTCAGCATTTACCATTCCTTCCAACTCTGTTTGAATATCATCATCATAATACATATTGGAATTCTCCCCCTCGAAAAATGATGAAACATTTGGATGTGAACCAAAAAATCTTTCTTCGACTAGGCTTTCGGGCTGATCCGGACTTTCGGTTGCTACAGGACTTTCGGGTGCAACCGGGCTTTCGGTTCTGGCTGGGCTTTCGGGCTGTTCCTGACTTTCGGTTGCTACAGGACTTTCGAGTGCAACCGGTCTTTCGATTCTGGCTGGGCTTTCGGTTCCGTCAAAGATTGGATTCTCCCCCTGGCCATAAGCATTATCGTCGAGTGAAAAGGATGGACCCTCCCCCTGAATATATGAGTCATGTCGATCTGAAGACAATTGATTCTCCCCCTCGACTGAAGTATTGCTCTGAGGAGGTTCGATTCTAACCGATTCTTCTTCTGCCATTTGTTTGGCTGTGTCTTCGATAATCTTTTTAAGGTGATCCACCTTGTTGTCTGCTGCCTTGGCTTCAGAGTGAATAGCTTTCTCAGGTTCATCAAATAAATCCATGAACTGGTCTAAGAAATTGGCGATTGAGGCTGTGACCTGACCGGTTTGAGAGAAAATCTCTCCAATTGCCTCTTCGGTAGACTTCAACTTCTTGACGTAATTGTCATCGAACATTACATAATAGGTTTCTTCAATTCATTTATAATGCTTATTCAGAACCCTGTACGCCTTTGAAGTAAGAGAATATCCCAGGAAGATGCCTTCATCAGCTTTGACATCGAATTTGTTGTGATGCTCTTTGGAGTTGAAAATGAAGCACCTCGAGCCGAACATATGAAAGAACTTGACATTCGGCTTCCTGTTGTTAAGAATCTCATAGGGGGTTTGAGAAAAACGCTTGTTGAGATAAGATCTGTTTTGAGTGAAACAAGTTGCAGCAATGGCGTCTGCCCAGAAATATAGAGGAAGGGAGGCAAAACTCAGCATGGTCCGGGCCGCCTCACACAGGGATCGGTTTCGCCTTTCGACAATTTCGTTCTGTTGAGGTGTATAGGGGGCTGAGAAATTGTGACCGGTACCTTTTTCTACTAAGAAATCTTCGAATTCTTTGTTCTTGAATTCCAGTCCATTGTCGCTCCTGATGTTTCGAACGACTTTTCACAGTTGCACTTCAACCTGCTTGATAAAGATCTTCAGCTTGGGAGTTGCCTCAGATTTGTGCTTTAGAAAGAATACCCAAGTAAATCGTGAGAAGTCATCAACAATAACAAGGATGTACTTGTTACCGCCAATGCTCTCGATTGATGATGGACCACATAAGTCGATGTGAAGCAACTCAAGTGGTTCAACAACTTTGGTGTTTATGGTTGTTGGGTGACTTTGGCGACTTTGTTTCCCCATTTCACAAGCGGCACATAAGTGTTCTCGATCGAACTTAAGCAGTGGAAGACCCCGAACGTGACCACCGATGACTAGCTTGTTGATGTCTTTGAAGTTGAGGTGTGAGAACCTTCAGTGCCACAACCAACTTTCGTCTGAATGCGCTTTAGACAATAGACATATGGCTGGATTCCCTTTGATTGGGTTGAGATTCAGAGGGAACATTTCACCTTTTCGTTCTGACTTGAGAATAACCTTGTTGGATTTCTTCTCTATTATCTCTGAACCTTCGTCATCGAACGAGACTTTGAGACCTGTACCTCCCACCAGTTGAGACACACTGATGAGGTTATTCTGCAACCCCTCTACATAAGCCACCTTCCTGATTGTAAAGTCCCCATTGGTTATCATTCGATAACCCTTTATCGTTCCATAGGAGTTGTTACCAAACTTGACGTTACCATTGTTTTGAAGGGACCGAAACTCCCTTAGCTCTTCCTTCCTTCCTTTCATGTGATGTGAGCAGCCACTGTCTATGTACCATTCGTCGTCGAACTGCTCGTCACTTATAACCTGCAAAAATTAAGCAGATTTAGGAACCCAAAGTTTCTTGGGTCCTCGTGAGCCTTTTACAGAAACAGGAATAGTAAGAGAAGCAACAACAAGATAAGTTTGTTTTAGTAATGTTGTTTCGTCTTTCCTCTTAATAGTAAACACTTTGATTTTATTGGAGTTAGATTCAAGTGTTTTGGATTTAGGTTCAGGAGTTTGGACTTTAGCTTGCTTTCGGTCTTCATTTGCTGTGGAAATCTTACTTTTTCCTTTCAAATCCTTCGTTGATTTTGAGCTTGGTTTAGGACGAGAATTAGGCTTAGAAGAAGAATGAGAACGAGAAGAATTAAAGGAGTAGAAATTAGAATGAGAATCTTTCCTGACTTGAGGTTCGAACTGACCCTTTCAGTTGTGATCATTTAAGGGACCGAACCTGGATCTTCGGTTGCTATTTTTTGATGGACCGAAACTGGATTTTCGGTTGTTGTGGGTTGCTGGACCGAAACTGGGTCTTCTGCTGTAAAAGCTTGATGGACTGAACCCTGGTCTTTGTCTGTTGTTGTTTGGTGGACCGAAACCAGGCTTTCGGTTGTTGTTACTTTCAGGACTGAACCTATCCTTCCGGTTATGTTCTTTCTGTGGCCTGAAAGTCTTCTTTTGGTTCTTTTGATCCAACGGACCGAAGCTCCTTTTATCCTTATTTTCTTCTCCTTTTGGCTTGGAGTTTTTATCAAAGTGAGTATAGTGAGGATTTTGGGAGCACCAAAATTGCTTTCGCTCTGAGAGATTTTTCTTGTATCTCAGATTCCTCTGCTGCTTTTGATTGTTCACCTGTTTCGGTTGTCTGTGAATATTTGCCTTCTGTTTCGGCTTCTGAACAACAGGTTCACTTTCCATGGAAGAGGTTTCGCTTGTTGAGGAGACGTATTCCACTGGAATCTCTTTTGTGCCACTGGTATTGGGTACGTCAAAGTTGGTAGGTTTATTAAGTGGTTCTGCCAAATATCTACCTTTGAACTTCCATGATGTTCTTTCCGACAAACCAACTGTTTCATCTGCGTTGTCTATCGGTGCAGACCAGAAAAACTCATCACAACCATCTGCATTATCTTCATTCACCAATGCAGAGAGTTCGGCTGTCTGATGTTCGGTTACTCCTGTGACCTTATAAACCTGATTGGGAGTGGTTCTTACCTTTTGGTATACAACGACCTTTTCTTTAAGGATTGGGGACTTATTTTTGGACAGACGAGCGAATTCCACAGAATTTTCAGAAATCAAGTTTTTGTGGTTTTCAGGTTCACTCCTAATAAACTCTGAACAGTCAACCTCATCCTCTACAGAGATTTCACTCATGTCATCGTCCTCATTAAGTCTAGATGCATTTTCAACATCAATTTTATTTTCTGAACTTAATTTGGTACTCAATGAGTCAAATTTTAGTATAGTTTCGGCTCTGAGTTTCAACCTATCATTTTCATCCAAAAGATTCTTAAGCATGTCCTTATGGTCTTTGGACTTTATAAACGATTCAATTTTGTCCAGACCAAACATATAAGTGGGATTTACATCATCTGAAGATACAACACTTTCATAGTTGTATGCCTCGACATCGATTTCATCCTCCTTTAGCTCAAGGAAGGGCAAAATCATGCGATGTATTTTCTGGCCTATTTCATAGTCTAAATGTAGTTGTGTAATGTTAGTATAAAGTCTTTTTGCAATCAAACAAAAAACATTTCTCTGTTTTAACAACTTAAGATTGTCTCTTTGCAAATAGATATTTTCATCTCTAGACTTAACCAGCTCCAACTCCTTCTGCTCAATCCACATTCTTCGCTCCTCACTTTTGGATGACACCCTACTTATTTAGTCAGTCAGATTAGAATTTGTGACACGTGTTTGAGTTAAACAACTATCTAGATTTGAAATTCTTGAATTCAAGTTATTTAATTCTTTTTCATATGATGTTTCTGGAATTTTAAACGAAACAAGAATGGATTGTACCTTCTTGATCAGTTCATCAAGTTCACTGATCTGCACACTGAGAGGCTTCGTTGTAAAGCACACATCCTCTCGCTCCTTAGCCACTTCAATGCCACCATCAGTGTTGTATCCCCTCATCTGGGATACATCTGTCACCATCAAACATCTTCCGCTAGCATCACCACTCTTCGCCACGTAAGCCTTTCTATGAGTAGGCTTTCTTACTTCATCATCTTCTGAGTCGGTCGACCACGCCTGTACACCACCGAACTCATCATCATCTACCGAATCCTGCACAACAAGAGCATTCATAGAGGGATTAGTAGCAGTTTTCTTCCTTTTAATCTCCTCCAGTCTTTTCAGGAGACTTGCTTCTTCATCCTTCTCCTCATCTTTCTCTGCCGTTTTCTTCAACGTGCAATCTTTTGCGTAGTGATTTTTCCCTCCACAGTAAAAACAGCTGACACCAGAATCAGCTTCACCCTTCGCTTCTTTCTTTGGTTCTTCAACCTTCGGCTCCTCTTTCGCTTTTTCAGAGCTGTAGCTTCCCTTCCAATTTCGGTTCTTGTTGGTAGGGAACTTTTTGTTGATGAACCTTCTGGGATTTGACACCATCATTGCATAATCTTCAGATGTCAGATCGTAGTCTCCTAGATTCAGATCTTCTTCTTCTGCTGTTGGGCTCTTACCTTTAGACAGAAGGGCCAAAGACCCCAAGTTTGAAACCATGCTCTTCTCTTGCATCAGAATCTTTTCCTGGGATTTTAGAATCCCCACAAGTTTGCCAAAAATATGATTTGAATTGGTCATGTGCTTTAACCGTCGACACAACTGCCCTCCATTTGGGTCTTAGGCCATTTAAGAAAGTGACCTTCTGTTCGATGAGCTTTCTTTCTATGTCACGTTTGATCATCTTATTGAGAAGATGATTGAACCGATCGAACATTTGTGTAGCAACCTCCTCTGGCTTCTGCTTGAACTCTCCAAATTCTGAGAGAAGTAGGGTCTAAATCGAGTGCTCCAGATCTTCATCTGTGGAATACAGCTCTCGCAGCCGACCCAGATTTCCTTTGCTGTACCACATGACCTTACTAACCGAAACGTGTCAGATTGAAGGGCGAATCGAATTAGTCTCAATGCCTTAATTTTGCATTGGAACTTCTCCTTTTCGTCCTGAGCGACATCCTTCACATCTTTTAATAGATCATTGTACTCCTTCTGAGTTTTAATCATTCTTGAAGTGCTTGAGTGAGCGAAGGGGCCAACTGTGATTGCTTCCCATATCAGATACCTGTTATCTTCCGATCTGATAACATAATCTTTAAAATGGTGCGTCCACACTGTTGGGTTTTGAGCATTCTAACACTCCTAAGTGTACATGCAACCCTAAATACCTTGGATCTATGTTTTCTCTATTATACATACAAATAAGAACGTCCAAGGTATTATCCTAATCTAGCATACAAAAACAATGAGTGTAACAAGATAGAATACATACCTCTTTGATGTAGAAAATCTTCATGAAGCTTGAGTGCCTAGCCCCAATAGTGTGGAAGCCTCAAATGGAATCACAATCACCAAAACACTTAGAATAACTTGAGAGAATTCTACAACTCATGAAATCGGCTAGCCCTTTCTTACTCTCACTCTCTAGTGGCCGATTTTGGTCAAGAATAAGATGCTTATATAGTTAGGGTTACACCATGTAAACCCTAATTGGCATGGCCTTTCATTTCCATGATCCATGGGTACAAATACACCACGGAGCATCCATGGACCATCCTATGGGTTTTAGCCCAACTTGGTTATCCATGGAGCATTAGCCCACTATACAAGTATGGATGATTTACACAATCAACCCATATATTTAATTAGTCTTCTTTTGATCACTTAATTAATCCTAGATTAATTCTTGATCAATACTAATTAAATAATCTTATTATTCTTATTATTAATATACTAGAACTTATAATATATTAATAACCATAAGTGTCTTATTTCCCTCATTATAGTCTATCCAAGTGCATGATGGTATGCAACCCAAATGGACCATGCCGGGTCGGGTCAAGTCTTACCAATTATAGTTATGGACTTAGACATTAATCCAACAGTCTCCCACTTGGATAATTCTAAAACTAATATTGCGTATGACTTCAGGAACCAACTGGCAATCGTAGCTCTCAAAAGCTTCTGTCGAACTCTGACCTTGTAGATGAACTCTGACCTTTGTCAATGACTTGTCCATTAGATAAGGGATCATATATTCCTCCATTCTAGATATCATATGGACTGAGATATGGATTATAATCATTCTCTCTGTCCATTTGTTGTTTCCCGATTTCCGATTTATGACGACTGACTAATTGAACAAATCAAATCAGTCCTGGCCCGGCTGAGCACTTCCATTTGTCATCATCAAATCATCGAGGGGCCCACAGATATCGCTTTTATCCCGAAGGTAAATGGAATGTATAAACTTCGACTCATATGGCTTGTTCTACTACTTGTTGAATCATACACAAAGGCACGTTTTATAGCACCGAGTTACCAAATGCGTTTTCGTGCAATCAATGTACAACCAACTCATAGTAACAACTCATATCTCTAGGTTTGAAGAATATAAGATATTATCGTCTCATGATCACTCGTGATAAAATCCATGAAGTGATTCCAATGAGCGCGGGTTGAATCCAATACTCAGAACTTATGAGCACTCATGAGTGTTGTAGCCCTTTGTCCAACACCTTAGACCTCTACAAGCCAACCCATGACAGTCTTAATTCATATCTACTTCCAACATATGACCGACTGTGGATGGTTTGAATAACTTAGTCATTCTGGAAGAACAACCTAGTTTATTCGGGAAGTCAAAACATGCAAAGCGAAACACAATAATAATTGAATCCAATATGGTATCAAAACCTATGAACATAAATAAAACACCTTTTATTTATCAGCATATGATTACACATTATTCATTGTATACTGTTTTAGCTATCAACTTTATTCTTGAATTTAAAACAATAGTTGTCCCATGCTCCAAGCATGTACACTATGTTTTTCTAAACACTAGTCATGCCATACACCAAGTATACATACTATGTTTGTCTATGATTTTTACTTTGTGAACTAGATCAATTGAACATAACTTCAATGATTCTCTTTTCAGACTCCCAAATCCTTTCTGCAAATGCAAGAATTCCAAATTCATGCCATTTACTGAAATCTGTTAGATTCTAAACTTATATGCATTGATCTTCTTGTAATGATTATGCACAAAATCAGAAAGACTTGACAACAATCATTATAGAGTATTCCAAAGGAGATCAGCTCCTTGGAAACATCCTTCTTGCATTAAGTTACCTAAATCTTACACAGATTGAAAACTTCTAACTTTGAAACATTTCCAGATTCCATTTTTGACTATCACTTCTGAACAAGAGTTGCCTCCTTACAGATTATGTCAATATGGTCCTTCCAGAATTATCACTATACTTCCAACTGTCCTTGAGCAACCAATCTTTGGTAAACCTTAGATTGTCCTCGACAATTGTTTAATCCTTTTAGTCATATCCAGTTCTAAATCTTTTCCCTTCTTAATGCCCTAGGCATTTGGAAAATTTTAGAAAGGATGAATATAGCACATGTAATCGATCCTATATCCGAAGCATATGGGACACGATTCATGATGTCTCACATAAAGACTAAACCAGTCTTTTGCTATAACATTTCCATTTCTATTTTCCAAGTTCTCATAATTCAGATTATGAAAAGGGATGCCGTAATCATAATCGAATTTTAGAACGCAAATAATGGACCCATATACAGAATTTCCTTATGTTGAGCCATTCCAACATGAAATTCATATATATCCTTGACTAAATGATTAAAACCTCACAATCTAAGCTTATAGATTTGAGATGAAGTATAATTTCCTCTCCCTTAATTATAGCAAAACAACTCTTTCCCAATTGAAACTTTTGTTTTCTATAATTAACATTGCTAACTTGCAATACTTATCATAATTATCATGCTCCCACTAACATGATGATTATTAGCATAACACTTATGCTCCCACTAGCTTTGACATGTACTTAGAAATCAGCTGACTTTCTTACCAAAGTTCAGATTTCTGATACTAGATTGTTTTGATAAGACTTTATCAAAATCATACACCTTCCCTTAGATAGCACACTCGTGTGTCTAAACAATTATGAAGAGGGATGCCATAATCATAATGGTTAGACCTTTTTGCCACTTCTCACAAGTCCATGTTAGTGTGCCGGTAAACCACACACACTCCACTAATGACTTTGCGAATGCAAATATCACAATTGCTATCTAGCTAAAATCTACTTAGTGAAAGTGTTTCCTCACCATCATTTTCATGAATCGGAGAGAAACCTTATGACACTTAGATTTAATGGTGTATGTTTTCTTATCCATGTGAATTGTCAAAAGCATAGTCACAAGGCTAGGATAATGACAAATCCAAACCCATATTGATTGAACTCAATCTTAACTTCTTGCCTCCTAGTAGATCAAGGGCCTGCCATTGCTTCCAAGTTGTTGTGCAACTAAATGAGAACTCTAAGAACTCATATGCAAAGCCAACTTTAACTGGAATGGGCACAGAATATGTCACCACGATAGGTTATAAACCTCAAGTCGTGTGCTAGTGAAGAACTTCAAGTTCTATTCTTGATTAGTTCTTGAGACTTTCAAGACCTTTAAGACTCCCACTGTCCTCTTGACATATAAGACTCCCTTGTCAAACATCCAAGAGATAGTGCGGATTCTAATCAATACAAACACTTCACAAAATTGGCCTAAGTTGGTCTTTGTTTTATCCAAAACATCACAACTTACCAATTTCAAATGTACAAGAGTAGAAAACTTTTACTCTTACATTTGACAAGTGTTTTAAACCTTCTTTGAGACATGTCACTCAAGTTCCAATCTTGGATTATGACTCTAAGACTTGTATTGGAACGAAGTATGACTCATCTTCTTGATTTAACCATTTCAACAATTCAAGTTCCCTTCTTCTTAGTCATAAGAATGCACTAAGACTTCCTTAGAGAACTAATTTTGATATGGTTTCTTAATCATTAAGATGATCACAAAACTGATACTAAAGTACTCTCCCATCTTTTCAGATTTGAGAAACTTTTATCCTTCCGCCTAATTTGATTCTTCTTATTTGCTCTGCCATACATTGGAACCTTTTCCAATGTCTCAGAGTTACACTTAAGCTTGTAAGTATAATCATATTTACTGAGCTTTAGTAAACTATGACGAATAGTCTTATCAATCTTTTGTGGTGGACTTAATCAGTGCAGAAGAATGTGTACTCGATCCCTTAGTCCTTCACACATCCATGTGACCGAGTAATTAATCTTAATTTTCCAGTACTTGAAAGTTCTCATTCATCATGCTATACAACTTGCATGATTCCAAGTTCCGGTCCAATTGAAACTTGGGTGATGAGAATCTTTCCTTATTTGGTAAATTTAGACATTACCACAAATGAAAGAATCAATTTCATATTTCCACTCTTGCTATTAATGGAATCATATAAGCAACAATTTTTCCTCAAATGCCATTGTAAGGATATTTTAAAATAAATAAAATCAAAAATTTTCTTTTATTTTAAAACTTTGTGGAAAAACTTATCCTTACAATCCATATGAAATCTTGTTGTTATCTATTCCTAAGCAATATCTCATAACTCCTAAGAAGTAGCTCAAGAATCCGATCTTCAAACTATGCGATAGAAATCCATCTACGCGATCAGATTCAACATATTCTTTCTTTAAGTTCCTTTACTTTTCTTTGATTCTTAAAACATCACCATGTGACCTAGTCACATCATGTATCAAGAATCTCAGAATAGAAACTTAACAGAGTTAGATAGTGGACTTTACCTGAAGTAGAGTCAAACTTATTCAATTTAACATCCTTAGGTAAATTTGGCAGCTTCGCAACCAATGCCCCTTCCTTTGGCAATATAAACATATGAACCCTTTGATAATGATACACGGTACTATCACAGACTTAGCTTTTCTCTTTACCATTTGGTCAACCGAGTTGACTATGGCCGATCCCTTTCCACCGGGAAGAGAGAGCTTTACTAGATATCCAATGTCATCATTGTTAATGTCCATAAAGTTTTAGGAAGTTGATCTTATCAAATAGATTAGATCATTAAGGGTCTTGTCATTGTCTATTTCATAGGTGTTCCAAAAGAACTCACTATGTGACTTAGAAAGTAGTTGAACCACCAACTTTCTCACGAATTTGACACCCAACTCTCCCGGCTTGTCAATATGTGACTACATCTCCAAGATATGATCACACCTAGCCCTTGCCTTGCCAATAGGGCTTGAGTGACCTTAAACTTTTTCAAGAACTTGTGGGTTAGGGAGAATAATTGGAGGAGGTGAATGAAGTATGATTTCCATAGGACATCATCTTCATTTAGGAAAGCTTGTTTCAAGAGATTTGGGAAGATCATAAATGTCTAAACCAGACAACTTTTTGGGAGATATTCATGATAGTTGATTTTAAAGTCCTTAATATGACACCCAATATGAAATATTAAGGCTAGGACCCAACAAACTATTTTATAACTTAGAAGAGGTATGCCGTAATCCAAGCTATAAAATATTTGAAGGTAGGTGAATGACGATTCACCAATTTCCACCAAGATAAACGAAATGTATTATTAGGTTTTAATTGGTTTTGAAACTCCTAGATCTTTGAGATTCATTGAACTGTTCAAAGGCATGTTTCAATCTCGAGTGTGCCCTTCAGGTTTTGTGACTGGGATGCCGAGGATCACAAAACAAGGTGTGAAGTAACCATGCAAATTACTTGGTACCCTTAAATGTTTACACCTCAATCGATGTGCCGGTAAACCACACACACTCCATCGATACTATGATAAATATTAAGTCACCCTTTACCTACCTTGTTAAGTCCAGGTTATTGTGCCGGTTAACCACACACGCTCCACTAACGACTTAGACAAAATGTAAAGTGTAATTTCATGGATTAGCACCTTATTCACACTTTCCTAAGTAACTAAGATTGGGTATTATCAAGAGTTTAGTTACTTAGTATTTATCATTAATACTTTTAATGAAAGGAGAATTATGGTCCTGTCAAACCCGTTCGGCTAACGACCCTCCACCGGTCAAGCAAGCGGTGGGTGAGAGTGGACACCCATTAAGTTGCCATTTTATAGGCAAAAACCTTATACCCACCTTATAGACCGGCTTCGTGAATGAGGTGTACTAGCGGTAAGACTGACTTTACTCTTATACATATACATACATACATATATATATATATATATATATATATATATATATATATATATATATATATTATTATTATTATTATTAACTTATAATATTATAAAGTATAAGGGTTGAATTTTAACTTTTAAAATTCTAAGGGCTAACTTGGAATTAAAGTATTCATAAGTGAAAACTTTACAAATTCCAAAACTTGAGGGAAAGTTTTGAAACTATTCAAAACTAATTAATTCCATAACTTATGTGTTTAAAGTAGTTTTAATCCAAAAACTCTTCAAGTTCCATAACTTGAGGACAAGTTATGGAAGACTTTAAATTATTAAAGAATATAACTTTTTCTTTATTTTGTAACTTATGGAATTAATTAAGGTTACACTTTATTTATTTATTTCTTAATGAAGTGACTCTTGAACCTCCATAAGTTAAGGACAAGAATCTTCATCTTTTGTAACCATTGCCAACTTTTATGAGTTTTATGAAACTTAAATGTGACTTTTCATATAACTTGAGGACAAGTTACAAAAACACATTTTAGAATCAACTCTTAGATTAATTTGGATTGAAAACAACTATTTCATTCAACTTTTCTATTAATCTAAGCAACTCATAAGAACAAGATAATTCAAATCAAACTTTTTCATGTAATTAGTCTAAACCTTAAACTGATACAAAACATGAATCTATTGACAATTATCTTTGATATTGGATTAGCATGAACATTACCACATCAAAAACAAGTTTATAAGTTCAAAAACAACTTAGGGTAATGTTCCTAGTCCATTTCTAGCCAAAAACCTCGAAAATATGCTGTCTGGGGCTCCTACTCGGCGAGTGCATGAACCTACTCGGCGAGTAGGATGATTTTACTCATGGACTCGGCGAGTTCATCAGTGCCCAGAAAGCCAGAAAATCGAGTTTTTCAGCATTTTCCAGCAATTTGCATCAAGTATAATAGAAAAAAAGCCTAGGCTTTGATACTACTATTGGGTTTTGAGCATTCTAACACTCCTAAGTGTACATGCAACCCTAAATACCTTGGATCTATATTTTCTCTATTATACATACAAATAAGAACATCCAAGGTATTATCCTAATCTAGCATACAAAAACAATGAGTGTAACAAGATAGAATACATACCTCTTTGATGTAGAAAATCTTCATGAAGCTTGAGTGCCTAGCCCCAATAGTGCGGAAGCCTCAAATGGAATCACAATCACCAAAACACTTAGAATAACTTGAGAGAATTCTACAACTCATGAAATCGGCTAGCCCTTTCTTACTCTCACTCTCTAGTGGCCGATTTTGGTCAAGAATAAGATGCTTATATAGTTAGGGTTACACATATAAACCCTAATTGACATGGCCTTTCATTTCCATGATCCATGGGTACAAATACACCATGGAGCATCCATGGACCATCCTATGGGTTTTAGCCCAACTTGATTATCCATGGAGCATTAGCCCACTATACAAGTATGGATGATTTACACAATCAACCCATATATTTAATTAGTCTTCTTTTGATCACTTAATTAATCCTAGATTAATTCTTAATAACCATAAGTGTCTTATTTCTCTCATTATAGTCTATCCAAGTGCATGATGGTATGCAACCCAAATGGACCATGCCGAGTCAGGTCAAGTTTTACCAATTATAGTTATGGACTTAGACATTAATCCAACACACACTTCATAGTCTTGAGTGTAGAGGATTGGGATCTTGGTTGTTGATCCGATGCTGTTAGAGATGTTGATGGGATTGGATTGAGAATCGTCCATGCTTGATCGTTTAACCTGTTATAAGATCAGAATTTGTAATACGTAATATTAGGGCAAGATGAATAATTAAAGAGATACGTCAATTATGGAGTGACGACTCAATAAACATCAATGAATGCGGAATGAAGCCTAATCACTTCTTTGACAGAAGAGATGTGTATGAATTACACAGCCTCCTGATCTGATACCAATTGATGAGTTGAAAAACTCTTTGATCGTTTAGATCTTACACAGGTTAATCAGAATAATGCAAGCAAAATAACAAACAAGAGAATGAATCAATAATGAGCTGAATGATTCAATAGATTCATGCCTCAGCAGAGCTCGATGAAGAACTTCCGCTGTAGAGGCTTTTAGGGTTACAATCGACAAAAACAATGATCGACTAAACAGCTACGTACAAAGATGCATGCAAGCATCTATAAATACTAAACCCTAATAATTAAATCACGGATGGACAGGCCCAATCTGAATACAAAATTGGGCTATGGACCGAGCCCAAGACGCAACACATAATGGACCCAACAGAAGCAATGATTGCTTACAGATTTAGAAGAACTAGAGATGGTGATGAATAGTTTGACAATATCGAAATTGATGTTGTGCAAGATTTAGATGAATTCAATTAAGATTAAAGGAAAGGCTAACAGAGTTTTCAACCAAGACCTTGTCCAACATGGTGATGTAGTATGCAGATCGAGTGGTGTGGTAAGAACTGATTTGTACCCTATACAGGATGCTCAGACTTAGTATTTAAATATACAGAGTGACAATTTACTTCTCTCATATCCTTACAAAAGTTCCATAGTGTGTTAAGCCGACAATAACATACATGATTAGGATGGTGAAATGAGTCATATGGTTGTGAAAGGCTAAGTGACTTACTTGTCCAAGTAAGATAGAATACTTAGTTGAAGAAGCAATACACCCATAATATTGCATAAGAAGAGATGTTGTTGTCAGGAAAGATAGATAACCAAGTTGAAGCTAGTAGAACATGTTGAGATGCAGCTAAAATGCCAACTTCCTAGGATTGACTCGTATGAAGTAGACTTAAAATATACACAAATGAGAAGCAAACTTTCTAAGATTAACTCATAGAAAAGAATGACGATGTCATGGACGAATAATTTAAAGAAGAAATGGAATGATATCCATGGTGACTTGCATGAGTTTGAAAACAATACAAGTAGTTGGAGAGCATTTGTCTCCATACCGCTAGAGTACATTATGGTTTAGTGTGTCTTGTAGACTGGACACTACCCGGGAAAGAATTTTTGTGAAATGTTTGAAAGTGAAACTCCTAGCAATCTACGAAAAGTATGAGAATATGCTAAATCAAGCATATGCGTGAGAAAGATCCTAAAATGCGAGTCTAGGAAATCCAATATGTGCTTGATAGAGACGTGAAATCCCTAGTTTAATCTAGGATAAATTATTGTATGTGCTTGTTTGAACACACTCACGTGTGATAAATTGCTTTGTCAAAAAACATTTTGTATAGCGACTTGGGGACTACGAGACAATTCTTGGGACGAGTATGAGTAGGTGTGAACGGTAGTAGATGCCTATACTACCCGAAGCACAAGATTCACACTTGGATCAGGAAGAGTCACAAGGTTACTAAAGTATTGGTAGCTATATTTGTTTTTTCCGTTTCCGTCATTACCTTCATTTCAGTGATGACTAGGAAGATGATTTTTCTTCAGATGCTAGTGGTCATAAAGAATCGAGTCTGGTTAATATAAATTTGCAAATTGAGTTGATTGGCTTAGAGAACCTTGTCTTGTGTAGTGACCAAATTTAGTTGGGAGATTGAAGAAGGAGACGGTCGAGGTAATCAATAGAAGTATAACAACCTTCGTTAAAGTATTAACAAATCATCAGCTAGAAATGCTACCTACTATAATGTGATTGTACCACATTAGAACATGAAGGAAGGTTTCTTCTATGTTAGTATTTGACTCGTAGAGACAACAGTGTAGTTCATTAAGCATTTTTGCAACGTGCAATGGAAGGTTGTTGGAATATGACTGTTCGATTTCTATAGCCAATGTAAAAAAAAAACTTTATCTTAGGTTGCGTCTGCAACCCAAGTTGAGAAGGATCCAGGATCTCCGATAATGGTCGAGTTTGTAACTTAAAAGTTAGGACAAATGATCCAACAAAAAATGAAGAGTGGATGCAATTATGAGCACCACCCGCAACAAAGAAGTTTAAAAGCTTGATACTCATTTGGAAAGAGATATGAGTTGTAGTCACTGCTTAGAATGGAAAAGGGATCATCATTGAGTGTTGTTTTGCTGATGATTCTGGAACATAATCATTCTAAGAGGGAGATAATTGTAACGCACGTAAGTTCGCACTAGACATTTAAGGAATTTCGTTACGACTATTCGTTTTATTTAAAAAGATTAAAATCCTCGAATAGGATAATTTTTCTTCATACGCTTTTTGATTTATATAAAAATACTTATTTATTATATATGTGTTATGTAGACAAATATTATGGGTATATAATATTCGTATAAATCTTTTTATAAAATTATCAAAGAGCGATAAAATAATATTTTTTAAAATAAAAGATTATTCAGGATAAATAATCTTAACGAAAGTTGCAACGACCCTAAAATATCACTATGTATGTTATAAGATGTATTTGGTCTAAATACATTAAATAGTGGACTCAAATAGTGGAATGGTAATTCTCATGTTACATTTGTTTTCCGACAATAATTATTAGTTATATTTTACGACGTTAGTTATCGATTAATAGATTTAGAAGGTTTGTAAAAAAATATATATATTATACGTTTGACAATATTTCGTATTCAGATATTTGAAATCAACGACATAAGTTATATATATATATATATATATATATATATATATATATATATATATATATATATATATATATATATATATATATATATAATATGAATTTTGGTCATAATAGAAAAAGAAACGTGCACTTATATAATATGTTAGTTTCATATTTTATAGTAAATACTCAAATAGTTATAAAGGAAAAATAAGTTTGTGAAGATTATCCATATTTATGATTCATGCAAAAGAGCACTTATATTCATGAAAGTTTATGTGGCAAGTTCATTCTGTACGTGTTATTAACTAATCACTAGTGTACAACTTCAAATTAATTAGGGGGCAACGTGTCAATATTTAAGATGACTTACTTTTTGAAAACGTATGGATTCTTTGAACTTTGTTGAAAGACTTTGAGTATAAATAAGCATCCGATCAACATTTTTCTATGAAACAAATAAATACATCGTAAAGAAGTTTTGAGAGACCAAGGAGTATAAGAATACATAAGTTTTCGACAAGATAATAAGTTGGAAAGTAGTGCTAAGCTTGATGTAAGGATAATAGTTAGTCTTCACTATAAAGCAAAGTGAATAGATAGTTACTTTCATGAACATTATTTTAATACAATTATTAATTAAAATATTAAATATTTGTTGAAAGTTTATATGTCAATTATATGCTAATTGTCTGAAATATATGTTAGATATATATTTGATGATATACGATGTGCGAATCTGTTATGGTTCTATATGTGTTAAGATATATATATATATATATATATATATATATATATATATATATATATATATATGATATTATAATGTGATAATAATAATAGAAGTATTATTTCTAAAAAATAAATTAATACCTAAAACTTTGTGTTAAGTATACACTAGTTAGTGTTGCCTAAACGAAGTTGGTATTGAAAACTGATTATAAACATTATAGTTTTGCCTAGTGATGAGATAAGACATAAAAAGGGATGTTTATTTCAATTAAGTTTGGACATTGGGTAGCCTCTTATTAAGAGTACGTGTGTGCTGAGATTGATGATCGGTGGAGTACGTCCTACGTACAAAATTGGATTTTATGTACGAAGTCTTTTTCAAAGCTCTGTGTCTCGGGTGTTACTTGTGCCAGGGTATTATTATGATTTGTGGTACGAGTCCTACTCATACTAGGGAACTATAATGTGCCAGAAGTACTATCATGTACAAAGTCTTTTTTAACACTATTGTCTGTCGGTTACGGGAGCATGCGGGAGTACTCTATTAGTATTTCCCCATACTTTTATTTTGAAGAGCTTTGGAGTTATTATTTCTTTTATGAAGTGATCAGACGAGGTTCATGTGTCAGCGTTTTCTTTCACAAAGTAATTGAGGGAACATCGTAATTGTGTTGTTGGTAATAGACCACTACTAGGTATGTCTGTTGTTATATTGTCGGATAGGGTGAGTCTAGGGGTAAAATACCTCACGGTGTTAGACCACTGCTAGGCAAAGTTTGATGCCCGATAGGGTGAGTCTGGGGTTAAAATACTTCACGATTTCAGACCGCTGCTAGGCACAATTATCTAAATAACTACCCCTTACTTAAATGTCTTGTGGTTTTTACGAACGGAGGTTCGTGGTGAAACCTATTCCATTTCCCTCATTTGATGTCTTTATTGATCCTCGATTGCTGCCAGGGAATTTTCGAAGCAGCGTCGTCAGTTTGTTGTTCATATTGATCCTGTAGGCTAGATCTCCTAAGATCATTGTATATGATCAGTACGTGGGGATTGACGGGATGTGATAAATTATTTTAGAGATATGATATATATGTGATGTGTGTAAATGCACTTGTTTTATTCCTACTTTTTATTAATAAATTTAGCACACAAAGGCAGTGAACCTGTCTTTTAGTGGTATAGTTTAGTAAGTAAGGTATCGAACTCAGGGAACGGAAAATTAAACTAATGACTAATTTTAACTAAGCAATTAATGAAAGTAAAAGGTTTTTCTTCTAGTTTTGCAAGACTAGAACCTTAAGCACACCATAAAACACTTAATTAACTAAATAACTAAAGCAAACAACTAATTCACCAAATTTGATAAAGATATTTCTATTTAGGTTCAACCAATTCACTCCTATGGTTATTTTGTATTTATGATAGATTAATTGTTATTAGCTACCAATTATAGTGGTTAGGTTCATGTTCATTACTCCTAACCCTTAGACAATTAATGAATTCAAGCAATGATCAAGTGTTTAAGCTAATTAATTCCCTAGATTAATAATTTGGATTAAATAAGATTTGTAGTGGTTAATCAATTTAGTGGTTCAATTAACCTCTTGTTTGATGGTTTCTCAAACAAGCTCACACATTAATCTAACTATTATCTCATTAATCTTAGTTTCATAATCATTATTCCTAAGCATATGATTTAGTGTTCACATAGACATATGAGGTTAACAACTAAGAGATGTTCATGCAGCTTAATTGTCTTCCAATTAACAGAAATAATTGTGATTAATGCATAAGGTTCTTTAACAAACTTAATTTAATAGATCACTAATAAACGATTAACCAAAAGCTAAGAATTAAACCATAGGAGTTCCTTGGTATTCCCCAAACAGAAACAAAAACGTATTTAGCTCATAGTTGTAGTAAAAACAAACACAAAAACAAGTTTAGCTAGATTAAACATACTCAATTCCTAAAGCTAAGTGGAATGATTAACCTAGTTGCCTCAATTCTTCAAAAGGTTGAAGATTAGAATTCCTCAGCGCCTTCAAGGGTTCTCAATCGCAGCTGGATCTTCAAAAAACGCCAGAAAAGTAGTCCCATCAGATAAAGGCTCGGTTTTTATAGATATCTCAAAACAGGGTGTACTCGGCGAGTAACAGACCCAACTCGCCGAGTAGACTCGTAGTTATCCGTCTTAAATCAAGAGTCGTGGCTATCTTCTGGAATATTCTGATGGACTCGCCGAGTAGGCTCGTGTACTCGCCGAGTAGATATGCTTTTGTCCCTCAATCTTCATTCTTTGATCTCTAATTGCTTTCCCTTGCTCCCTTTCACTCCCAAGCATGTCTTTTGGACTGAAAACAAAATTTAAACAATATTAAGTACCTTTTTTCCATATTATTCACATAATTAGTTAAAAATGAATAAAAATGTATGCTAAATAACTAACTAATTATGCACATTTCAAAATACCCCACACTTGACTTTTGCTTGCCCCCAAGCAAAACTGAATTTTAAACATATTAGAATCACATATAACAATTCCAATCTAACCCAGCCATTATACCAAGACTGCAACGCATGCATTTGTGTCTAAAATTGTCCTAAGTACCCCCCATACTCCAAATACTCAGAATCCTCATAAACATTCGCCCACTCACCCCGAACTATGCTCATTTTATGCAACCCTCCGAATCCATCCTCAGAAAACCTCTTACCCTCAAAGTATTTTTAATTGAGCAACCCAAGCATACATAATCTAGAATTACAACTTTTCGATACCACTATGGAGCTCTTTTGAATTCTTCACTTCCTTGATAATTTGATCTTTGATCTCTTTGAATTCACCACCTTTATTGTTTGATTTTTGGTATCTTCAACTTTTTGAATTTCTTGGAATTTTGATCTTTTGATCTTCACTTTATTTGCTCCAAAATTCTTCAACTTTTCTTGCAATTCTCTCTCTCTCTCTCTCTCTCTCTCTCTCTCTCTCTCTCTCTTTTTAACATGTACCTCACTTTTTTCACTCAATAAACCTACATGCTTAAGCAGGGGCGCTCAACCTCAACCTTTATTGGCTAACAATAATAATTTTCCTGGATACATTTTAGGTTTAGGCTGCTAAACATATTGCATCCCTCAGGCTGAGCGGGGTCGTGTTTTTGTCCCATGATTTCACTGGAATAAGGAAGCCACAAATGCACTAGAGCGTGTATAGGCTCAACTAAACATTTGGGTTTTCATGCAATTATCAACACAATTCTAACATGGAATCCTAATTTGCTTTTACCAAAATTTTCTAAATTAAGTCCTAAGTAATATTTTTGGTATGCAACAATTTTTTTAAAAATTAGCCTAAATTAAGATTCTAAATTTTTCTAATATGTGACCAACCCCCTACCCAAAGAAAAAGAAATTGTGTTGGGGTTGTAATACTCACTACCACCTCGAAATGAGATGGTAGCGAAAAATTTCCAACACAACTCGGCATATACAGGCTCTTGAATCTTGAATAGTTGTAACCAACCATCACATGTGATGGTGGTATACCCCAAACTGCATTCCTTCACCAAGTAAGGTGTAAGCTCCTCGTCCAATCCCACATTTCCCAACCACCCCCAGTCAACTACGTTTGGTAAATGGATTTCCTTTTGTTTGAGCGCCTCTAATCTGTTTTTGGCCCTTGTTTGTGATGACTTGGAAGTGATTTGTTGAAAAGAAAGCCATGGGATATCACTTTGGCTCCCCCCACGAGAAGACTGCCCCCTTCTAGCCATGATACCTTTTTCTTTGAATGATGAAGATTGAGTGGAAAATTGAAGAGAATCGGAAGAAATCGCTAAAATCGCAGGGCTGCTTGAGAGATCGTTGTGCACGACGAGTATGGGGGTTAAATGGGTGAAAACCCTCTTTTTTACAGATTTATATTTCATCCGTGTAAAGTGGCTACTCGCCAAGTAGAAAGGTTCTGATCGCCGAGTATAAATGTCGTTACGCGTTTTATCGGGCTACTCGGGCAGGTACTCGCGGAGTATACGTGCCTACTCAGCGAGTAAACCTTGCAGATTGAAAAAATTGTGAAAATTTTGAAAAATTAATGTATTTTCTCATGTTTTTAAGCCATCCACCCCACACTCTAGGCATTGCTTGCCCTCAAGAAGTTATGTTCTTAAAAGTAGATGAAGAAAAGGAAAAAAAATAATGAAAATAAAGAAAAGGAAAGAAAATACAAACTTGAAACTCGGGTTGCCACTCGAGAAGCGCTTCTTTTTAGGGAGTCACTAGCTGGACTCCTCCCCTTCTACGTGGTTGCAATCCCTTCCAGCAGCAGCAACTCTTCCATTCCTTCATTCCGGGGGACTCCTTCTTCATACTTTTTGACCCTATGACCATTGACCTTGAAAGGCGTGCCATCTATTGACAATAGCTCTATAGCACCATGTGGAAACACCGTCTTCACTAGAAAAGGACCATCCCATCTTGACTTGAGTTTTCCCGAGAAAAGCTTTAGTCTTGAATTGAAGAGCAACACTTTTTGGCCTTCATGAAATTCTTTTTCTTTAATCCTTTTGTCATGCCACATCTTGGTCTTTTGTTTATAAAGCCATGAACTAGAGTATGCATCATTCCTCTCAAGAGCATTCATTTGCATCAACCAGTTGCTCTTTAGTTCCTCCATGTTGAAGTTACACCTCTTTAAAGCCCAAAACGCCTTATGCTCTAGCTCCACTGGCAAATGACATTGCTTTCCATAAACTAACCTATATGGTGTAGTACCAATAGGTGTTTTGCAAGCTGTACGAAAAGCCCAAAGTGCATCATCTAGCTTATCCGACCATTCCTTGCGATTGCTCCCCACCGATTTCTCCAAAATTCGCTTTAAAGCTCGATTTGTCACTTTGGTTTGTCCACTAGTCTGTGGATGGTACGCTGTGGAAAAATTATGGGTTACCCCATATTTCTTTAACACCTTTTCCAATTGGTCTTTGGCAAAATGTGTGCCTTGGTCACTTATAAGGGCTTTCGGGACTCCAAATCATGAAAATAATTTCTTTAAAAACCGCACCACCACCCGACCGTCATTTGTTGGTAACGCTTGTGCCTCCGCCCATTTGGATACATAATCCACCGCCACTAATATGTATTTGTTTCCTTTAGACATGGGAAATGGTCCCATGAAGTCGATTCCCCACACATCAAACACCTCGCACACTTGGATACTATGTTGTGGCATTTCATTTCGAGATGAAATGTTTCCCACTCTTTGACAAGCATCACATTCTTTGACAAATTGGGCTGCATCTTTAAAAATTATGGGCCAATAGAACCCAATGTCAAAGATCTTCTTTGCAGTGTAGTGTGCTCCATGATGTCCACCCGTGGGCCCGCTATGACAATGCTCTAATATTTTCCGGCTTTCCTTCCCGAATATGCATCTTCGTATGATCCCATCCGCACAGCTCCGGAAGAGGTATGGCTTGTCCCAAAAGTAATATTTTAATTCAGAAAAGAATTTCTTCTTTTGTTGACTGCTAAAATCTTTCGGGATGTATTATGTAGCTAAATAATTAGCTATGTCTGCGAACCATGGCTCTTCGCCCACTGTCACCATAATGTACTCGTCCGGGAAGTCGTCTCCAACTTTATCTTCTTGCAATTGCGGGTTCTCAAGCCTTGACAAGTGGTCAACTGCTACATTCTCCATTTCCTTCTTGTCTCGTATCTCTTTGTCAAACTCTTGAAGAAGTAGCACCCATCGTATTAGTCTTGGCTTGGCATCCTATTTTGTAAACAAATACTTGATAGCCGAGTGGTCAGTAAAAACAGTAGTTTTGGATAGAACCAAGTAAGGGCGGAATTTGTCAAAGGCATACACCATAGCTAATAATTCCTTTTCAGTGGTAGTGTAATTCTCTTGGGCTGGATTTAGAGTCTTGCTAGCATAATATATTGGTCGAAAGTGTTTATCAACCCTTTGACCAAGGACAGCTCCTAATGCAAAGTCACTAGCATCACACATAATCTCAAAGGGTAAGTTCCAATTTGGTGCAATAATGATCGGGGCATTAGTTAATTTTTCCTTTAAACATTCAAATGCCTCAAAACATTCTTTAGTAAAAGTAAATGGTGCATCTTTTAGTAGTAATTGTGTTAGAGGTCTAGTTATTTTGGAAAAATCTTTTATGAAACGCCGGTAAAAACCCGCGTGTCCTAGAAAACTCCTAATGCCCTTCACATTAGTTGGTGGGGGTAATTTGGCAATGGTGTCAGTCTTTGCCCGATCCACTTCAATTCCCATTTTGGAAACCTTGTGGCCCAAAACTATCCCCTCCTTAACCATAAAGTGACATTTCTCCCAATTGAGGACCAAGTCGATTTTTTCACACCTAGCAAGCATTAAGTCAAGATTTGTGAGACAATCATGGAAAGAAGATCCAAAAACGGAAAAGTCGTCCATAAAAACTTCCATGAATTTTTCCACCATATCGTGGAATATGGCTGTCATACACCTTTGAAAAGTCGCGGGTGCATTGCATAGCCCAAAAGGCATGCGTCTATAAGCAAAAGTCCCACTTGGGCAAGTGAATGTGGTCTTTTCTTGGTCCATTGGGTCTATGGGTATTTGAAAATAACCCGAGAATCCATCTAGAAAGCACTAGTAGCTATGGCCCGATAGTCTTTCTAACATTTGATCCATAAAAGGTAAGGGAAAATGGTCTTTACGAGTGGCATCGTTTAGCTTTCGATAATCGATGCACACTCTCCAACCGGTTACTGTTCATGTCAGAATTAGCTCTTTCTTTTTGTTGGTTATGACCGTCATCCCTCCTTTCTTGGGCACCAATTGGACCGGACTCACCCACGGACTATCGGAAATGAAATAGATAATTCCCGCATCTAAGAGTTTGACCACTTCCTTCTTGACTACTTCTTGCATGTTTGGGTTTAACCTTCTTTGGTGCTGTACAACCGGCTTTGCTCCTTCTTCCAGATTGATCTTGTGGGAGCAATAAGATGGGCTTATTCCCTTGATGTCGGTGATGCTCCATGCTATGGCCCGCTTCTGCTTCTTCAACACTTGCACGAGCTCTTCCTTTTCAGAATTGGATAGGTCAGCGGCTATGATTACAGGCTTTTGGTTGCCTTATTCAAGGAAAGCGTACTCCAAATGTTCTGGTAAAGTTTTGAGCTCTGATTTTTGGTTCTGACTGTTGGACTCGCCGAGTGCAGGTAGGGTACTCGGCGAGTTTGTGGCTGTATTCACGACTTCTGCCTTTTCTAAAGAGGAACTCGGCGAGTAGGACTGTCAGTTTTCTTCACCAATTCTTCATAATCTGCTTCTTCTAGCAGTCTTTCAATTTCCATTAAGTCCTTTTCTGGATCAAATTCTTCATCATCAGTTGTGAACTTGTTGGAATCTTCAGCTATGCATTCCTCTAATAATTCGTCAAGCATATCAATTGAGAATGTCGAGTCGTCACTGTTCCTTGAATACTTCATAGGTTGGTCTACCCCAAATGTGACTGAATCTTCTCCTACCCGCAAGGTGAGCTTTGAGTCCCTCATGTCTACTATAGCACTTGCTGTGTTGAGGAAGGGCCTTCCAAGGATGATTGGCATTTGTGGATCCGCCTCCATGTATAGAATGATAAAATCAGCGGGAAAGACGAATTTGTCCACTTTGACTAGTATGTCTTTGCATATGCCTCTTGGGAAGGTGACTGTTTTGTTTGCCAAGTGAATTGCCATGCGCATTGGCCTTGGTTCTGGGAGATCTATCTTCTTAAATAATGAATATGGCATTAGGTTCACACTTGCTCCCGAATCGGCTAAGGCATGAATGGTGGCCAAGTTGCCAAATTGGCAAGGTAAAGTCAAACTCCCCGGATCACCTTTCTTCTTTGGTAGCTTATTTAGCATAGCAGCTGAGCAGTTTTCATTGAGTACTACCTTCTTCACTTCTTCCATCTCCCTTCTATTAGTGAGAAGTTCCTTAAGGAACTTTGCATATTTGGGCATTTGCATGACGGCTTCAATGAAGGGTATGTTGATTTGAAGAGTCTTGATATGATCTAGAAACTTCTGATACTCCTCTTCCTGCTTCTCCTTCTTAGCTCGGGCTGGGTATGGAATTGGAGGTTGGTAAAGCTTTTCAGGGACCTGCTCGTTGGGATTTGGAGGTGTACTCGCGGAGTCTATACGTGGTACTCGGCGAGTAGGGCTGTCAGATTGTATGTTTTGCTTTTCTACCTCATCCTTCTGTGATTCCTTGGATGCCTCAGTCTGAATAGGTGCCAGGGGAGTGATTATCTTCCCACTTCTTGTTGTGACTATGTTTATGTGCGCGCCTTGTGGGTTATTTTCAGTTTTGCTAGGAAGTTCGCCCGGTGACCTTTGGTTGATTTGTTGAGCAAGTTGCCCAAGCTGTGTTTCTATATTGTGGATAGATTCTTGCTGGTTCCTAAGCATGGTCCTTGTTTCTTGAATTGCAGCATCATGATCACTATGTCTTTTTTTCTGAGGCAGCTACAAATTTGGTGAGCATTTCTTCCAAGCTTAGCTTCCTCTCTTGCACCGGCTCCTCCTTTTGGTAGAACCCTCTCCCTTTTTGCCTAAACCTTTCCTCCTTGGCTTTCTTGTACTCTTCATAAGGGAGCCACTCTTTCTTTTGTTTGCGCCAGTCTTCATCATATCGGTCTCCACTTGAGTAACAAACTTGCACCTTCTTGTTGTCATTCTCATCTAAATCACAGTCTCTAGTGAGGTGAGGCCCATTGCAGTTTTCACAACCCACCCGAATAGCATGGATCGTTTGATCCATTTTATCCATCCTCCTATCCATGGTTTTTAGAATAGCCATGACCGCGGATAAGTCTTCAGTAGCTGCATAAGCGGCTCCCCTAGTGACATCATGTCTAGGGTTGTGGTACTCTCTAGAGTGTTTAGAGAATTCTTCAATCAACTCTTTGATCACTGGGGGCGGCTTCTTTGTGAGCGGGCCTTGCGAGTCTAGTAACTGCCTGGTTGTGACATTGACTCCATCATAGAAGATGGAGACTTCTTGCTGGCTGTTTAGGTCATGGTGTGGGCAGTTTCTTAGTATGCTCTTGTACCTCTCCCATGCTTCATATAGCGACTCTCCAGCTTGTTGTTCAAAGTTAGCAATGGCCTTCTTCAACTTGGCTATCTTGGAAGGTGGGCAAAAGTGATCAATGAATTCTTCTTTCATCTTGGCCCAAGTGGTGACTGATCCGGGGGGAAGTGACGTGAGCCAGTCTTTTGCTGCACCTTTGAATGTCACCGGAAGCATACGAAGTAGCTGATGAGTCTCGCGGGGTACGTTTGGAACATTGAAGTAATCAGCTACATCATTGACTTCGTCCAAATGCTTGTAGGCATCTTCATGGTCCTTTCCATAAAAAGGTATTTCTTTATGTAAAGCTAGGATATGACCCTTTAGCTCGAAAGTAGCAGTCGCGGGAATTGCGGGTTGCACAAGTCCCGGGCCAGTGTCGTCGCGCATCCTCTTTTTCCATTCTCCCATGGGGATTTCATCAATGTTAGCCATTGTGATAGCTAACACTTCCTCGGAATCGGTTTCGTGCTCGTATCTAGGCTCCTCTTCTTCCTCGGTCTCGTACTCGATATCTTCTTGAATTGGGTCTTCGATTGTCAAAGAGGCACTGGATGCTCCTGATTTACTGCTCTTCTTTTTCCCAAAAACAGTCTTCAAATTGGACAAAGGTGACTTTTTTCGTGTACTCGAGCTCTCCACGTCCTTTCCTTTGTTCCTCTTCAATGCGGATTCGGGATCTTCAAAAGGGGGAACCAGCGGGGTGTTTGATCCTCTGGTCATGAAAGTCCTGAAATAAACAAGATAAAAACGTAAAAAGAACAAAAAAATGTACTAAAAAAATCGAAAATTAAGCTGCCAAATACGCTTGTATTCGCCGAGTAGGTGCGACTGCACTCGGCGAGTATCAGTGTAATTTTGAAGAAATTTTAAACTTAATTTTAAAACTAAAGCAGATGCTAAAACCTAATTTCTAACTACTAAATTGCAATAAATTAACTTTGTGCCAGTAAACTCTCACAAAGGATCAAAAAAATTAGGGATTAGATTAATTATTTAGAACCGTTCCCCGACAACGGCGCCAAAAACTTGATGTGTGTAAATGCACTTCTTTTATTCCTACTTTTTATTAATAAATTTAGCACACAAAGGCAGTGAACCTGTCTTTTAGTGGTATAATATAGTAAGTAAGGTATCGAACTCAGGGAACGGAAAATTAAACTAATGGCTAATTTTAACTAAGCAATTAATGAAAGTTAAAGGTTTTTCTTTTAGTTTTGCAAGACTAGAAACTTAAGCACACCATAAAACACTTAATTAACTAAAAAACTAAAGCAAACAACTAATTCACCAAATTTGATAAAGATGTTTCTATTTAGGTTCAACCAATTCACTCCTATGGTTATTTTGTATTTATGATAGATTAATTGTTATTAGCTACCAATTATAGTGGTTAGGTTCATGTTCATTACTCCTAACCCTTAGACAATTAATTAATTCAAGCAGTGATCAAGTGTTTAAGCTAATTAATTCCCTAGATTAATAATTTGAATTAAATAAGATTTGTAGTGGTTAATCAATTTAGTGGTTCAATTAACCTCTTGTTTGGTGGTTTCTCAAACAAGCTCACACATTAATCTAACTATTGTCTCATTAATCTTAGTTTCATAACCATTATTCCTAAGCATATGATTTAGTGTTCACATAGACATATGAGGTTAACAACTAAGAGATGTTCATGCAGCTTAATTGTCTTCCAATTAAAAGAAAATAATTGTGATTAATGCATAAGGTTCTTTAACAAACTTAATATAATAGATCACTAATAAACAATTAACCAAAAGCTAAGAATTAAACCATAGGAGTTCCTTGGTAATCCCCAAACAGAAACAAAAACGTATTTAGCTCATAGTTGCAGTAAAAACAAACACAAAAACAAGTTTAGCTAGATTAAACATACTCAATTCCTAAAGCTAAGTGGAATGATTAACCTAGTTGCTTCAATTCTTCAAAAGGTTGAAGATTAGAATTCCTCAGCGCCTTCCAGGGTTCTCAATCGCAGCTGGATCTTCAAAAAATGCCAGAAAAGTAGTCCCATCGGATAAAGGCTCGGTTTTTATAGATATCTCAAAACAGGGTGTACTCGGCGAGTAACAGACCCAACTCGCCGAGTAGACTCGCAATTATCCGTCTTAAATCAGGAGTCGTGGCTATCTTCTGGAATATTTTGATGGACTCGCCGAGTAGGCTCGTGTACTCGCCGAGTAGATATGCTTTTGTCCCTCAATCTTCATTTTTTAATCTCTAATTGCTTTCCCTTGTTCCCTTTCACTCCCAAGCATGTCTTTTGGACTGAAAACAAAATTTAAACAATATTAAGTACCTTTTGTCCATATTATTCACATAATTAGTTAAAAATGAATAAAAATGTATGCTAAATAACTAACTAATTATGCACATATCAATATGTGTTAATGATGATAGTGGTTTTGCTGGTTTGAGATATACATTATTATCACATTGTGGGATTGAAAACCCCATGTATCTCACCAGGTTTTCCAACCTGACCCACTCAATTTATATGCATCATAGGTAGCAGTGTAAGACTACTGAAGATTCGAGTATGATGCTAAGAGAAGACCTACAATAGAGTTTAGGACCGTTAGGTCTTTACGATGTAACATATGATGTGTATCAGTTACGACATCTCTAGAGTTGTATTATTTTGAGACAATATTTTGTACTCAAATTGTTTTAATATACTAGGAATTTCCGCTATAAAAGATATTATAATTTTTAAAGCGTAAAGATTTTTTCTTCGGTTCTAAGAATTAGGGATGTCACAATTGAGTAACCAAAACCAAGCATATCCTAATTAGGCCGTCATATCACTGACTAATTAGTACTTGCATGCAGTTATATAAGCTCATACAATAGGCATACAAGATATCCTTCCTAGATCCTTAGCCCAAATCTAGCATGTAGTTCCCATACACCTACAACATACATATAAGGCATCCTTCCTAGATCCTTAGCCCTAATCTAGCATACATTGTTCATAATCATATCATATAACGTAACATGTAAGGGTATCTTGGAGAAAACTTACTTGAGCGCGGCTGATTGCACACATCACACTCCTTGTTGTTTCTCAAAACCTTTAATTTTAAATTTTAGAAAAATTATTTTTGCAAAAACTATTCTAATGCTCGATTTGAGTCCAAACACACCCGAAGGTGTGTCCGAATCCCTCAAACAAAGGCTCTAACACCAAATTGTAATATCCCAAAATTCAAGACCAAAAATTTCATTGTTAATTTAATAATTCATAAAACAGATTACTGAAAACATCATCATTGTCATCTCATATCATAAAAACCCATAAGTCATATATCTTAAACATGTCATAGGATAATAACGTCAGAGTACAAATCCCTAGAATCTCATGTGCGGAAAATCGTGTGTGTGATGCACTGACATCATGCCGACTCCTTTCCCTTTGAAAATGAAGTACCTAAAACCAAAAATGAAAACCATAAGTACAAAGCTTAGTGAGTTCCCCCATCATCCCACATACCATAAAATACACATACTGCCTATCATATCTAGTTGTTGGCCTACCCTTTTGGTCTCTTTCAACCGGTAACTGCTGAGCATACCTGGGTCCTAGCCAACCCCTACGTTGTCTTTCAACCGGTAACTGTCGAGCATATCTGGGTGCTGGGCTACCCCTTCAGTCTCTTTCAACCGGTAACTGCCGAGCATATCTGGGTGCTGGCCTACCCCTTCGGTCTCTTTCAACGAGTAACCGAGTACTATTTCACCCCTACCACTACCACATAATATCCAAGCATATAAGCATATGAATAACCTACTGCCTAGCATATATGGGAGCTGGTCTACTCCTTCGATCTCTTTCAACTGGTAACCGGGGACTATTTCACTCCTATGACTATCACATAATACCAGAGCATATAAACATATAAATCATAACAGACGGTGGCAAACCAGAAAATTATCACAAAGACAATCATCTCCACTCTATATTCCTATTAATGGGTCGGCATTGGTGCCTTAGACCCACTTCTATAGGAAGGTAACTCACCTCAAATATCGGAAAGTAACTGAAAGTCCTCGGTTTCGATAATCCACCCAACTCAAGCTCCTATACATAAAAGATTTCCTTAATTATCCTTTCATACTCATGACCACTTAAGGGTCATGTGACAACCCGATATTTCGAGACAATGTAATGTAAAACCAATAAAAATTAGGTCAAAATATAACTTTCCTAAAATCTTATTTGGGTTAAATAAAGTAGTAGGAATCGTATCAAGGTTTTCGTACATATAAAGAACCCTAAAATCCGAGTTATAACGAAGAAGTTATCACCAACCAAAGATTCTCGGCAAAACCGGCAACACCGATTAAACGAAAAATGCAAAGTTTCAATACAATAGTTTTTAGCCTTAAGTATCTAAATGTAAGTTATAGATAACCTCAAACCGTGAGCGTACATAAAAAGAACGTCCAAATCTGACTTCGGATGAGGAAGTTATGATTTTTCCAAGATTCGGGTATAGCAGTAGACAGCTAAAAACTCGAAATAGAGCTCGAGATACTTTTGACCGAAACAACCTAAATGAGAATCTAAGGTCTCAAAATTAGTAGCACAACGGCAACAAGTCTGACGAAAACGGACACCGGATGAAGAAGTTATGGATTTTTAACGGACTTTTCGTGTCCCGGCCCGTTAAAAATAAATAATTAAAAATAAAGTCAAAATTTGCCGATGAAGTCTAAATGAGAGTTGTAGATAACATTTTCAGCTACGCGTGCATATAAAGAACGTCGAAAACGGAGCTCGTATGCGAAAGTTACGGATTTTACAAGTTCGGGGTCCAAAATCCGAGGCTGTCAGGCCCCCACGACGTGGCACAACTTGGCCGCGACCCGACAAGTGACTGAGGGCGTCCAATCAACGGAAGGGGATAAGGCTTGCTCCCCACGACGTGGCCAACCTTAGCCACGACGTGGCACACCAGAAATGCCCCTATAAATAGAACTCTTGGGGTGCCGGGTTTAGGTGCTCCATTCTTCCATCTCTCGTGCTGAAACTTTGCGGTTAAGCTCCCGAAGCCCTCCCGAAGCCCCGGTTTTCACCTTCAAGTCCTGAAGGAAGGTTTTGTGCTCCCAAGATTCCCGAGATTCCCGAGAATCCCGAGATTTTTCCCCCGCTTTCAACTCTTCCTGTCGAAGTTCTGCTCGATTCTTCTCTAGACTATTTCAAATCAACCACTTCAATCAAGTGAGTTCATACCCCCTTAACTAATGTTTTAAACTACTTTTAAATGTTTTATGGGGGGGGGATACAAGTAGAATCATGCTAGTATTACATCAATCACATGCGATTAATAAGTAGAATTACGCTAGTTATTACATCAATCACATATGATTAATATACAACATTCAAATGATTTGGCTACTCATTAGCCATTTTACCAAACAGTTTCCTTCAAATGATTTTTATAAAAATTTTATATGTTTTAAACTCCTTATTGCACTGGACATTTTACTCTGTACATTACCTTTCAAACTTATTTACAACTGTGTTTCAAACAAATGTTTTCTTGTACTTAAACTGTCTTATCAAACTTATGCCTTCAAATTATTTTATAGATTGACATCAAGTCGATCGTTTCTTAAAATAATATTTATGTTTCAAATGTCTTACAAAACTTATTTATGCTTTTATATTATAAATTGCATGCCTCTATAGGTATAGTTATATAAGAAATGTTTAAAAGACTTAGGAAGGCTATCCAGCCTATTTCCTTTTCGCGCCTTGAGATGTGGTCTGGTGGGATATCGGATACTCGTCCGAAGGTCGTTTAAATATTAGTTATATATCATGTGTACATATAAAGTCATAAAAGGTCCTTCCAGTTCATTCATGAGTCAATACTTTCTAGAACATTACTGTACATTACATATACAAATATACTAGGACGAGAACATATACAACTATACTAGGACGAGAACATATACAACTATACTAGAACGCTTACATTACTATACATGCTAGGTAGAGAGCACGTACATTACAACTAGAACAGTTCATTACATTACATATACTAGAATACGATAATTACTGTGATTTAATTCGGAGCATGACTTAAAACCTCATGACTTGAGTTGTGGCCAGAGTCTCTTGGAGGGGGAGCGTGAGTTTGCGTATAGATCTATACTGGATTGACAATCCTACACCCTGCTGCTAGCTACAGCCGGACCTGCAGGTCTGCGGGTGCCAAACGTCATTTCTTTATTACGACCATTCATTATGTCGTTGTTACTAGTCGATAGTATGGTGCAATTTATCACATAATGCCTTAATATAAAATCCGGTTTAAGGTAGTTAGTACAGCAGTAGTTCCTATAATACAAAACTACAGTACTACAATGATTTACCCATTACATATTTTTAGTGATAACCTCACTTAAACATTAATGTACAAACTATATTTTGTTAAGTTGATAGTTACACTTGGGAAATTACACACTTTTACAACAAACGAGCATACAAATCAGTTAAGCCTTGGTAGAAGGCTACTTTAATAGAAAATATAGGTTTTTCTGAGAGATTCAAACTTTTACAAACACTTACATACATTTTACAACTTATACTTGCGACAGGTTCAAACGTTTTGATAACAAACCCGACACTAAAATACTTATGAACTCACCAGCTTAATGCTGATAAACTCTTTCAAAATAACTTGTATTCTCAGGTCATCAGTAGACAGGTACCGAGGCCAACTTTTGAGAAGATGGAGCGCATCCAAGACTCATCTCATATTATTTTGTTTTACATTATTTTGGTGTCTATAACTGTACAGAACACGCTTGTATTAAAATTATATATTTAATGCAATGGATGATGTTGTTTGCTTATTTACATTTACTGTGTTGTGATACTTTACATGACGTCCTCCGCCCCAGAACGTTTCCGCCGTTCTTGGTTTTGGGGTGTGACAGATTGGTATCAGAGCATTGTTTATAGTGAATTAAGTATATCAACCCATAAAAGATATACTAACTATAAATACATAAGGGATTAAAAATACTCTGACCAAGAGTTTATACTTTAAATAGTAAAATATTTAAGTAAGTATACGTGCTGCATTCATACTAAAATCAGTGTCACTAGGACAGTACACAAGAATTACGATTGTTGGACAACACAAGTGGGCTTAGAGACATATGGTCAAAACTGGGAAGATATAGCCTGATCACCTATATTATCCAAGGGTTGACTAGCATGTGCCTAAGTTTAAGTGTGTGGTTGCAACAATGCTAAAATCTTACCAACCCTACCACAATGAGAACAATAGAACGTAACATTAATATTAAAATACTATAGGAGTATTTGGTGTTACTATAAGTACTTTATACTTGAGAATTTAAAACGGGATCTTCATTACTAAGTTGATAGTTGCTAAGTGGATACACTAAGGCTATATGTAATTAGGATGTTATAGACTTAGAATTTGTGATAATTTTGCCTTTCCCCTATTCTGTGTGAATTTGGAATTAAGGTCACTTATTCGAAGGTCTATCCTGTTTAGATTACACATAGCTGGTATGCACTTCACAAATAGCGATGTAACTAATGAAGGTTTTCTAAATAGTTATCTAGATAGTTCGTCTAATAATTATCCTCTTACCCTAAATTCTCGCATAGAAATCATAGCTGGACTCCATCCCCTTGACAACCAGTATCTTCCGAACGAAGTCATAGCTGGTTGGTTTGGAGAAGAACCAGAGAATGATCATCCTATCCCCTTGGATGATCACCATGATGAAAACTTTTCGTATGATGCTAACTCCGAACCAGAGGTTGAGAACCTAACCCAAGCAGCTCCTTTCCAATTCCTAACCCTCGTCCGGCTTTTCATGGCCCGACCCTGAGTGAGTGGAATGCTTGGAAACATGGAGCCAAGGACAAGATCGTCTATGTTATTTGATGGCGACCGAAGCTTTTACGACTTGAGCAATGAGGGCTTAGCAGATATAGTCTTGCCAATCTTGGTCCGCAGAGGGGCCCGAAATGAGATTCAAGGCAGGACAGCCCTACATCAGATTTCAGAAATAGTCGCCTATGCTAGAATACATACCCTCCACACCATTCATCTAGAATATGCTCACGAGAGATCAGAGAGAAACCATGAAACCCTGCTGCAAGCACTGGCTGAATCACGAGCCGAAGTCATAGGGCTCCGAGTATGCCAGATGGTGTGCGAAAGACACCTACTTGACATGGAACGTCAATTGGCTGAACTGAGAGTTCACCAGAGGCATGACCGTCACCAGTAGTAGACGCTTTACTTTATTTCCTTATAAAGAGGAATCGTATTTTTCTGTCTATGCCTGATGTGGCATTTTCTATGAAATTATCTTGTACCGTAAGTACTTTAGTTAGGTCTTTATGCTGTCAGGAACTATCTTCTGTGGATATGATGTAAGACCTTTACAATGTCATTTTCCTGAACCTTTACATCGTGAATATTAAAGATATTGACAGCCGGCTAACTCTGGTGTCATTCTTCATTCAAGTACTCTTATCATACTTTCATTTGGAGTCTATCTGAAACATGCTTTAGTCAAGTCATTTGGACTATAGTAATTTAGCTCCAGGGACATTTCCAAGTCTCTTTCAGTGGTTGGATCTTGTTATTGACCAACCCACGATACCTCAGCTCGAACGACAAATGTTTTGAGACCATTCTACGAACGTACTTCCACCCATTACTAGGACTGCATCATAGGGATGTAGGTCAAACCTTCACGAACATACTTCCATTCCGTACTAGGACTGCATCATAGGGATGTAGGTCAAACCTTCGCGAACATACTTTCATTCTTTACTAGGACTGCATCATAGGGATGTAGGTCAAACATTCGAGATCATACTCTTACTCTTTGCAAGAACAATCTAAGTACATCAGGGTCAACCAGAACCGCTCACAAAACCCTTATCTTTCGTGTTACAGAATCATGTCGTCATCCGGAAGCAACCAATCGAATAGGGAAGCCTCCGCTTTTACTATGGACACCGCTACCTTTCAAACAGCAATTACAGCTGCCGTGGTGGCTGCCGTAACCGCGGTCCTTGCGCACCGTAGCGCTATCAGCACAGTCAATACTACTGATGGGAATGAAGTTTCCAATCGCGATATCCATCCAGGAAGTCACCAAACAGTAAAAGTCACAGGCTCGCAAAGCCAGAAAGCAGAGAACAAGAAACGAAAACGTCAAGCCCGAAAGGAACGTAAGAGATCCCAAAAGCTGGCTATACAACAGCAGCAAGTGGAAACCCCTGCCATTCCCGTACCAAGCAGGCCATACGAGGAAAAACTCCCGAAGTGTGATAAGGGTAGTTTCCATCATCATGGGGCTTGCCATGAGATGCAATGTTGCAATTGCCTAAACATAGGGCACCATGCTCGTAACTGTGGAGCACCGGCGCGACCCATCACTCAAGTCCCTTTCATCGGGACTAACCCTGCACACAAGATTAGTTATAGCGCCGAAAGATTTAAGAAGAAATTTTCAAAGTGGAGTAACGAGGAAGGCACTCGTGTCCACATAACCTTGGCTAAACACCGAAATCCCGTCACCAAAGCTAGTACTAGCCAGTCATGCCACCAATGCGGTGAGGTAGGGCACTTCAAGAAAGATTGCCCGATAACAAAGAACTCTGGCGCAGATGGGAAAATTCTCAGGATCACAACTGCAGGAGAGCCTACTCTGGAACCACGTTAAATGTAATTTGGGCGTTTCGTTGTAATAGACTTATAAACTATCTAGAACTAGTGCAACTAGAGTCTTACCTTTTGCGAACTCCTTTCTATATAGGAATTCTCGTGCTGCATATACTTGTGTTTTGTAGTATATCTTATTCGCAACAATAGTCTTGTGGTAAATCTAAAGTACTGTAACTCTGTTCATGGTTGCACAGTTGTGTTTTGTCTGTAATCGTCTTATGTTTAATTCTAATGTCTTTAAAGTTTCAGTATGATTCCGGCATTATCATACGACTCAATTAAATTTGATTCTCATGAAAACAACTTCATACGTACATCTCTTTCTTCTAGATCACTTTTCCAGCGAATCCGTCATATCAGAACACCGAAGTACTCATGCCAGGAGTACCTCTTAGTTATTTTTCTTTCCGATGAAATCCCCGAAGTACTCATGCCAGGAGTACCTTTTAGCTATTTTCTTTCCGAAGAAATCCCCGAAGTACCACTCGTGCAGTACGTCAAGTTCAATCCAAGGATTCATGCGATTGATCTATCACTGAGGAAGGCATACGTAAGAGTTATATATAATCAAGCTTCTACAGGTTTGGAATTGATGATTCCACTTTAACTTCTTTTTCCCCGATGGGATGTGAGCTTAAAGAGGAATCAGTTATTCGACTACCTTTTCAATCTTAATTATATACGACTCGTATACCCGAAGTTGTGATTGTGAAACCATGTATGAATTCTAATATGAACTTTAGGACGGAGAACTGCTTAAGACTACGAGTAATCACATCATCATGTGAACAAACTTAGAACCCAGTATGACTCCCGTAAACAGATCACCCTATAGTTTAAACACCTATGGAGATACAAGAACAGTCCGGACAACTTAGCGAATTACACAGAAATAGAATTAGAAGACTAGGTTTCTCACCCTAGAGAACCCCGTTCATATTCTTCCAGAGAACGACAGATCGCATTGTATGAACCTCGGTTATCGAGGACTCCGACAAGATTTTTCATTATAAATCGTTATCTCTTCCTCGCGTAGACGAAATGGTTGAGCAAACTGTTGAGATTAAAACTTAATCTTGAAGATCGATTAGATCTTAAACAGGTAAATAAAGAATAAACAACAAGAACGTAAAAGTAATGAACAACTCAAGAATGAATCAAACGAGTCGAATGATTATAAAATAACCCTCAGAGGAGCTCGACAAAGAACATCAACTGTAGAGGGTTGGAGGTTTACAAGAACGATAAAGAAATCTGCAAAGCTATCGTAATAATCGTTATCTTCTAAATCGTTACCCTAATATGCATGCAAGCATATACTTATATAGTAAACCTAGCAAGCTCACGGTTGGACAGGCCCAAAACCGGAGCACAAAACAAATGGACTAACAGCCGAGCCCAATGACGCAATCCTTAAACGAATCTTCAACCCAACAATCTCCCCCTTTGCGTCAATTGGAGCGAGATCTTCACTTGTTACTTGGGCCAGCAGCAGCACCAGGTACTTTCTTCTTCATGGTCTGAACAGACGAGAGATCAGAGCAAGTATCGTCTGCCTGAATCTGATGTACCATTGGATCATGTCATTGAAGTACTTGACATCATCTGCTGCATTCTCTTTACACCTTCGGATGATTGACAGAACATGCTCAAGACAAGCATTGGTGTAAAGATGTTTATCCACCAAAGCAAAGAGACATTTTTGTCCTTCTGCTCTAGTGAACATGACCGAATTACGTCTTGGATCGATCTTGCCCATCTTCATTTGATTGAGATCACTGGCCGATCCCACAGGAGCTATTTTCAGTTTCTTCTTGAAGACTGTGGCTACCTCCTGATCCATTAAGGCTACCTCCATGATGTAACAAACAATCATCCTCTTGAGATGGTCTATAATTGTACCATATTTGGCTTCATTCGTCAAAAGGATGTTGTGCAAAACGATCCAATCATGAGGGTTTAGGTTCAGTAGATCTGCTAAGGATATAAGATGTTCAGTTCTAGCAGATCCTCTTATCACCCTGAACCGAATGTTGATGAATCTCCCTTCGTTATAAGGCTTTAAGACCCGAAAGTTCACAATCTTCTGAGCGCTCCATGTTTGGTACTGTGGTTGAGCGGCCTTCAGATAGAACTCGATAAGCTCCCTATCGACCTCAGGGTTCGGATGAGGGACTTCATAAATATTGGAGAAGGCGTGGAAGATAAACGCCTTTCGAGTCAACGGCATATCGAACTGCGAATCGACAGAATTATTGCAGTCGAAGGATATCACCGGTTCGAGCCATAGGATGCTAGGAGTATCTATGGCCTCCTTAATCATTCTCTCCCGAGTCCAAGCAGGGAAAAGAGTCTTCCTGCTCTCGAGGAGATCGTGGGCTTCTTTCTTCTTGCGTTCGGGTTCTTCAGCTTCGCGCACCACATGAACATTATCGTTTTCCACATTGCGACTGTTTTTGCGTTTAAGCAAGTCAGCAATGGTTTCCTTGTCATCTTCATCTTCTTCCTCAGCTATGTTTTTTTCCTTTGTCCTTCACACCCAAACCCGAAGCTTGACCAGTCGGAGGTGGTTTGGTTGTGTGAGTAGCTTTTGAGGAAGGAGGTGGTTTCGATCCGGACTTCCCTTCTCCCCCTTGTTTCGGATCGAACACGAAACTAGGTAGCCCTTCTATTTTGCTGAGGAGGTCCAGGGCAGGAGCAAGTTTTTCAGCAAGGGTGCGCCTCACCGAATGATTGAGAATCGGATCGTGTGCTTCCAGGATGTTGGATAGGGCAGCGTGTACATCCGAAACACAAGTTTTTATAACCTCCCGTTCGGATCGAAGAGCTTCAATCTGTTGCTGTGAGTTTGAAAGCTGAGAGCTCTTGACCTTGAGGGCGGTGGTTTTGCTTGCCAGAACGTCCATTAACGAGTTTTCAGCTGCGAGATCCTCTTGTAGTTTAGCGAGGCGCTCGTCAATGGAGGCACGAAGGGCCGAGTTGTCGTCGCTGATGGATTGGCGAAGGGAAGCGAACGACTGTAACTCCGTTGAGACGAACTTGGCCAATTGCTGAACGATTGGTTCCAAAGTTGTCTTTGTAGCATCAGCGATCTCCTGTAAGGACTTCAACAGGGAAGAGGCGTCAGTGAATAGTTTATCGACTTTTGCGGTCGCAGCCTCACATGCTTTTGTGGAGGCGTCTATGGCAGCAGTGGCTGAAGCAACAGAATCATGCTGAGCCCTGGAGAAGGCATCAACAATATTCTAAAGAGCAGCTTCAGAGAGAGAGGACTGAGTGTTTGTGGATGACGCAAGAAGCAAATCAACCTTCTCGTTTAGCTCCTTTAGATGTTTCTTTGTTACTGGAGCATCGTCCTCATCGTCACTTTGAACCTGAAATGGACTAAAGTAGACCGAATCGAAGGTCATGTTTTCACCGCCAAGGAATGGGTTATTTCCATCAGAGGCATGATCTGGAGATGGTGGGGTGGTGAAGCTGGGGGTGTTGTGGTTTGTGTAGGTTCAGGTTGAGTGTTTGTGGGTGTAGTTTCGGGTGGTTGTTGAGTATGGGTAGGTTCGGTTGTATGCTGGGTTTCGGTTTGAGGTGGTTCGGTTACAGGTGGTGTTTCGGTTGCATCGGTATGAACCCCCGTATCAGATACGTTGGTTGTAACCTTTGCGGTTGTTGTAGTGGTATCGGTGAAATTGGGTGGTGGTATAGGGAAAGAGGTTTTAGGAATGGTGGTAGTGGGGTTTATGGTGGGAATAAAAGTAGGGATGGTTTGAGTGGGTGAAGGAATGGGTGAGACATGGATTTCCATGTCTGGGGTAGGTGATCGGGGTGGGGTGTTTCCCCTTGGAGGGGTTTCTCCTCTTTGAGAGCCGTCTGAACCCGAACTCTCGCCTTCTGAGTCACTCGAAGAGGAAGCGATGACAAGCTTTCGCCTCGGTTGAGTCTTCCTTCTCTTCGGCTGCGGGGATTGGGCAGCTTTGGTTGGTTTCCTCTTCCTGGGAGAAGGACCTTTAGCAGCTTTGGTTACTTGCTTCCCTTTATCCGCCTTTTTACCCCTATTAACAGGTTTGTCAGCATCATGGATGGACTTGAGCATATCCTGTGTGAGTTCCCTAGGTCCAGACTGCTTGAACTCCTTAATGGTGCGGATGATCCTGCTGTCAGATGGAACATCGCCGTACATTGTCTCTGGAATAGAGCCAATGAAAGAAAACTTAGATGCATCAGAGACAATGATCTTCGTGGTATGAAAAGAACCGATCGAAGACATCGAAGCACTGGCGGCAGTGGGGACATCGAACTTATCCATCGCCCACTTTGTGATGAGAGTCCAGAACCGGGCATACGACACCTCAGAATGTCGTGAAGAAGAAGAGAGGCTCTGGATGAGTTGTTGCCAGAGAACCAACCCATAGTCAAGATTGACTCCGTTGTAGACGCCATACATAATCGACAAGAACAGTCGACTAGAACCATCGGATCCTGAGCTCCGTTCAGATAAGCCCTTGAAGAGGACTGTAAACATGCCGTTCCACTGTGGCGGCAAGCAGGATTTTTTAAACTTTGCGACAGAGGAGAGCACCTCCGTGTACCCCATATTGTAAAACATCCTGTAAAGATGCCCAATCGGAACCGTCTCCGGATTAATTCTTGAAGGGTCAGCAGCAAACCCTAGCAGTGTACAAAATCGTTGCCTTGAAATCGAGGTCTTGTGATCAGAAACCTCGAAGAACACCCTATCGACTGCTTTATCGTAATGTGCAGTCGCATACACCTGCGAGAGGAGCTCCATCGGCACATACTCAACCCTAGAAAGTGCAGGAGCGATTTGTGAGTACTTCAGGCACTCGATGATCGGAAACATGTAGGAATCGTACGCCTGAGGTGTTAGGTCAATCACCAAACACTGTTGAGGGCGAATGGGAAGGATGTGTGAGGTGGCATGGACTGATGATGATTCTGCCATTGTTGAAGGTAGGAAGAAGAAGATGAACAGTAAAAGCTTTAGGGAATTTTTGCTCTCTTGGAAATTCGTATGCAGTAAAGAGGTAAATGGGAGTAGAGACCGCCTTTTATAGTGGGTGTAAGGAGAGAGAAAAATCTGTTCAAATCTTCTATGGAAATACGAAAAGGTTTTCCGGAATGACAGATGCGTGACAGTTAAGGCATGCGATGATCACGTAGGAGAGAGAGTGTCAGATTGCTAGGAACATGCCGCCCAACAAGCGCCGTTTCAGAAGAAACCGTTTCAACTCCACACGCGCCTTTAAGTGCCAGAGAGGAGTCGCTTGAAATTCGCACACGCTTCCAGGATGTCAGTAAAAGAATGGGCGTTTCAAATTCACACGCGTCCCCGTTTTAACCGTCGTTTGAAATTTAATCCTTTGATCTCCCGCCTGAGTCAGCAACCCTTCATTTTATCTTTGAAATGGCATCTTTTGAATTAATTGCCCACGTGGATGATTTTTGACCACAACTTGATAATTAACCACCAAAGCAATAATACAGCCTGTAATTATTAGTAACGGAATTTTGGAAAATCAAAGATTTTCGTGCTAAGAGTGTAAAAAAGAAAAGAAATAAAGCAACACTTTTTAGGAATAAATGTGATGTCAATAATGACACGAAACAAATGATCCCGGGCACGAATCTCTCCTTCAAGATCAAGAGAGACCTTAAAGTGTTTATGTGGATTCCCGTTGAATGACGATCAAACACTTATTAATAAATGTTGAAAGGCTTCTTTTAATTAGGCAAAGTAAGGGTGGGTTTCGCTTTGATTCAACAATTCTAATCTTGAAATAAGAAAGAAAGTGAACAAAGTACTTGTGAGACCGGTGTAGTCTGTTGAACAAGTAGGTAGGAATTAATTTTAAATAGCTTGGAAAATATAAAATCTCAAAAAAAATAAAAACTGGATCCCAAAGGAAGAAATGTTATGGTGTTTAACAATTTCATAGGAATCACACAAAAATAGAAATATGAGATTTCAGTAAGATACATCCGTCAATTCTTTGGTGAAAACTTGAGCAAATTTATTGTTCACCGTCAATTCAGATTTGGTGTTGAATTTTGGGTTTCACTCAGCTCGTAGTGGCACGAAACTAAGATCATAAACACAGTTGTTGTGTAACCATAAACCGCAGTGGTAATTTCTGAGAGTCTCAAGGGTTACGTTGATGAAACGAATGTAATGGAGAAATGTAATGGAGATGGTGTAAGAAATTAAAGTACCTCTGCTGCGAAAATAAGGACGAAGCAGAAAACTCTTATCTCATGTGAGAAGAGAGTGAGGTAGCTCACGATTAGAATAAGTGTGATAGCCTACTTGGGAAGACAATGTTTGTTTATACCAAGTCATTAAGGCTATTATTCAGAATCTTATGAGGCTTGGGACACATACAGCAGCATGCTTCTAGGGACACTTAAGAAATCCATCAATTATATCCCCATAAACGAACGACCATAAAAAAAATAAGAAAATATTTTTGGAGTTTTTGATATATGTAAAAAAATAAAAGAGAAGAAAATAATAATAATAAAAAGATAAGCAAGAAAAAAAATAAGACTTGGAAAGAATAAAAAAACTTTGGAAAAAATTTGGAAAACCGAACCCGAACGTTCGCTTGGTCTCAGTTGAGAAAAGTTTGAAAAACCGAACCCGAGCGTTCGGTTGGTTTCGGTTGCAGAAAATTTTGAAAAACCGAACCCGAGCGTTCGGTTGGTTTCGGTTTAAGAAAATTTTGAAAAACCGAACCCGAGCGTTCGGTTGGTTTCGGTTTAAGAAAATTTTGAAAAACCGTACCCGAGCGTTCGGTTGGTTTCGGTTAAAGAAAATTTTGAAAAACCGAACCCGAGCGTTCAGTTGGTTTCGGTTTAAGAAAATTTTGAAAAACCGAACCCGAGCGTTCGGTTGGTTTCGGTTTAAGAAAATTTTGAAAAACCGAATTGGTTTCGGTTTAAGAAAATTTTGAAAAACCGAACCCGAGCGTTCGGTTGGTTTCGGTTAAAGAAAATTTTGAAAAACCGAACCCGAACCTTCGGTAGGTTTCGGTTTTGGGAAATTTGGAGAAACCGAACCCGAACCTTCGGTAGGTTTCGGTTTTGGAAAATTTTAGAAAACCAAGGAATTGAGGCATGCAATAAGAAAATATTTTAGACAATAAGAAAAACAACTTTGTACAAGAACTATACAACCAAGAAAACTACCTTTGTGGTGATGAGCGAGTCAGATTATTTAACCGAACCTGAACGTTCGGTCAATTTCGCTTCTTACGTTTGAGGTTGAGAGGTAGTTTGAGGTACTGACTCTGATTCCATCATACCTAGCCCTTGTAAAATTCTGTTGAATGATGCTTCAGGAAGAGCTTTGGTAAAGACATCAGCCAGTTGATCAGTGGTTCTTACAAAGTGTACTTCGACGTTCACAAAGTGTACCTCAGTGCTATGTGTTTGGTTTTAGAGTGTTGCACTGGGTTATGACATATCCTAATTGCACTTTCAGAGTCACAATATAGTGGGATCTTCTTCATATTGAGTCCATAGTCGCGAAGTTGACTCTGGATCCAAATCACTTGAGAGGTGCAGGATGCAACGCCTATGTATTCAGCTTCGGCAGTAGACAAAGACACGCACGTTTGTTTCTTTGATTGCCAGCTAACCAACTTCCCGTCAAGGAATTGACAGCCGCCAGTGGTGCTTTTTCTGTCGAGTCCACATCCTCCAAGGTCTGCATCTGAGTAGGCTTGAACGAAGAAGCCTGAGTTGGAAGGATACCATAGACCTAAGGAGGCAGTTCGCTTAAGATATCGTAGAATGTTCTTCACTGCAAGCATGTAAGGTTCGCGTGGGTTGGCCTGAAATCTAGCACAGTAACACACAGAAAACATGATGTCAGGCCTGCTAGCAGTAAGATACATTAGTGAGCCTATCATTTGACGATAGAGCATGATATCGACAGTCGGTTTGTCTAGGGATGGAGTTAGTTTGGTTCCGAATGCCATTGAGACTTTGACTTTGGAGTCTCCCATCATATCAAACTTTGCTAGGAGAGTCTTCGTGTAAGCTTCCTGATTGATAAAGATGCCTTTGGGTCCCTGTCTAATATTTAAACCAAGGAAAAAGTTAATAGGACCCATTGAGCTCATTTCAAATTTAGTCTCCATCAGCTTTCTGAATTCAGCTGTTAGGCTGGGATTCGTTGAGCCAAAGATGATATCATCGACGTAAATTTGAACGATCATAAGGTGGTTACCTTCCTTTTTGCGAAAGAAGGATGGGTCAACCGAACCTTGTTTTAATTTGGACATCTTTAAGAATTTAGTTAGCGTTTCATACCAGGCTCTCGGAGCTTGTTTGAGTCCATACACAGCTTTATCCAGAATGTAGCAATGATTTGGATATTTTTCATTCACGAACCCAGGAGGTTGCTCCACATACACTGTTTCTACGAGTTCTCCATTAAGAAAGGCACACTTGACGTCCATTTGGAAAACTTCAAAGTTTTTGTGGGCAGCATAAGTAAGAAATATTCTTACAGATTCCAGCCTAGCTACAGGAGCGAAAGTCTCTTCATAATCAATCCCTTCCTCCTGACAATATCCTTTTACAACCAGACGAGCTTTGTTCCTTATTACGTTCCCTTCCTTGTCCATTTTATTCCTAAAGACCCATTTGAGACCAACAACCGAGGCATCCGGAGGAGTTGGAATGAGGCGCCAGACTTTGTTCCTTTCAAATTCGTTCAGTTCGTCTTGCTTCGCTTGAACCCAATCGGAGTGATCGAGAGCAGTGTTAACTGTCTTCGGTTCAACTTTTGATACGAACGAGTTAAACATACAAAACTCAACTTTGGAAAATAAGGATGTCTGTTTTGCCTTGAGTTGTGATCGGGTCAGAACCTTTTCAGAGACATCACCAACAACTTGAGAGATAGGATGATCTCTGGTCCATTTGGTAAGGGGAGGGTAGTTTGGATCAAAGGTGGGGTCCAGTTCAGCATTGATCATTTCTTCTGGTTCGGATTGGCTTTCGTAGTCGAGAGACATATCAGCTTGCTCCCCCTCGATAAATGAGCTTTCTGGAATGCTTTGAGAAACTTGAGGTTCAGAGGTTTCTTGTGGTGCTTGGTATTCAGGCGTTGATGCACCTTCGGTTGGTGAAGCACTTTCGGTTGGAGAAGTACTTTCGGTTGGAGTTGGACTTTCGGGAGCAGTTGGAGAGCTTGGCTCCCCCTCCACATGTGAGCTTGGCTCCCCCTCCACATGTGAGCTTGGCTCCCCCTCGACTGAAACATCGTTGGATGGAGGTTCATCAGTATTCAATCCTCCTTCGTTCATTCTCCTGGCAGCTTCTTCGACAATTTGCTTCATATGGTCTACCTTGTTGTCTGCTGCGCCTGCTTCTGAGAGAGTGGCTTTCTCTGGTTCGTCAAATAGCTCCATAAACTTCTCGAATAGATTAGCGATTGAGACTGTGACTTGGCCAGTTTGAGGAAAGATTTCCCCAGCTATGTCTTCTTTGGCATGGAGCTTTTTGACATAGCAATCGTCGAAAGTTACGTAGTAAGTCTCTTCGATTTTTCTCGAACGCTTGTTTAGAACTCTGTATGCTTTGGAAGTGAGAGAGTAGCCCAGAAAGATTCCCTCGTCGGCTTTGACATCAAACTTGTTGCGGTGTTCTTTAGAGTTAAAGATGAAACACCATGAGCCGAACACGTGGAAAAATTTCACATTGGGCTTCCTGTTGTTGAGAATCTCATAAGGTGTGAGCGTGAATCGCTTGTTGAGATATGACCTGTTCTGTGTAAAACAAGCAGCAGAAATAGCATCAGCCCAAAAATAAAGAGGTAAGGAAGCGAAACTTAGCATTGTTCGGGCAGCTTCACACAAAGATCGGTTTCTTCTTTCGACAATTCCGTTCTGTTGAGTTGTGTAGGGAGCTGAGAAGTTGTGACTTATTCCCTTTTCTGCTAGAAATTCTTCAAATTCTCGGTTTTTGAATTGCAGACCATTGTCGCTCCTGATGTTGCGAACGACCTTCTTGAGCTGTACTTCAATTTGCTTGATGAACACTTTCAGCTTATGAGTCGCTTCAGATTTGAGCTTTAGAAAGAACACCCATGTAAATCGCGAGAAGTCATCAACAATAACAAGAATATACTTGCTACGACCGATGCTTTCGATAGATGATGGACCACACAAATCAATATGAAGTAATTCAAGTGGTTCAACAACTTTCGTCTTGATTATAGATGGATGACTTTGACGACTCTGCTTCCCCATTTCGCATGCAGCACACAAATGATCTCTGTCGAACTTGAGCAGTGGAAGACCTCGAACATGACCTCCAGTGACAAGTTTGTGTATATCTTTAAAGTTGAGATAAGAGAGTCTTCGGTGCCACAACCAGCTTTCGTCAGATTGTGCTTTTGATAACAGACATATAGCTGGGTTTCCTTTGATGGGTTTAAGGTTTAGAGGAAACATTTCACCCTTACGCTCCGACTTGAGAATTACTTTCTTCGTCTGCTTCTCAATAATTTCAGAACCTTCATCGTCGAATGAGACTTTAAGACCTGTACCTCGAACAAGCTGAGATACACTTATGAGGTTGTGTTGTAGTCCTTCCACGTATGCCACCTTCCTTATAGTGAAATCACCATTGGTAATCATTCCGTATCCCTTTATGGTGCCGAAAGAGTTGTTTCCAAACTTGACATTGCCACCATTTGAAAGAGACCTGTATTCCCTGAGCTCTTCTTTCCTCCCTGTCATGTGACGCGAGCAGCCACTATCGATGTACCATTCTCCGTCAAACTGCTCGTCATTTATAACCTGCAAAAATTAGGCAGATTTAGGAACCCAAAGTTTCTTGGGTCCACGTGAGTCTTTCACAGGAACAGGAATAGTAAGAGAGATGTCAACAAGATATGTTCGTTTTATTAGTGTTGTTTCATCTTTCTTTTTAATGGTAAAAACTTTGATTTTGTTAGGATTAGGTGCGTTCGGTTTAAACTCTGGTTTGGATGCATTAACCTTCTGTTTGCCTTTTTGTTCAGCTGACGAATGACAATTTTGAGAATGAACTGAGTGAACTTTAGAGCAAGATGGAGATGAATTGGAAGAATTAGAAGAATTAGACGAATTGGATGAGTGAGAAGGAGTGGTCTTAGATTGAGATGACTTCTTGGCTGGAGACTCTAGGTGACCCTTTTGCTTTTGATCATTGGTGGGACTGGCCTTAGCGTTTTGATCTCTTTTTATTTCAGAACCGAACCTTTGCTTTCAGTTGGAGTCGTTCTCTGAACCGAACCTTTGCTTTCGGTTGGAGTCATCCTCAGAGCCGAACCTTTGCTTTCGGTTGGAGTCATCCTCAGAACCGAACCTTTGCTTTCGGTTGGTATTCTTTTCTGAACCGAACCTTGGCTTTCGGTTGTTGTGGCTCTCGTGCTTTTTAATAGGATTATTCTCAAACTTCAGATTCTTGTCTTGATGTGAGAAATATGCATTCTGGGATTGCCAGAATTGTTTCCTTTCAGAGAGATTCTTCCTGTATCTCTGTTTCCTTTGACGTTTCTGATTCCTCATCTGCTTTGGTTGATGATGGATATTGGCTTTCATTTTTGGTTTCTCCTTGGCTGGTTCACTTTGAACTGTGGAAGTTTCACTTTGAACTGAGGAACTAGAAGGAACGCCTTCTTTTGCCGAACTTCCATTTTCTTGAGGAATGTCTTTTGTACCACTGGTACTTGGCACATCGAAATTATCTGGCTTGTTCAAGGGTTCTGGTATGTATCTTCCTTTACTTATCCATGAGGTCCTTTCGGATAAGCCTACCGTTTCATCTGCATTATCGATTGGAGCTGACCAGAAGAACTCATCGCAGCCATCAGCATTGTCTTCATTTACAATTGCTGTGAGTTCAGCAGTCTGATGTTCGGTTACTCCTGTGACCTTGTACACTTGATTTGGAGTCGTCCTGACCTTTTGATATACAACCGCTTTCTCTGCTAAGATCGGGGACTTTTGTTGGGACAATCGAGCGAACTCCACTGAATTTTCTGAAATTAGATGCTTGTGGTTTTCGGGTTCGCTTTTCACAAATTCTGAGCAGTCAACCGTGTCCTCTACAGATATTTCACTCATATTGTCATCCTCATTAAGCTCAGATGCATTTTCAACATCAATTTTGTTTTTTGAGCTCAAGTTGGCGTTTAAAGAGTCAAATTTTTGTATGGTTTCGGTTCTCAGTTTAAGTCTATCATTTTCATCCAAAAGGTTTTTAAGCATGTCCTTATGGTCCTTGGATTTAATGAAAGATTCTATTTTGTCCAGTCCATACATATAGGTCGGATTGACGTCATCAGATGATATCACACTCTCACAATTATAAGATTCAGCATCAATTTCATCCTCCTTAAACTCAAGGAAGGGCAAAATCATGCGATGAATCTTTTGTCCTATTTCATAATCCAAGTGAAGTTGAGTAATATTAGTGTAAAGACGTTTGGCAATTAAACAAAAAACATTTCGTTGTTTCAACAACTTTAAATTGTCTCTCTGTAAATAAATGTTTTCATCTTTTATTTTAATTAATTCAGACTCCTTCAACTCGATCCACATGCACCGCTCCTCACTCTTCGAAGACACCCTGCTTAATTGATCAGGTAGGTTAGAATTGGTGACCCGAGTTTGAGTTAAACTACTATCTAGATGAGAGATTCGTGAATTAACACTTTCTAGTTCTTTTTCATATAAGCTTTGTGGTACTTTAAATGAAATAAAAACCGATTGTACCTTCTTGGTCAGTTCATCGAGTTCGTTGAACTGCACGCTGAGCGGTTTGGCTGTAAAGCACATATCCTGCTGCTCCTTCGGTACATTGCTTCCACCATCAGTGTTGTATCCCCTCATCTGAGATACTTCGGACACCATAAAGCACCTTCATCCACTGCTCTCCTCTTTTGCCACACAAGCCTTTCCATGAGAAGGCTTCCTCACTTCATCATCTTCAGAGTCGGTTGACGAAACTTCCACGCCACCGAACTCGTCATCAGCAACCGAACCCTGCACAATTAGAGCATTCATGGAAGGGTTAGCGGTAGATTTCTTCTTCCTCATCTCATCAAGCTTTCTCTGCAACAAAGCTTCCTCATCCTTTTCAGCCATCTTTTTGAGAGCACAATCCTTAGCATAGTGGTTTTTCCCTCCACAGTAGTAACAGCTTACTCCAGAATCACCCTCTGCCTTCGGTTCCTTCTTAGACTCATCAACCTTCAGTTCATCTTTAACCTTTTCTGAACTATAACTCCCCTGCCAGTTTCGGTTTTTGTTGCTGGGGAATCTCTTCTTAATGAACCTCTTGGGGTTAGACACCATCATAGCATAATCCTCAGTCGTGAGGTCATACTCCTCCAAGTTGAGATCTTCGTCCTCCATCACAGCTTTACTTTTTGACAGGAGGGCCAGCGAACCTAGGCTTGAGACAACATTCTTTTCCTGTAGCACAGTTTTCTCTTGAGACTTGAGAATACCCACCAGTTTCGCCAAGGAATATGATTTAAACTGCTCATGGACTTTAAATGTAGATACCACTGCTCTCCACTCTGATCTTAGACCATTTAAAAACGTAACCTTCTGCTCAATAAGCTTCCTTTCGATGTCATGTTTGATCATCCTGCTGAGAAGATGATTAAAGCGATCGAACGTTTGGGTCACAGTTTCTTCGGCTCCTTGCCTGAATTCTCCAAACTCAGACAAGAGCAATGTTTGGATAGAGTGTTCAAGATCCTCGTCTGTAGAGTACAATTCACGTAGCCTATCCCAAACTTCCTTTGCCGTCGTGCATGAACTTACCAACCTGAAAGTGTCAGACTGAAGGGCGAATCTGATCAATCTTAACGCCTTGATATTGCACTGGAATTTATCCTTTTCATCTTGCGCAATATCTTTAACATCCTTCAGTAGATCATTATACTCCTTTTGAGTTTTAATAATCCTTGACGTTGCAGAGTGAGAAAACGGTCCATTAATAATTGCTTCCCAGATGAGGTATCCATTATCCTCAGATCCTATAACATAGTCTTCAAAGTGATGCGCCCAGACTTCATAAACATGGGTGTATAGGATGGGAATCTTCGTGGTTGATCCAATGCTGTTGGAAATATTGATGGGATTTGATTGCGACTCGTCCATAATGATTGAATAACCTGTTTAAAGATCAGACTTGTAATAAATCAGATTAGGGCAAAACAATAAATATCAAGATACGTCAATAATGAGATGACGGCTCAATAAATATCAGTAATTGCGGAAAACCCTAATTGAAACCTTTTCACAGAAAAGAAGTGTATTGATTACACAGCCTCCTGCTCTGATACCAATTGTTGAGATTAAAACTTAATCTTGAAGATCGATTAGATCTTAAACAGGTAAATAAAGAATAAACAGCAAGAATCTAAAAGTAATGAACAACTCAAGAATGAATCAAACGAGTCGAATGATTATAAAATAACCCTCAGAGGAGCTCGACAAAGAACATCAACTATAGAGGGTTGGAGGTTTACAAGAACGATAAAGAAATCTGCAAAGCTATCGTAATAATCGTTATCTTCTAAATCGTTACCCTAATATGCATGCAAGCATATACTTATATAGTAAACCTAGCAAGCTCACGATTGGACAGGCCCAAAACCGGAGCACAAAACAAATGGACTAACAGACGAGCCCAATGACGCAATCCTTAAACGAATCTTCAACCCAACACAAACGCAAGGAAAGAAACTACTTCCAGGAATGGATCTGAGATCCGAATATCACCTGTTCGAGTGTTAGGGAAAGATGTCTAGAAGAATATCTCCTGAACTCGATGCGGACACTTCGAGTCCGTAGTGATACCCTTCGGATAGGACCAATACGCCCATAGTTTTCATGAGCTAAATGAATAGGGTACATCTTTCTTACTTGGATCAGTTCGTCATTTCTCCATGTAATGACTTACTTATCTACCCTCGTAGTAAGAAGAAAACCCATGGAAACATTTCCTACAGAGGAACTTTAGCGAAGTTCTCTAGGCACGAGTTTTGAAATTGAAGAGTCAAATTTCTATGACACACTGTTGTAATGTGGGAAATTTTGAGTACTCTTTCAATTTGTCAAAGCCGTTGAGCATTTGTCGACACCTTAGATGCCGACAGTCATTCGCCAAATTCTAGGTCTTACCGACCTACCGTCTTAGTTCATTCAGAACTCCTTGCAAATTATAGAAACCCGTTTGACTTTGACCCAGCAAGGGGTGGCCTTTAACTGGGAAGTTAAGCAAGAAAAGGAACCTTTGGAATTCCAAGTGAGTGACCAAGTTCTTTGGAAGAACTCCCTCTGGGAATGGCTTAATATGCTTCGTATCGCGTGGAAAGCTAAATCCAATATAGTTAGGACCTCCGAGACTCTTATCAGAATCAGTCTTGTGCCTCGCACAAACTAGACCTACTCCGCGAACTCAGTAACGTACATCCTACTCTTCGCATCTCGATCGTGAAACCATACCTTTCTGTTAGGACTCTTGTAAGTCCACTCGTCGAGATCCTCGCCTTCGTATTAGAACCGTAGTGACCCTTGACCAAGAGGTCAAGCAAACGAAGCAACGCCGTCGCCAGTTAGTGAAGGTTCGTTGGTATGCTAACCGAGAACCCGACTTCGCTTAGGTGCGCTAGAACCAATCGATTAGGAAGTTTCCTCCTCACGACTCAATCATTCGTACATACTTCCTTGCCTAAATTCTAATTTCCGGACGAAATTCCTTCTAACGCGGGGATGATGTGACAACCCGATATTTCGAGACAATGTAATGTAAAACCAATCAAATTTAGGTCAAAATATAACTTTCCTAAAATCTTATTTGGGTTAAATAAAGTAGTAGGAATCGTATCAAGGTTTTCGTACATATAAAGAACCCTAAAATCCGAGTTATAACGAAGAAGTTATCACCAACCGAAGATTCTCGGCAAAACCGGCAACACCGATTAAACGAAAAACACGAAGTTTCAATACAATATTTTTTAGACTTAAGTATCTAAATGAAAGTTATAGATAACCTCAAACCGTGAGCGTACATAAAAAAAAGTCCAAATATGACTTCGGATGAGGAAGTTACGATTTTTCAGAGATTCAGGTATAGCAGTAGACTACTAAAAACTCGAAATAGAGCTCGAGATACTTTTGGACGAAACAACCTAAATGAGAATCTAAGGTCTCAACATTTGCAGCGCAACGGCGAAAAGTCTGACGAAAACGGACACCGGATGAAGAAGTTATGGATTTTTAACGGACTTTTCGTGTCCCGGCCCGTTAAAAATAAATAATTAAAAATAAAGTCAAAATTTGCCGATGAAGTCTAAACGAGAGTTGTAGATAACATTTTCAGCTACGCGTTCATATAAAGAATGTCGAAAATGGAGCTTGTATGCGAAAGTTACGGATTTTACAAGTTCGGGGTCCAAAATCCGAGGCTGTCAGGCCCCCACGAAGTGGCACAGCTTGGTCGCGACCCGGAAAGTGAATGAGGGCGTCCAATTAACGGAAGGGGATAAGGCTTGCTCCCCACGACATGGCCAACCTTAGCCACGATGTGGCACACCATAAATGCCCCTATAAATAGAACTCTTGGGGTGCCGGGTTTAGGTGCTCCATTCTTCCATCTCTCGTGCTGAAACTCTGCGGTTAAGCTCCCGAAGCCCCGGTTTTCACCTTCAAGTCCCGAAGGAAGGTTTTGTGTTCCCAAGATTCCCGAGATTCCCGAGAATCCCGAGATTTTTCCCCCGCTTTCAACTCTTCCTGTCGAAGTTCTGCTCGATTCTTCTCTAGACTATTTCAAATCAACCACTTCAATCAAGTGAGTTCATACCCCCTTAACTAATGTTTTAAACTACTTTTAAATGTTTTATGGGGGGGATACAAGTAGAATCATGCTAGTATTACATCAATCACATGCGATTAATAAGTAGAATTACGCTAGTTATTACATCAATCACATGTGATTAATATACAACATTCAAATGATTTGGCTACTCATTAGCCGTTTTACCAAATAGTTTCCTTCAAATGATTTTTATAAACATTTTATATGTTTTAAAATCCTTATTGCACTGTACATTTTACTCTGTACATTACCTTTCAAACTTATTTACAACTGTGTTTCAAACAAATGTTTTCTTGTACTTAAACTGTCTTATCAAACTTATGCCTTCAAATTATTTTATAGATTGACATCAAGTCGATCTTTTCTTAAAATAATATTTATGTTTCAAATGTCTTACAAAACTTATTTATGCTTTTATATTATAAATTGCATGCCTCTATATGTATAGTTATATAAGAAATGTTTAAAAGACTTAGGAAGACTATCCACCCTATTTCCTTTTCGTGCCTTGAGATGTGGTTTGGTGGGATATCGGATACTCGTCCGAAGGTCGTTTAAATATTAGTTATATATCATGTGTACATATAAAGTCATAAAAGGTCCTTCCAGTTCCTCCTATGCCCTTGGGTAGCAAGGGTATACTGTGACAACCTGATATTTCAACTCTTTGTAACGACCAAAATGGGTCAAGTATTGTAACCACTTCTGAATAATAAAAAATTACTTTCATAATAAAATGTACAAATAAGTTCTATTTAATTTCCTTCTATGATTAAATGTTTTTGAACCATGATCGTACGTGAAAAGAACGCCTAAATCCGACTTCATATAGCGAAGTTATGATTTTTCCAAGTTCGGCTTAGCAACAGACAGCTAAAAACTCGAATCGGAGATCGAGCGACTTTTGGCCGGAATGACCTAAACGAGAATCGAAGGTCTCGACAATGGTATTCCAGCGGTAAAGAGTCTGGCAAAAACCGACATCAGATAAAGAAGTTATGAATTTTCAAAGAAATTCCTTAAACACGATGGGTTTTTAATAAATAATAAAAGAAATAATTTCGGAATTTGCCGACGGAGTCTAAACGAAAGTTGTAGAGCGTAGTCTCACCTTCGCGAAGATATAAAGACCATCGAAAACGGAGTTCGTATGAAGAAGATATGAATTTTTGAAGTTTATTAAATAAATTAATTATTTATTTAATTCAAAATTCGGATATTATCCGAAGGGGAGTCAGCATCCTCCTCCGAGGTACGCGCTGCGTACCCCTGTACGCCCCGCGTAACCGAGGGGATTGGCCTCTGATCGTCCACGTCGCACTATCCGAAGAAACTGACCCATCCGACCCGTCCGAAGCCCCAACCCGTCCGACCCGACGTCCCATCCGACCCGGGGTCCCATCCGACCCGCGTACCCAGCAACCCGTCCCATCTGAACCGAGGCAGTCGAGGCTTCGGTCACGCATGATGTACGCGTACGCGCTGCGTACGAGCGTACGCCCCGCGTACCGAGGCAGACCAGCCCTACTATAAATAGGATGCGAGGGTTTCCAAAGAAAGGGTTCAATTCTCTTCTCTCTCTCTCTACATTGCCTCGTTTTCCGTGTCCGTTCAAACCCGAAGCTCTGGTCTTTTTGGCTCAAGTCCCGAAGGTCGATTTTGCTCCCGAGATTCCCGAGAATCCTGAGGAAAATCCGTTTCCCGAGACGAAACTCTGCCCGGTTTTCCATCTCGCTATCTCCAAAACTTTCAAGTGAGTTTCATACCCCTTAATCAACCGTTTTAATTATTCTAAATACTTTTATATGCTTTCAAGAGGGGGATTACAAGTAAAACACACAAGTATTATCGTGTGTTACATAAAGAAACTCTTTTATATGCTGTTATATATTCAAATCACATGCGATTTATAAACATTTAAAGGAACTTTTATATATATATAACATATGTCACAATAGCATTATACCTTTTAAAATATAATGTTGTTGTAATGCATGTATAAACTAAACTGTTCTTAGATTTTTCTTGTCTATCCTAGACTCTACACCAAAAATCTATACTTTCATAAACAAGTGATTCCTTTTCTCAATATTTCTAAACAAACAAGACACGCTTTTTGGAAACTATAATAGGTATAGTTTTACGAACAGATTTCTAACTCTTATGTACTAGAAACACATATTTAAAGAAGTTTACTTTCGTATACAAGAACAAACGTAACATTTTAACAAGTAGATCTGTTTTTATACCACGGATTTGTGAGACACTAACTTCATGTACGTTCGAGTACACATTTCAAGTCCTGTATTATATACCAGAATCCCTTGGAGGGGGAGCATGGTGTTTGTGTATAGATCTATACGGGCTTGACAACCCGCGCCCTGACTGTTAGCTGCAGTCCACCGTTTGGGGTGACAAACGTCATAACATTCCAACGCCTGAAAAACGTTGTGTATAGGCATTCAGAGTCAATAGTATGGTTATAAAACTCACAAGGGGTATTAAAAATGCATTGATTTACAAGGTTTTCAAACTCATTGGTTATTTTACATTTACATACATTTTGGAAACAAACATTGGTCTTGAGTGAAGGCTACTTTTATACTAGTAGAAAATATAGGATTTTCTAAAAACAAACAAACAAAGATAAAACATTTCATTTCATTCAAACATTGTCACTTAAATACTTATGAAATTCACCAGCTTAAATGCTAATCTACTCTTTCAAAATTACTTGTATGTCCCAGGAAATCAGTAATTTCAGGTATTCATTTCGCTTTTGTTGAAGGGATGTTGCGGCGCCAGTTTAATCTCGTATTTTGACATCATATTGTAATTAAGTTTTGAACATGTAACTTTTGACAAATGTAAACTTTCAATTATATATATGATGGTTGTATTGCTTTCTTTACTATGTATTCATTTGTTACGCTACCACATGAAGTCATCCGCCCCCGAACGTTTCCGCCGTTCAGGTTTGGGGGTGTGACAGATTGGTATCAGAGCAATGTTTATAGTGAACTAAGTATATCGAACCACATAAGATATACAAACTATAAATGCTTAAGGGACTAATACTCTCTGACAAAACAAATTTTCTTTTTACACTTAAGCAGCATTTCGTTCAAATTAAATTGATAGTTCATTTAAGTACAATTACATGCATACCACAAACTATTTTCATGTTGTACAACTATACGAATATTTGGACAAGTTGACACTAGATTGAGACTCGATATATGTAATCAGATTTTGGACAAATATAGCGTGATCAACTATATTTGCCCAAGATTGGACCAACGTATATCGAGGAATGATCGTAGTAAGCAACAAGTCAAAACTTACCAAACCATTACAAGAATCAAACACAAGAACTTAAATACTATAGGAGTATTTACTATCTAAACTAGTTAAACTTACATGTTTTACATGTTCCGACTTTATTCAATTCTTATAACCCCATTTCTCGTACAGTCAAATGGCTGGATTTCACCACCCTGGCGACCCCTACTTTCCCAACCAAGGCAACGGAGGATGGATCGAAGATGATCCCGAAGAGGACGAGGAACCCATAGAAGTGGGTGATGACTCCGGCACCGACTCAGGGCCGGAAGTTATCGATCCACCACCCATTCAGCCTCCCGTCTTCGTAAGGAACTTTCAAGGACCGACTCCCGTCTGGGGAAGTCACCTCCACCATTGGAGCCAACAGCAAAACCTACGCCCTCCCTACGGCATGTGCCGGGACTTCTATGATGTCCGCGGCGGAGGTTCGGCTGATCAAGCACTCCCAGTAATGGTGGGTAAGTTAGCCAATCAGTCCTATCAGTCTGGAGTACAAGCTAGTCGACTTCGGGATATCAACGTAGAAGTGCAGGTTCACACTTCTGACATTCGTAGGCTGGACAAGATGCAAGACAACGCTCAATTCCAAACCGAAGCGTTTCAAGCGCAAATGATTGCAGCCCTCGCCGAACTAAGGGAACAACAAGCCGCTTTCGATAGGCATCTAATGGAGTCAAAGCAATCAGATACGAAGTCAAGCTCCAAGCGCAACCTTCGACGCAAGTAGTGCTTGTCAAGGACTCAAATTTTGTTATAGCTTAGGACCTCGGCTAAAAGTCTTTAAATTTCTCGAACTTTGTAATCGGAGACCCTTATAGGGATCAAATTTTCATGATCGTTGTAACAACTTTTATATTAATATAAGTGGCACTATTACTACTACGTTAAGTATTTTGTTCGAACCTTGAATGGTCTTTGTGAACCCAAATACTTGTTTCATACCTTCAGTCTTACAAATAACTTTCATTATTCTATTTTAAGACTCATACTATCATCTGTTGTTGAACTATAGCGATTTAGTTCATGAGACACATACATTTTCCATTCTATGAAATTCTTATCCTTGTCTTTTCAATCTATAGTTGAAGGATGCCTCCGCGTAGGAATCCAAGGCGAAACAACGGTGAGGAAGCACCTATACCACCTCCACCACCCCAATTTGATGCTGTAATGTTTCAAGCAGCAGTCACCGCAGCGGTGGCAGCTGCCATGTCACAGATCAATAACTCAAGTGCTAATGGCTCGGGATCTGGCACACACCCATCCAACCATGGCGAGAGTCATGGACCACCTCGAGAATGCACCTATAAGGACTTCACTAATGCCAAGCCCCGGATGTTTTATGGTACTGGTGGTGTGATGGCCCTGAGACAGTGGATTGAAAGGACGGAGGCAGTCTTTGAAATCTGCTCTTGCCCCGAGCACAGCAAGGTCAAATTTGCAACTTTCACCCTTCTCGATAAAGCTTTAACTTGGTGGAATGGCCACGTTAAAGTACTTACCCTAATCGTGGCGAACTCCATAAGCTGGGAGAGCTTGAAGGCCATGATGATGAGAGAATACTGCCCACGGGGAGAAATTCAAAAGCTTGAACACGAGCTATGGACTCTCGGAATGGTGGGTACCGACATCGCTACTTATACCAACAGATTCTGCGAACTGGCAATCCTTTGTCCAGATATGATTGCTCCCGAGAGCAAGAAGATAGAAAGGTACATCTGGGGACTGACGCCCCAAATGCGATCAAGCGTGTTAGCTTCTAAACCTGACACCTTTGAAAGTGCTAAGGAACTGGCACAATCTCTGATCGACTACGGAGGTCATCAGAACTCAACCACTTCTGCACCAGCACCACAGAATGCAAACAACAACAACAACAATGGCAGGAAGAGAGCGTGGATTAAAGGGAAGGGTGGGTCTTCCCAAGAATCCGCAAAGAAACAACTGGTGTCAGTAAATGCTGCCATTGTACCTGCTACAGCCCCTATAAATACCTATCCAACAAAGCCTTATATAGGCAACCTCCCAAAATGCACCAAATGCAATTACCACCACCATGGACCTTGTCGAGATATGCTGTGCGCCAACTGCAGCAGGAAAGGACACACAGCCCGTTTCTGCAAGGAACCCGCAAAGCCGATCACTCAAGTTCCCGGTGCGGGTGTAGGGCAGGCTTGCTACGGTTGTGGCGAGGTGGGCCACTACAAGAGAAACTGTACTAAGGCAGCAGGCACCGGAGGTGTGGGACGAGTTTTGGCAATAGGCCACGACGAAGCTGTAGCTGACCCAACTATAGTTGCTGGTACGTTCCTTCTCGATAATTCATACGCATGCATATTATTCGATAGTGGAGCGGAGAGGAGCTTCGTGAGTCAAAACTTTATTCATTTACTTAAACCTAAACCTAGCAAGTTAGAAAATTCATTCACTGTAGAGATGGCCAATGGAAAAACCGAAAACACAAATTGCATATACATGGGCTGTACGTTAACATTAGACGGCCATTCTTTCCCAATCAATCTCATGCCGGTTCAAATTAAAAGTTTCGACGTCATAGTCGGCATGGATTGGTTGAGTCTTCTTCGCGCCGACATCATGTGCTTTGAGAAAGCAGTCCGTCTTAACCTCCCAAACAACGAAACATTAGTTATCTACGGCGACAAATCTAGTGCAAACCTTCGCATCATTTCGTGCGTCCAAGCTCGAAAGTGCTTGCGGAAGGATTGTCGAGCATTCCTAGCGCACATCGTCGATACAAGTCAAGAACTGAAGGACATCAAGAGCATCTCGGTAGTACGCGACTTTCCCGATATCTTTCCAGAAGAACTACCAGGATTACCACCGCAACGCCAAGTTGAGTTCAGAATCGACTTAATTCCAGGAGCTACCCCAGTAGCGAAGTCGCCTTATCGTCTTGCACCAGCAGAGATGCAGGAACTTTCCAGTCAGCTTAATGAACTCCTTCACAAAGGATTCATAAGACCAAGTTTCTCACCTTGGGGAGCACCGGTCTTGTTTGTAAAGAAGAAAGACGGATCGTTCCGTATGTGCATCGACTATAGAGAGCTGAACAAACTTACTGTCAAGAACCGCTATCCTCTACCCCGTATTGACGACCTATTCGATCAACTTCAAGGGGCGAACTACTTCTCCAAAATAGACCTGCGATCCGGATATCACCAATTACGAGTTCTAGAGGGGGACATTCCAAAGACAGCCTTCCGAACTCGTTATGGACACTATGAATTCGTGGTGATGCCATTCGGATTAACCAATGCACCAGCAGTATTTATGGACCTAATGAATAGGGTATGCCGCCCTTACTTGGATCAGTTTGTCATCGTCTTTATCGATGATATACTTATCTACTCTCGAAGTGAGGAAGAGCATAGTCAACACCTACGAAAAGTCCTAGAAACACTGCGAACGGAGAAACTCTATGCGAAGTTCTCTAAATGCGAATTTTGGATTCGAAGAGTCGAATTTTTAGGTCACGTTGTTAGCAAGGAAGGTATACACGTGGACCCCTCCAAAATTAAGGCTATTGAGAACTGGTCGGCACCAAAGACACCTACAAAAATTTCTCAATTTCTAGGTCTAGCTGGCTACTATCGCAGATTCATAAAGAACTTTTCGAGCATTGCAAAACCTCTTACTTCATTAACCCAGAAAGGTGTGGCCTTTGACTGGGAAGCGAAACAAGAGAAGGCATTCCAGACACTAAAGCAGGCCTTGTGCACCGCACCGATACTATCCCTCCCCGAAGGGATAGAAGACTTCGTAGTGTATTGCGATGCTTCAAATCAAGGACTTGGTTGTGTTCTTATGCAGAGAGGGAAGGTTATCGCTTATGCCTCCCGACAGCTTAAGACACACGAAGTGAACTATACGACACACGACCTCGAGTTAGGAGCAGTGGTATTTGCTCTGAAGATCTGGAGGCACTACTTATACGGAACAAAGAGTACTATATTCACCGATCACAAGAGCCTTCAACACATTTTCGATCAGAAGGAACTCAATATGCGACAACGACGATGGGTTGAGTTACTGAATGACTACGAATGCGAAATTCATTATCATCCTGGCAAGGCCAATGTAGTAGCCGACGCCCTCAGTCGAAAGGAATACACTGGTCGGAGGGTCAAATCTCTGACCATGACTATCCATTCCCACTTATCCACACAAATTAAGGAAGCACAAATGGAAGCTTTGCAACCTGAAAATGTGGCAGGTGAATCCCTGCGAGGAATGGAGAAGAATTTAGAAGTCAAGGGTGGCGGAGCCTACTATCTCATGGACCGAATCTGGACCCCAAATCATGGTGGTTTCAGAAACGTAGTCATGACCGAGGCTCACAACTCAAGATATTCCGTTCACCCGGGTTCAGATAAAATGTATCTGGATCTTAAGAAACTGTACTGGTGGCCTAACATGAAAGCAGAAATTGCTACCTTCGTGAGTAAATGTCTTACTTGCGCTAAGGTTAAGGTCGAGTATCAGAAACCGTCAGGACTACTACAACAACCAGAGATACCGGAATGGAAATGGGAGCGGATTACTATGGACTTCATAACCAATTTACCCAAGACGACAAGTGGACTCGATACCATATGGGTCATTGTCGACAGACTGACCAAATCCGCACATTTCCTACCCATCAAGGAGACTGACAAAATGGAGAAACTTACAAGAACTTACTTAAGGGAAGTAGTGCGACTGCATGGTGTTCCGATATCCATTATCTCCGATCGAGATAGTAGATTCACTTCAAGATTCTGGTAGTCACTACAAAGTTCCATGGGAACTAGGCTAGACATGAGTACAGCCTACCACCCACAGACAGACGGACAAAGTGAGAGAACAATACAAACTTTAGAAGACATGCTGAGAGCCTGCGTGATAGACTTTGGAAAGGCATGGGATGTTCATTTACCCCTTGTCGAATTTTCATACAACAATAGTTATCATACAAGCATAAAGGCTGCTCCGTTTGAAGCCCTCTATGGTCGAAAGTGCAGATCCCCTCTGTGCTGGACTGAAGTTGGCGATACCCAGTTAGCTAGAGGAAGAGTTCCTGAAAGCACTCTCACCGGTCCGGAGATCATACGTGAAACAACAGAGAAGATCGTTCAGATTCGTGAACGATTGAAAGCCTCAAGAGACCGACAGAAAAGCTACGCTGACCAAAGGAGGAAACCTTTGGAATTCCAGGTAGGAGACCACGTCTTATTAAAGGTCTCACCGTGGAAGGGTTTAATACGATTTGGAAAGCGTGGGAAACTAAATCCAAGATACATAGGGCCTTTCGAGATTCTTGCCAGAATCGGCCCAGTGGCTTACAAGCTTAACCTACCGCGCGAACTTAGTAACATCCATCCAACCTTCCACGTCTCAAACTTGAAAAAGTGCCTGTCCGACGAGACTCTTGTTATTCCACTCGGCGAGATCGAGATCAACGAGAGCCTCAAATTTGTGGAAGAACCAATAGAAATCATGGACCGAGAGGTCAAACAAACAAAATAAAGTCGCATAACCATCGTGAAGGTTCGCTGGAACGCCAGGCGGGGACCCGAATTCACATGGGAACGCGAGGATCAGATGAAACAAAAGTACCCTCATCTCTTTCATGTTCACTAGTATCTTTACTACTTTAAATTTCGGGACGAAATTCTCTCTAACGGGGGGATGATGTGACAACCTGATATTTCAACTCTTTGTAACGACCAAAATGGGTCAAGTATTGTAACCACTTCTGAATAATAAAAATTTACTTTCATAATAAAATGTACAAATAAGTTCTATTTAATTTCCTTCTATGAATAAATGTCTTTGAACCATGATCGTACGTGAAAAGAACGCCCATATCCGACTTCATATAGCGAAGTTATGATTTTTCCAAGTTCGGCTTAGCAACAGACAGCTAAAAACTCGAATCGGAGATCGAGCGACTTTTGGCCGGAATGACCTAAACGAGAATCGAAGGTCTCGACAATGGTATTCCAGCGGTAAAGAGTCTGGCAAAAACCGACATCAGATAAAAAAGTTATGAATTTTCAAAGAAATTCCTTAAACACGATGGGTTTTTAATAAATAATAAAAGAAATAATTTCGGAATTTGCCGACGGAGTCTAAACAAAAGTTGTAGAGCGTAGTCTCACCTTCGCGAGGATATAAAGACCATCGAAAACGGAGTTCGTATGAAGAAGATATGAATTTTTGAAGTTTATTAAATAAATTAATTATTTATTTAATTCAAAATTCGGATATTATCCGAAGGGGAGTCAGCATCCTCCTCCGAGGTACGCGCTGCGTACCCCTGTACGCCCCGCGTAACCGAGGGGATTGGCCTCTGATCGTCCACGTCGCACTATCCGAAGAAACCGACCCATCCGACCCGTCCGAAGCCCCGACCCGTCCGACCCGACGTCCCATCCGACCCGGCGTCCCATCCGACCCGCGTACCCAGCAACCCGTCCCATCCGAACCGAGGCAGTCGAGGCTTCGGTCACGCATGACGTACGCGTACGCGCTGCGTACGAGCGTACGCCCCGCGTACCGAGGCAGACCAGCCTTACTATAAATAGGATGCGAGGGTTTCCAAAGAAAGGGTTCAATTCTCTTCTCTCTCTCTCTCTCTCTACATTGCCTCGTTTTCCGTGTCCGTTCAAACCCGAAGCTCTGGTCTTTCTGGCTCAAGTCCCGAAGGTCGATTTTGCTCCCGAGATTCCCGAGAATCCCGAGGAAAATCCGTTTCCCGAGACGAAACTCTGCCCGGTTTTCCATCTCGCTATCTCCAAAACTTTCAAGTGAGTTTCATACCCCTTAATCAACCATTTTAATTATTCTAAATACTTTTATATGCTTTCAAGGGGGGGATTACAAGTAAAACACACAAGTATTATCGTGTGTTACATAAAGAAACTTTTTTATATATTGTTATATATTCAAATCACATGCGATTTATAAACATTTAAAGGAACTTTTATATATATATAACATATGTCACAATAGCATTATACCTTTTAAAATACAATGTTGTTGTAATGCATGTATAAACTAAACTGTTCTTAGATTTTTCTTGTCTATCCTAGACTCTACACCAAAAATCTATACTTTCATAAACAAGTGATTCCTTTTCTCAATATTTCTAAACAAACAAGACACGCTTTTTGGAAACTATAATAGGTATAGTTTTACGAACAGATTTCTAACTCTTATGTACTAGAAACACATATTTAAAGAAGTTTACGTTCGTATACAAGAACAAAAGTAACATTTTAACAAGTAGATCTGTTTTTATACCACGAATTTGTGAGACACTAACTTCATGTACGTTCGAGTACACATTTCAAGTCCTGTATTATATACCAGAATCCCTTGGAGGGGGAGCATGGTGTTTGTGTATAGATCTATACGGGCTTGACAACCCGCGCCCTGACTGTTAGTTGCAGTCCACCGTTTGGGGTGACAAACGTCATAACATTCCAACGCCTGAAGAACGTTGTGTATAGGCATTCAGAGTCAATAGTATGGTTATAAAACTCACAAGGGGTATTAAAAATGCATTGATTTACAAGGTTTTCAAACTCATTGGTTATTTTACATTTACATACATTTTGGAAACAAACATTGGTCTTGAGTGAAGGCTACTTTTATACTAGTAGAAAATATAGGATTTTCTAAAAACAAACAAACAAAGATAAAACATTTCATTTCATTCAAACATTGTCACTTAAATACTTATGAAATTCACCAGCTTAAATGCTGATCTACTCTTTCAAAATTACTTGTATGTCCCAGGAAATCAGTAATTTCAGGTATTCATTTCGCTTTTGTTGAAGGGATGCTGCGGCGCCAGTTTAATCTCGTATTTTGACATCATATTGTAATTAAGTTTTGAACATGTAACTTTTGACAAATGTAAACTTTCAATTATATATATGATGGTTGTATTGCTTTCTTTACTATGTATTCATTTGTTACGCTACCACATGAAGTCATCCGCCCCCGAACGTTTCCGCCGTTCAGGTTTGGGGGTGTGACATATACATCCATGACCATACGTACCACTTAGATTACTAGTAAGCTACCATATGGGTAGTTTAGGAAGATAATAGAACCATTACTAGAACGCGATATCATACAATGAGTCAGTTCATTCATGAGTCAATACTTTCTAGAGCATTACTGTACATTACATATATAACTATACTAGGACGAGAACATATACAACTATACTAGGACGAGAACATATACAACTCTACTAGGACGAAAACATATACAAGTATATTAGGACGAGAACATATACAACTATACTAGAACGCTTACATTACTATACTTGCTAGGTAGAGAGCACGTACATTACATCTAGAACTATTCATTACATTACATATACTAGAATACGATAATTACTGTGATTTAAATCGGAGCATGACTTAAAGCCTCATGACTTGAGTTGTGGCCAGAGTCTCTTGGAGGGGGAGCGTGAGTTTGCGTATAGATCTATACTGGATTGACAATCCTACACCCTGCTGCTAGCTACAGCCGGACCTGCAGGTCTGCGGGTGCCAAACGTCATTTCTTTATTACGACCATTCATTATGTCGTTGTTACTAGTCGATAGTATGGTGCAATTTATCACATAATGCCTTAATATAAAATCCGGTTTAAGGTAGTTAGTACAGCAGTAGTTCCTATAATACAAAACTACAGTACTACAATGATTTACCCATTACATATTTTTAGTGATAACCTCACTTAAACTTTAATGTACAAACTATATTTTGTTAAGTTAATAGTTACACTTGGGAAATTACACACTTTTACAACAAACGAGCATACAAATCAGTTAAGCCTTGGTAGAAGGCTACTTTAATAGAAAATATAGGTTTTTCTGAGAGATTCAAACTTTTACAAACACTTACATACATTTTACAACTTATACTTGCGACAGGTTCAAACGTTTTGATAACAAACCCGACACTAAAATACTTATGAACTCACCAGCTTAATGCTGATAAACTCTTTCAAAATAACTTGTATTCTCAGGTCATCAGTAGACAGGTACCGAGGCCAACTTTTGAGAAGATGGAGCGCATCCAAGACTCATCTCATATTATTTTGTTTTACATTATTTTGGTGTCTATAACTGTACAGAACACGCTTGTATTAAAATTATATATTTAATGCAATGGATGATGTTGTTTGCTTATTTACATTTACTGTGTTGTGATACTTTACATGACGTCCTCCGCCCCAGAACGTTTCCGCCGTTCTTGGTTTTGGGGTGTGACAGGTCAATTCTGATCAAAAATCCAAGTTAAGGTCAACATTCTGATCAAAGTCAACATTCTGGTCAAATTCAACATTCTGGTCAAAGTCAACATTTTGGGTTGACTCAACTCGCCGGGTTGCTCCATCAACTCGACGAGTCCCAGAAATCATAAGACCCTGCAATCACGATCCAACTCGTAAAGTTCTTTTACAAACTCGTCGAGTTCCACCTATCAACATAATCGAGACTTTTCACTACAACTCGTTGAGTCCTTACTTGAATTCATCGAGTTCTTCAGTCTCCAAAACTCGGAAAAGTTTACCCAAATCGCTAAGTCATATCCTAGACTCACCGTGTTTGCTCAGTAATGAGAAAAGGTTGGGGACCATGATACAACTCGCCGAGTTGGATGAACAACTCGCCGAGTTCCCTTAGTCTAAACCCATTCAGTTGCTTCCAATCAAGTTCAATGTTTCCTAACCAAAGATCTGGTCCCTCCGACTGATTTATCACG